>NW_024412443.1:1885534-2042014 GCF_014898765.1 Herpailurus yagouaroundi
GAACGTCAGCCGCGGTGACCGTCAGGGGTAAAGACTGTGTGTGGCCAGGTGGACTGCACGCATGCCTGTCCTTGTATATGTCTCTGCATCACCACTGTGTCTTGGGCTCTTACCTTCTCTGTGCCGTGTCCACTCACTTTGCCAGTCGTTTTTGTCTGCTCACTGACCCCCATTCTCGTGGCCTCACGTGGTCATCCTACTGGTGAGGTAGAAACCCCACCTGGTGTCCCCCTCCCACCTTACCCCAACCTGTCCAGCTTTCCTGCCCTCATTGGGCCCAGTTGGGTGTGGGTGCTCCCCTCTTGGGCTGACTGTATCTCCCCTCTGCACCGCTTCCCTGCAGCCCCACAAGTGGTATTCAGAGAGCCACTCAGGAACGTGCAGGCTGAGGAGGGTGCCTTGGCCACACTGCGGTGTGAGCTTTCTCAGCCCAATGCTGCTGTGGTCTGGAGCAAGGGTGGCCTGGAGCTGCAGGCTGATGGGCGCTGGGAGCCTCGGCAGCGGGGCTACACTGCAGAGCTCGTGCTGTGGGACCTGCGCAGAGAGGACGCGGGCGAGTACACTTGTGCCTGTGGACCCCAGGCCACCAGTGCTACCCTCACCGTTACAGGTGGGCCCCAAGGCAACACCTGTCCCAGGGGCAAGTCCCTTGTGCTTTGGGCTGGGCCTGTGGGATGCAGCGCCTCCCTGGGAGTCCCCTGGGGGATAGGGGCTCCTGTAGACATATCAGGCCTGGCAGGAGCCTCAGCCCCCATGATTCCTACCCTGGTAGCTGAGCCCCTGAGGTTACCCCTACCCCCTGCAGCCACACCCCTGTGGTTCCCCCATGCACCCTTGTGGGAACCCTGGGTCTTGCCCTCACTTTCTCCCTAATCCCCACAGCTGTGCCCCTGTGGTCTCCCTGCACTCCACAGCTGCACTCCTGTGGTCTCTCCCTGCACTCCCTTAGCTGCACCCCCATGGTCTCTACCTGCACTCCCATAGCTGCACCCTCATGGTCCCCCTGCACCCCATAGCTGCACCCGTGGTCTCCCTGCACTCCCATAACTGCACCCCGTGTCTCTCCCTGCACTCCCATAACTGCACCCCCATGGTCTCCCCCTGCACTCCCATAACTGCACCCCTGTCGTGTCTCCCTGTGCTTCCATAGCTGCACCTCTGTGGTCTCCCTGCACTCCCATAGCTGCACCCTTGTGGTCTCCCTGCACTCCCATAGCTGCCCCTGCACCTGCCCTCACGCTGCCCTGCTTCCCTGTAGCTGCACCAGTGCGCTTTCTCCGGGAGCTGCAGGCCCAGGAGGTGGATGAAGGTGCCACTGCCCACCTGCGCTGTGAGCTGAGCCAAGAGGATGCTAGTGTGGAGTGGCGCAAGGACTCCCTGCAGCTCTTCCCTTGTGCCAAGTACCAGATGGTGCAGGAGGGAAGGGCTGCCGAGCTGTGGGTGCACCACACTGAGCAGGAGGATGCTGGCCACTATATCTGTGACACAGGCCATGCGCAGAGCACGGCCAGCCTCTCTGTCCGAGGTGAGCTGCTCAGCGGCTCCTGCCCTCCCTGGGGTCTCACCCCCACCCTGGGAGCAGTGGGCACTGTGCTCACCAGCCCTAAGCACCCCTCCCTGGCCCCCCAGCCCCTAGGCCCACATTCCAGATGGAGCTGCAGAGCATGGAGCAGGAGGCTGGCAGTGTGGCCCAGCTACGCTGCCAGCTGAGTGAGGCAGAGCCTAGAGTCCCAGTGCAGTGGCTCAAGGAGGGTGTGGAGCTGCATGCGAGTCCCAAGTATGAGATACGGCGTGTGGGGACCATGTGTGAGCTGCTGATCCATGGGCTGGAGGCCAAGGACACGGGCGAGTACGTCTGCATGGCCGGTGGTCAGAAAACCATGGCTTCTGTCATGGTCAAAGGTGAGCCATCCATGCCACACCCACTGCCCCGGGGGAACACTTGGCCTGGCACCCACTAGGGCCAAGCGCCCCTCTGGACGTGGCTCTGAGGCCTTTGCAGTTACAGGCTCTTCTCCTTTCTGCTCACTCTGGTGTGGGTGGCCCCAGCATGCAGGGGGACAGCATGTCCTAGGACTTCCTGAAGGGCTTGCCTCCCTGCTGGGGTTGGCCACAGGGTGGGGGTGGACAGAGGCAGCCCCCCACCCCACAACCCCTCTGCTTCTTCTGAGTGCCCAGACTTAAGTGTCATGGAGACAAAAGTTGTGCATGGCAAATAGAGGCAGAGTGGGAGGATGTTCAAGAAGACTTGCTGGAGGAGGGGAGTGGGAGGTGGGCCTGGTGCACTGGTGTGGCTGGTAAAGGGACCCCATCGCCTACACCCCCCAGAGCCTGAGGTGACCATTGTGCGGGGGCTGGAGGATGCCGAGGTGCAGGTCGACGGGGAGGTGGAGTTCAGTTGTGAGGTGTCACGGGCTGGGGCCATGGCTGTGGAGTGGCACCTCCAGGGCCTGCCACTACAGAACAACGAGGTGACAGAGCTGGCTGTGCGGGGTGGCCGCACCCACACGCTGCGGCTGAAGGGCGTGACCCCTGAGGATGCAGGCACTGTCTCCTTCCACGTGGGCGCCCACACATCCTCTGCCCAGCTCACTGTCCGAGGTAACGGGTGCCACACAAGCTCAAGCCCTCTGTATGCCAGAGACAAATGCCGGGGTCCCTGCCCCCTGGTCTGAGGGACGGGTGGGGAGGTGGCCCTGTGAGGGGTGACTTGGGGACAGTGGAGGTGTGATGGAGGGGTGCCCCACATGCTTGTGTTCAGGAAGTGGGATGGGATGCTGGGAGGCACCCCTGACAGTGGGCAGTGGCATCCCAGATGCTGAGGCCCACAGTGTTGTGTCCACTGTGCAGTCCCTGATGTGAGCATCCTGGAGCCCCTGCAGGATGTACAGCTCAGTGAGGGCCAGGACGCCCACTTCCGGTGCCAGCTATCCAGGGCCTGTGGCCAGGAGGCCCGCTGGGCCCTGGGAGGGGTGCCTCTGCAGGCCAATGAGATGAATGACATCACCGTGGAGCATGGCACACTGCATCTGCTCACCCTGCACAAGGTGGCTTCTCTGGGTCCTGCCCCATTCATGGTGCTCCCTGGGGAGTGGGGGGAAGTCTCCCACTCCATTTGGACCTGGCTGGGGGCCAGCCACGGTGCTCCCTGGGGGGGGGGGGGGGGGATAGATTACCACTCCATTCAGACCTGGCTGGGGGCCAGCCGGGTTGCTCCCTGGGGACTGGGGGAGAAGGCTCCTACTCCATTCAGACCTGGCTGGGAGCCAGCCACGGTGCTCCCTGGGGAGTGGGAAGGAACGCTCCCACTCCATTAAGACCTGGCTGGGAGCCAGCTGGGGTGCTCTCTGGGTAATGGCCGGGGGGAGGTTCCCACTCCATTCGGACCTGGTTGGGGGCCAGCCATGGTGCTTTCTGGGGAGTGGGGGGGTGGGAAGCTCCCACTCCATTCAGACCTGGTTGGGGGCCAGCCATGGTGCTCCCTGGGGAGTGGAGGGGAGGTTCCCACTCTATTCGGACCTGGCTGGAGGCCTGCAGAGATGGAATAGACCCCCTCTCTCCTTCAGGTGACCCTGGAAGATGCAGGAACCATCAGCTTCCAAGTGGGCTCATGTAGCTCAGAAGCCCAGCTGAAGGTCACAGGTGGGCAGCCCCCTCTCCTAACCAGCCCCTTGCTTGCAGATGTCTGTATTTCCTTAGTTGGGGAGCTGTTGGCAGTGGTGTGGCCAGAAGCCCATGCCTTCCAGAGGTGATCTTACCTTGGGATGGTGACCGTCCACCCCTTGATGGCTAAAGTCACACACCAGAAGGATAGTGTGTGGGGGATCCCAGTATTGGATTAGTGCTCTCCACAGGAGGGAGATGTGGGCCTGGGCCTTTGGGATTTCTCCCCTGTGAATGTCTACTCTTGTGGCACACGCCTGTGTGTGCCATGTAGATAATCATGTCTACATTGATACATGCCTGCACATCCACAGGTTTCCAAGTGACACATGTGGTTTTATACAACAGCATACAAGGTCCCAGGCATGTAGGGAGGACCTAAAGACCTTCAACTTGGGTTATACTTTGTCCCCAGAGCTGGTCATCTCTCTGAATGCCTGACCCTGAGAGCTTCTCCTGTGCTGTCTTACTCCTGGTTGTCAAGCTGGCCCCATGCATCCACCATCCATCATTCATCTACATGTCCATCCACTACACGTTCACCACCCATGTTTTTGTCCATGTATCATCTGTTTACCTATATGCTTATCCATTCATCTACCATTCACCCACCTACTATCCATCCATCCATCCATCCATCCATCCATCCATCCATCCATCCATGCTTTCATTTACCATCCATCTATCCATCTGTTGTCCATCTACTCTTCCATCCACCACCCATCCATCTGTCCAATCACCATCCACTTACATATTTGCTCATTTATCTACCATCTATTCATCCATGATTCATCCATCCACCATCTATCATTCATCTACACATTCATCCATTACACATTCACCACCTTTTTGTCCATTTATCATCCGTTTATCTGCTCATCGACCCACCCAACATTTATGCATCCACCATTCATCCAACCATCCTTCATTCATCTATCTATCTACTGCTCATCTATCTGTCCACCATCCGTCTGTTCATTTACTGTCCATCTGTTCATCCATTATCCATCCACTCATCCATCTACCACCTATCATCCATCTGTTCACTTACCATCCATCTGTTCACCCACCATCCATCCATGGACATCCATCCATCCACCCGGCATCAATCTACCCTACATGCCTCTACCTGGAGAGGGCCTGAAGCTGTGCCATCAGGGAGTCCCCAGTCTGCTGGTAGAGTTAGACATAGAGATGGAGTGTGTCCTGAGTCTCAGGTGCCCCACCAGCCCAGATCTTGAGAGGGTGGACAGACGCAGTCAGCTCTGTGAACTGTGGGGCTGAGAAAGGCACCAGAGTGCAGTGCCCTCCAGCTGAGTGATGGGAGAGGGGAAGTATCCTGGGTGTTGTGATCCAGGTGGGTCCAGGAAGGGCCTGTGTGTTCTTAAGAGTGGGTGTCTGTGAGGGGGCAGCGTGGGAGTGGATTGAGCCTTATAGGTCCCACTGAGGGCTGTGCCTTGGCCCCTCTTGGCCTGGTGTCCCCAGTTGAAGTGTGCTGAATGATGTAAGATACCTGGCCATGGTCTTATGGGAGGGCCATGAGCATGGGGGTGGGGTACAAATGGGTGTCCTGGTAGGTGGTATATGGACAAGCTTGGGAGCTCTGTTGGGAGACGAGAATGGGGAGATGATGCAGTAGGGTGGGGACATGGTCAGGTGTGCACTTTTGGGAGAGGATAGGAGGGAAGGTGGGGGCTGGAATATCAATGGTGTACCCTGGGAAGGGTATGGGGGGGTCTTCTGCAGGAGGGCCCAGCCATGGTGGGTACAGGGGTACACAGCAGGCATTGTCTGCATCTGGGAAGCCCCTGGGTTCAAGCCCCACTGTGTGACAGGGCAAGGGTCAGTTGCCATGCAACATTAGGGCCCCAGAATCTGAGGGCTGGAAGGACCTTGGGGCACGTCTGGGTAAATGGACCTCTGGGGACAGGAGAAACATCTACTTCCAAACGCCCAGGGATGGCAGTCTTACTTCCCAAGGGAGATCCCACACTTTATGAGAGCAGGGGGCCCCATGACTTCTTCCCTCCCCACACCCACCCCCCAAGGATTGGAGCCTTAGGGCTTGTCTGCTCTGCCTCCTGAAAAGGGCGTGGATGCAGGTGACCAGTCTCCTGTGGTGAAACAGGACATGTCCCAATGGGGGTGTTGAGTACAGGGGGCTAAGCTTCCCTCCCATGGGCTTGCTGTGGGTGGTTTGTGTCTCATTCTGCAAGCAAGGTGGGTCAGCTGGCCTGGGTGGACCTCTTGTCTCAGCCCCAGGGCAGCCTCTGCAGACCCCAGGTTGGCTCCACAGACCCAGGGTGCCTAGACCCCCTCCTTTTGCCCTCTTGCACAGAGGCAGTACCACGCCTGGTACGTGGCTTGCAGAACGTGGACGTCTTTGCGGGGGAGGTGGCCACATTCTCCTGTGAGGTGTCCCGTGCGGGGGGGCCGGAGGCCCGCTGGTGGCTGGATGGCACCCTGCTGCAGGATGGTCCCCAGAGTGCTATCTCCGTGCGTGACGGGACCTTCCACTCCCTCACACTCTCGGGCCTGGGGGTTGCTGACTCAGGCACCGTCACCTACCGTGCAGGGCCCCTGGTTTCCACGGCCAAGTTGTTGGTCAAAGGTATTGGCCAATGGGACCCTGCCCTGAGCTGACGCTTCTGTACCTGCTGACCCTGAATGCTTGCTGCGGGCTCCCAGGGTGCCGGGTCCAGGGCTGGCCCCAGGACTCGAGCTGGGCATTGCTCTGTGTGTGCCGTGGGCAGGCATGGTGGGAGGTCTGCTGTCCCGATTTGTGGAGGAGGAGGCCAGGCTGGGGAGAAGTGAAGCCAACCCCATGCCCACCTCCCTGTGGGGCGCCAGGCCTGGCTTCCTGCCTGGTCACCATTCTGTGGCTGTCTATCCCTCAGGTGCTCGCCCAGAGGGCAGCTGGGGAGTGAGAGCCCCCTTCCTGGTCCTGGGCCTGGCCTGCTCTGTCCCTGCTCGCCACTGCTTCCCTTGCTGTGGGCTCAGTTGGGGTCCTGTGACCATCTGGGAAAGATCCATCTTTGGGGAGGATGACAGTGGGGTATCCGGTCCTCCAGGATGGCTGGCCAACAAGGCTTCACTCGGTGCTTCTGTGGAATAAGTGCAGACATTCACCCATGTCCAAGGGGCAGATCAGTTGTTGAGTAGGATTTCAGCAGGCTGAGATGGGACAGGGACCCCGAGGTTGGCGAGGCCCCTGGGGGTGCCATGGGCCCAGCAGAGTTCATAGACCCTGAGCAGGGGTGTTGTGCCCCTGCTGAGGCAAAGCATGCCCTGGGCCAGGGCTGGGGAGGGAGGCAGAAGGTTCAGGAAGGGCCCAGCCCCAACAGAGGCCAAGCCTCCAGTGCCATCTACCCCAGGGAGGGCACAGTTCCCCCATGAGGAGGGCCCTGGGCTGCCGCGATGGGTTCTCCTCCTGCTGCAGCCCCCCCACCCCCGCCCAACACCGCTTGCTTGCTGCTGAGCTGCTGAGAGCAGAGGGTGGGTGGGGTGCAGCCACGCTGCACCAGCTGACACATGACCGGGGTGTCGGCCGACAGATCCCACGGTGGAGGTGGTCAGTGCCATGCAGGACCTGGCCGTGGAGGAGGGCGGCCCAGCCGAGCTCCTCTGCCAGTACTCGAGGCCTGTGCAGGCCACGTGGAAGATGGACGAGCAGGAGGTGTGCGCTGACGGGCGCCGTGTCATCATAGAGCAGGACTGGACCGTGGCCAGGCTGTCGTTCAGGCCGGCCTTGCCCTGCGACAGTGGCATCTATTCTTGTGAGGCTGCGGGCACCCGTGTGGTGGCCCTGCTGCAGGTGCAAGGTGAGGCCTTGCACGGCTCCAGCGTGGTTGGGGCCATCCTTCCTGGTGCAGAGGCGGGTGTGACAGTCAGCATTATGTGGCCGTGCTGGAAAGACAGGGCCCCAACAGGCAGGCCTCTGCTCCTCCTGGAGCTGCCTGATGGGACAGGAGGGGGGTACTGGGCTGCATGCCCTGAGTCCCTGATCTTAGGTGGGGCACTGGAGCCCTGTGTCCCTGTCTGCACACAGCAAGGATACCGTGTGGGGGACCAGGGGTGGGGGGGGCAGTTGACTGCAGCCCCCAGGGGAGGGCCATCATTTGGCCGCTGCCAGTTCCTGGTTGGGAAGGTCGGAACACTGCCTAGTGAGGAGTGATCTGGAGGCATTAGTGAGAGGGCCATCCAAGCCAGGACAAGCAGGTCCTGGTTCTGTAAACAGTGACGTTTTTAAAGCACCTTTTTCTGGTCCCAGGAGGCACAGCTCGGAATAGACAGCAATCCCTCCCTCTAGGGGGCTGTCCCTCTGGGAGCTGAAGTTAGACGTGACAGCAGCTATGGGGAGGGGCTGCCCTTTGAGCCCAGACCTGAGGGAGGCGGGGGTGCAGCTGAGGCATGAGACCATCTGGGATGGGTAGGGTACAGTGGAGCCCAGAGAGGCAGAAAGGGCAGGGGCTCACTGCTGCTTTGACATCTGGGATGTCTAACCCCCATTGGTGCTGTTGATTCTGATGTGGGCAGGAAAGGAGCTGGGATGTGGGGAAGTCTGGTCTGTGGTATGAGGAGCCCGGGAGTGGGACGGTGGCCAGAAGAGAGACATGGGTGGGTCCTGGGGGGGCGTCTGCTCTGAGATGCCCTCCCCCATTCACTCCCTGGGGCTTCGTGTCCAGAGCAGATGCCCCTACCTGCAGGGCATGTGTACTCTGTGGATAAGCTGGGATTGAGCACTAGGGCTGTGAATAGGTTCTAGTTGGGTATGTATCCCAGAGAGCAGTTGGGGCTGTGGTTGCCCCATCCCCCATTGCCCAGGTCAGGCTCTGTAGTGGCTTCCTAAAGTCATGTGGGTCAAGGTCGCACCCTTCCCAGCATCCAGACCAGCCCTGGGTCACCTGGTTCCCCTTTCCTGCCTCACATGTACCCTGCCCAGCTCAGCCATGCCCAGCCTGAGATTCTTCCTCCTCCAGGAAGTTGCTCAGACTTCCCACTGGCATCACTTGCTGTACAGGTGGTGTATCATGGGAATGGGCCGTGGCAGGTGGTAAGCCTGGGCTGCTGTTGGGGCCAGGCAAGCCCAGTCCTGAGCTCATGGCTTAACACATCAAACACACATCCACTTATTAAGTCTGGTGTACTGTGCGAACGAGAGAGCTGGAGAGGGGTGGGGAAGTAGGGCAGGGGTCTCTCTGGTCCCTGTGAGTGAGGGGAGCAGCCCACATGTCTGATCGCGCTGGCTGAGGATTGGGAAGAAAGGGGGCCATTTTCAGAGTCCCACGCTGCAACCTGGGCAGGGGCATATAACTCTTGCTGGGGGCAGGGTTTGAGCCTGGCTGTGGGCTGGGCAGCTTTGGGAATACCTGTGAGGCTTCTCACCTGTCTGGTGTGGAGAAGCACCCCCTCCCTGGCCACCAGCCAAGGCAAGCTACCAGCGTAGTGATGGTATGGGAGTAGGCAGGGCCTCAAGAGGCCCCCGTGGTGGCCCCATGTGGACACCGTGCACTGCCCTCCACTGGGCCACATGCTGGTCAGCCCTTAAGCCCTTCTAATGGGGGTGGGCTCTTCCACATAACTCTGCAGGGGGCCCTGGGGCAGAGGAGGCCCCAGCGCACCCTGAGCCGCCGCCTTCCCCGCAGCCAAGAACACAGTGGTGCGCGGCCTGGAGAACGTGGACGCACTCGAAGGCGGTGAGGCGCTGTTCGAGTGCCAGCTGTCCCGCCCCGAGGTGGCCGCCCACACCTGGTTGCTGGACGATGAGCCTGTGCGAACCTCCGAGAACGCGGAGGTGGTCTACTTCGAGAACGGCCTGCGGCACCTGCTGCTGCTCAAAAACCTGCGGCCGCAGGACAGCTGCCGGGTGACCTTCCTGGCAGGGGACGTGGTGACGTCCGCGTTCCTCACAGTCAGAGGTTAGGGGTGCGGGGCGGGGCTGAGGCCTCGCGGGGTGAGGGGGGGGCGTGTATCTGGAGACCCCTCCCACCGGCTGCGGCTCACCAGGTGTGTGGGGTCTCTGAGACCCCTCCCACCGCATCCTCCACTGTGGAGGTACAGGGCTGGGGGCTGAGGACGTTGGCGGTGGGGGGGGGGCGTCGGTCTTTTGAGACCCCTCCTGCCAGATGCCGGGCCTCCTCTGCCAGGATCAGGGGGGCGGGGCTGGCGGGACCCGGTGGCCAGGAGGTTTCCCAGACCTGCCTCCAGGCCAGCGCGCTCACCGCATACCCCGGCCCCCGCAGGCTGGCGCCTGGAGGTACTGGAGTCCCCGCAGGACGCGGCCGTGCGAGCCGGTGGGCAGGTCCGCTTCAGCTGCACGCTCAGTGAGGCGGTGCCGGTGGGCGAGGCGACGTGGTACATCAACGGGGCCGCTGTGCAGCCGGACGACCGCAGCTGGACGGTCACCGCCGACGGCAGCCACCACACCCTGCAGCTGCGCAGTGCCCAGCCACAGCACGCTGGCGAGGTCACCTTCGCCGCCCGCGACGCTGTAGCCTCCGCGCGGCTCACCGTGCTAGGTGGGTGGTTTGGGCCGCCTGCGGGCAGGCAGGTTGCGACCAGGGTTCTGCTGTTCCAGCCCCAGAGGCTGCCATCCAGGTAGGCTCAGGGTACACTGTCTCCCTGGCTCTGAAGTGCACGACCTTTGCGCTCTCAGACGGTCGGGGCCATCAAGTACAGGGGCTCATGGGCCAGCGCCCACTTCTCAACCCAGGATCAGAAACCAGGCAGGCAGGGCTGGGCACCCGTGGGCGCGGACCGGGAGCCTCCAACTGACCAGCTCCGTCCCCGCAGGCCTCCCAGACCCTCCAGAGGACGCAGAGGTGGTGGCACGCAGCGGCCGTTCGGTAACACTGTCCTGGGTGGCGCCTGCAAGCGACGGTGGCGGCGGTCTCTGTGGCTATAGGGTGGAGATGAAGGCGGCGGCCACAGGCGAGTGGCGGCTGTGCCATGAGCTGGTGCCTGGGCCTGAGTGCGTGGTGGACGGCCTGGCCCCCGGGGAGACCTACCGCTTCCGCGTGGCAGCAGTGGGCCCAGCGGGGGCTGGGGAGCCCGTGCACCTGCCGCAGACAGTGAAGCTCGGTGAGTGGTTGGCCTTCCTAAGGTGGGTGGTGGTAGTCCCGCCTGGAGCGCTCCAGACCTCCCCAAGCTGGAGAGCCCCAGCGCGTCCTTTCTGAAGTGGCTTTGTTTCTGGCAGAGCCCCTGGAGCCAGTGCCTGCGGCCAGCGCCCCCGTGCCTGCGGTCCCCGCCCCCGTGTCTTCAGTCCCCGTGCCTGTGGCCCCGGTTCCTGCGCACCCAGCTCCCACACCTCCCGCTCCAGAGAGCCGGCAGGTGGCTGCCGGCGAGGACGTGTGTCTGGAGTGTGAGGTGGCCGAGGCGGGCGAGGTGGTGTGGCTGAAGGGGGCGGAGGTCATCCAACCCAGCGGGCGCTTCCAGGTTCTCTGCCAGGGTCAGCGGCGGACGCTGGTGATCCGGGGCTTCTCAGAGGAGGACCAGGGGGAGTACCACTGTGGCCTCACCGGAGACCCGGCCTCCTCTGCAGCTGCCTCCTTCCAGGGTGTGTCCTTGGGACCCAGCTAAGGCGGGGGGTGGGGGTGGGGTGGGGTGGGGCGGGGCGGGTGGGGGTAAGCCAGCCCCTCCTCTTCATCAGCTCCTTGATCCTCTTGGGGAGCCCCTCTCACACCAAAGAAGACTGAGGTCTGGTGGGGAGATGCACAGACCCGTGTGGCTGAGTCTCTTGTCACAAATCATAGAGCTGGTACCTCAAGCCACACTGCTCCCTGAGCACGTCCTGGCCAACACATCCCTTGGTACCCACTGCTGGTCCCCTAAGCTTTCGGACCCTGCCTTCTGAGCCTCCTCCTCATGCACAGGGACCTCTTGTGCTCTGAGTCCTCCCACTATGAGCATCCCCACTCTGACCACATTCCCCTGTGCTCTGAACCCCCACTATGAAGCTCCCTACTCTGATGGCCTCTCCCCTATGCTCTGAGCCCCCCACTATGAGCCTCCCCACTCTGACCACCTCTCCCCTGTGCTGAAACCCCCACTATAAGCCTCCCCACTCTGACCACATCTCCCCTGTGCTCTGAAGCCCCCACTATAAGCCTCCCCACTCTGACCACCTTCCCCTGTGCTCTGAGCCCCCCACTATGAGCCTCCCCACTCTGACTACCTCTCCCCTGTGCTCTGAACCCCCCGCTATGAGCCTCCCCACTCTGACCACCTTCCCCTGTGCTCTGAACCCCCTCACACTATTTGTCCCACTGCATCTGCACTGATCCTGGCCCCGTGCTCCCCTGGGCTCACTCCTCCTGTGCAGGTGCCCAAGGTAGGGTGAAGTCTGGCTTCAGCAGGGGAAGCTGAGGCTGAGAGGGCAGTTTAGAGCCTCTGAAACTTCATAAAGACTGGACCTCCAGAAAACCCTGGTGGCGCAGGGAGGTGCCAGAGGCCTACTGAGGGGAACCACACAGCCGCCATGGCCAGCCTGGGGTCAAGGGTCTCTCCTGACTCTGCTGATCAGTCTCCTGTCCTTCTTAGTGGTGCTGACCACGGGATCTGAGGACGAGGCCCCTGCACAGCCCAGCCTGCCCCCCGAGGCAGCCCAGGAAGGTGACCTGCACCTGCTGTGGGAGGCCCTGGCCCGGAAGCGTCGCATGAGCCGTGAACCCACGCTGGACTCCATCAGTGAGCTGCCTGAGGAGGATGGTCGTTCACCACGCCCGCGGCAGGAGGTAGAAGAAGCGGCCCCAGACCTCTCTGAGGACTACTCCACAGCAGACGAGCTGGCACGCACTGGCGAGGCCGACCTCTCGCACACCAGCTCTGACGACGAGTCCCGGGCAGGCACTCCCTCCCTGGTTACCTACCTCAAGAAGGCTGGGAAGCCCAGCACCTCACCACTGGCCGGCAAGGTGAGTGTCCAGTGTGGCCTTCGAAGAGAGGCCTGGATGTCTCAGATCTCCATCAGCCATATGCCCACCCATTTCTCCATTATCCATACATCTGTCCATCTAACATCCATTTATACAACCACCTATCCACTCACCACCCATCTGCCATCCATTCTCTGTCCATGCATCCATCCATCTACTACCAACCCACCCATCTATGCATCCATCGATCCACCACTCACCATCCATCCTTCCACCATTCACCCACCCATCCACCATCCCCCCACCCACCCATCCATCCATCCACCCACCCATCCATCATTCACCATCCATCCACCCATCCACCACCCATCCATCCATCCATCCACCATTCACCCATCCACCACCCATCCATCCATCCATCTACCCATCCACCATTCACCCACCCACCCATCCCTCCATCCAACATCCCCCACCCACCCATCCCTCCATCCACTATCCCTCACCCACCCATCCCCCACCCACCCATCCACCATTCACCATCCATCCATCCATCCATCCATCCACCACTTACCCACCCATCCATCCACCACTTACCCACCCATCCATCCACCATCCCCCACCCACCCACCCATCCATCCACCATCCACCCACCCATCTCCCACCACCCATGCATCCTCCCACCCACCATCCACCTGGCTGTTAAGAGCTAAACTGGTCTCTCTGTGGTGTTCCTCACAACCTGTCAGTTCCCGTCCAGGTAACCATTAGAAATGATTTCAGGGAGGGTGGGCTTGCCTCTCGGTGGCAATAGGAGTCATAAGGCATCCAGCCTCTGTGAAAGTTATGCAATTTCAGGCAGGCAGAAGGCAGAGCAGCATGGTGAAGTGAAACATGAGCTTTGCTTCCAGCTTCCTGTATGTCCCTGCACTGTCCTTTCTCTGTCACGGGCCTCAGTTTCCCTGCCTTACCTGTGCACACAGCTTGGGATCCCTGCAGTTGGGAAGCCACCGAAGCATCAGGAACAGCCACCTGCAGTTCACCCACCCCCGGGAAGCCTGAGGGCTGAAGACCTGGGTGACCCGTCCATGGACAAGGCAGCGGTGAAGATCCAGGCTGCCTTCAAAGGCTACAAGGTCCGCAAAGAGATGAAGCAGCAGGAAGGACCCGTGTTCTCCCGCACGTTTGGGGACACTGAGGCACAGGTGGGGGATGTCCTGCGTCTGGAGTGTGTGGTGTCCAGCAAGGCGGATGTGCGGGCTCGCTGGCTGAAGGACGGCGTGGAGCTGACTGACGGCCGGCACCACCACATCGACCAGCTTGGGGACGGCACTTGCTGTCTGCTGGTGACGGGCCTGGGCCGTGCAGACGCTGGCCGCTACACCTGCCAGGTGAGCAGCAAGTTCGGCCACGTGGCCCACAGCGCCTGTGTGGTAGTCAGCGGGACTGAGAGCGAGGCGGAGAGCTCCTCGGGGGGCGAGCTGGATGACGCCTTCCGCCGAGCAGCCCGGCGGCTGCACCGCCTGTTCCGCACCAAGGGCCCGGCCGAAGTATCGGACGAAGAGCTCTTCCTGAGCGCAGACGAGGGCCCGGCGGAGCCGGAGGAGCCGGGGGACTGGCGGACTTACCGCGAAGAAGAGCACTTTGTCTACATTCGCTTCGAGGCGCTTGCCGAGGCCCACCGTGCGGCCACCTGCTTCCGGGAGATGTTTGGCACCATGGGCATCGGCGTGGACATCAGCCTGTCAGAGCAGGGTCCCCGGGGGGTGGAGATGCGCATCAGCAAGGTGGCTCCTGCCCCCGCAGCAGCTCAGGAGGTGGTGCCCCGGCCGCTGACCACAGATGCCGGTGAGTCTGCGCGCTGTCTGTGGCGGGGCCGGAAGGGGGAGGGGCGACAAGGGAGGAGGGGTGGGGGCAGGGTCTGGAGGGGAAGGGCAGGAAGGGGAGGGGCGGGACCAGGAAGGGGGAGGGGCGACAAGGGGGAGAGGCGGGGTCAGGGCCTGGAGGGGGAGGACAAGAAGGGAGAGGGCGGGGCCTGGAAGAGGAGGAGCGGGGCTGGAAAGGGAGGGCGGGGCAGGGAAAAGAGGGGGCGGGGCCTGGAAGGGGGAGGGGCCTGGGATGAGGAGGGGTGGGGCGGTAAAGGGTGGAGCCTAGAATGGGGATGGGGCGGGGCCTGGAAGGGAAGGTGGGGCGGGGCTTGGAAGGGAGGGCGAGGGGGGTGCCTGGAAGGGAGGGTGGAGCAGGGGCGGGAGGGGGAGGGGCAGGGCCGGGAGGTGGGGCGGCAGGGCCGGTGTGACCTGGGTCAGCTGAAGACTCAGGGAGCTGGCTGGGCTCCAGCTTGGGGCCACTGCGGATGCAGCTGCCTGAGCTGGAGGAGCCCTGAATTTGGGGTTAGAGCTCGGTTTAAGTCCAGCTCTGTCTGTTACGTGCTAGCTACTCTGAGCCTCAGTGTTGTCTATGAAGTGGGTATAGAAATATGGACTTTCCAGAGTTTGTGTTTGCTCCGTGAGGGTTTGGGGTAAAACCAGTATAAAAGGTGGCATTCCACGGCCCCCATCTTCTGCTCCAGCAACTAAAATTACTTTTAAAGCTACTCCACCATTCCCTTGTGTTTCCCTAGGAGTAAAGAAGGTATATAACCCCCATGGCCTCATGTCTGGAAACCTCCCCTGTGCAATTATGGGCCATTCTCATGCTTGCAGCCCACACGACTTCTGTCTCTCTTTACCTGCCCCTCCTACCTGTTTCCTGCCCACTATCCCTCTGGCTTCTCAGTGGCTTGAGATGCAGGCTGGCAAGGAGAGGATCCTCCTAGAGAACAGGGGTGAAGCTGGCAGACGCAGAATTGTGTTTAGCCCCGGGGTCTGCAAGCACTCCCACGTGAATGGGTGCCGTGAACTGGATGCACGTTGAGCCGCTGGCAGCTGGGCTGACTGGTGGAGACCCTGGGGCCAGCTCATTGCATACCCTGCCTGACCCTCCCAGCTCCAGTGTTCCTGACTGAGCTGCAGAATCAGGAGGTGCAGGACGGGTACCCCGTGAGCTTCGACTGTGTGGTGACAGGCCAGCCGGTGCCCACCGTGTGCTGGTTCAAGGACGGCAGGATGCTGGAGGAGGATGACCACTACATGATCAGTGAGGACCAACAGGGCGGCCACCAGCTCATCATCACTGCAGTGGTGCCTGCAGACATGGGTGTCTACCGCTGCATGGCTGAGAACAGCATGGGTGTGTCGTCCACCAAGGCAGAGCTCCGTGTGGACCGTGAGTGTGGCAGCCCCCAGAGAGCACTGGTTTCGGGTCGGACAGGATGTGGAGCCTCATATCTTGTGGCTGGGGTGGGGGCAGAGACCTTATCTCCTTGGGAGGTGCCTAGGCTGGGGAGGGGCCTGGGACAGTTTGGAGGTGTCTGGCACACTTGGGCGGTTAGCTATGGCACAACAAGAAATATGTACTTGGTCTTGTTCCGGGTTCCTAGCGCACAGTTCTTAAATCCCATGTTGTATTCTAATGCCGAGACTCCTGGTGGGCCTCAGGACAAGTACATCCATTTGATTGTTGACAGAAGTGCAAGGGCAATTAAGTGGAGGCAGGATAGAATTTCAGATTCAAGGATAGAATCTCAAGTAGTGCTGGAGTCATTGGGACATTTATAGGCAAAGAATTAGACCTTGGCTTTATACAAAAATTAGCTCAAAATGGACTATATATGTAAATGTTAAATACAAAACTATGAAGGTTTCAGGAAAAAAAATAGGGAAAAATATTTAGGATCCAGGAGAACACTCCTTAGATTTGATACTAAGCACACCCATAAAAGGGAAAATTGGTAAAGGTTATGAATGTTTGCTCTGAGAAAGACCCCGTGCAGAGGGTTGTCAGAGTACAGGATGGGAGAAGGTATCTGCAAACCACATATCTAGTAAAGGACTTTATCTAAAAATATATACAATAAATTCTACCTCTGAAACCAATAAAAATAAGGAAAACATGAAATATATGTGCAGGAAAACTTGGGTTTGTGAGCATAATTCATTCCGGAAGCATGTTTGTAATCCAAAGTGCTCGTATATCAAAGCAAATTTCCCCATAAGAAACAATAGAAACTCAGATGACTTGCTCCACAGCCCCCAAATACTCATATAAAAATGATTACAATACTGTAATATAATGCAAAATAATCAAGAAAATACAAAATATAAAGAAAAATTAACATGTACTTACCCTGAAAATGTTTGTGGCTGGTGTAAGGGAGACAAGGGAGAGGAGGATTATTGTGTAGGGCAACCTTCACTATCACTAATGGAATCACTGCTATCTATTGGTTCCATGGAACCTTCTGCATGGGGGCCATTTTATACACTCACACAGATGTTGACCTCACTACAGTATTAATAAACTCTTGTCATGTATTGAATGTAACTGTCAGTAAGGCGGCAGAGGAAATGATCTATATCTGCAGGCAGCCTGACCTAGAATGAAGCTAAGCATTCCTACCTAAGCTCACTCTTGTATGAAAAAGCAAAGGGCTGTCCATAGGTGATTGGAAGTGACAAAAAAAAAAAAAAAAAAAAAAAAAAAAAAAGCACAAGTGCCAGTTGTGGGCACCTTCCAATGTTTTGAAAAACCACTGATTTCTGTGAAATGCCATGGCCTGAGACTGAGTATGAGCATCTGAGCATAGAAGACAATCACCCACAATCCTGCAGTGAGAGAGAAAGAGAGAAAGAGAGAGAGAAGTACTACTCATATTGCAACACATCGCTCAGTTTATCAAGTTAAAATTTATTAGAAATGTTTGCTCATCTTGTGGAATGCTCGCAGAACAAGTTGTTCACAATCCACAGTTTTACTGTGTATATAAAGAATGGTCAACAGTAAACAATAAAAAAAAAGAAATTAAAAATCCAGTTAGAACAGAAGCAAAAGACATGTCCAGATGTTTCACACCAGAGGACACCCTGAAGGCAAATAACATGGAAGGTATTCACCATCATTAGCCACCAGGGAAATGCTGATCAAAACCCCAGCGAGATGTCACTCTACACTTAGCAGGATGGCTAAAATAAAAAATAGAGACAACACCCAGTGCTGGCGAGGAGGCAGAGAAACAGGATTGATTATGCATTGCTGGCAGGAATGTAACATGGTACACTCCATCTGGAAAAGAGGGTGGCAGTCAGTTACAAAACCAACCGCATAGCTAACATGTAATGCAACAGTTGCTGTTTTTGGTGTTTATCCCAGAGAAATGAAATCCCAAATTCATAATAAAACTTGTACCCAAAGGCTCTTAGCAACCTTATTCTCAACAGCCAGTAACTGGTCACAACCCAGCTGTCCTTCAGTGGGCGATGGTTACATAGTGGTACAGCCATTGTAGGGAACACTGCTTGGCAAGGAAAAGGGATGTGTCAGTGTCACCTTCTGTAGTTATGACACAAGCGACCTCGGTTGCTGGAGACTGAAGGGTATATAAGGTCTGAGAAAAACTAGGTTACCTCTAACAGATTCACGGGAGGCCAAAGCAAACCTCCCCCATCCCAGTTTTGGTGGGCACTTCTAAGACCTGTATATGAGTTTCCAAGGGGCCGGGAACACAGGGGCCCAGGAGAGGTCATCAAGCAACACTAACAAGATGTAGGGCCAAATGTGGAGTCAGTATCATCAGCACAACTGCACACAGCAGTAAGTCAGTTACCTCGAATGAGACCAGATTGTGTGTTTACCCAGTAGGAGATATTTCATTCTGCTGTGTAGATCTGGATTTCCATCTGCTCTCACTTTCTTTCTGCCTGAGGGACATCTTTCTGCATCTTTTTTGTAGTCTGGGTATGCTAGAGTTCTCTCAGCTTTTGTATGCCTGAAAGAAACGTCTATTTCTATTTTGGTTCCGGAAGATATTTTTGTTAGGACTTTTTTTTTTTTTTCTCTTTTTCATTCTTTAAAGGTGCTGTTCCACTGTTTACTAACTTGCATTGTTTACACCTGAGAAATAGGATGCCATTCTTACCTTTGTTTCTCTGTGCAAAAATTTGCATTTTCTCTTGGGATTTAAAATGTTTAGATATCTACACACCATCGAAGTTGTTTAAAAATGTGCAATTCAGTGGATTGTAGTATATTCATAATGTTGTGCGACCAGCATGACCATCCAGTGCCAGAGTGTTGCAGACTTTGAATCTGAAGTTCTCTCGTGTCCAGCAAGAGAGCAGATGCAGAATTGCATATGAGAGAGGCTAATGTCTGGGAGGAGACAAGAGCCCCAAACAGGGGTTTCGTCTCTGTATTGATTGAGCTCTCAAGGTTTTACATATGTGGTGAACTTGCTGAAGAAACCAATAAGCTAGGGACCAATAACTTGTGTGTGTAACAAGCAAAGGGTTCGGGGGGCGAGTGGCATTAGAAGTTGAGATTAAATCTGAGTGTGGTTTTGATTTGTATTTCCCTGATAAGGAGTGACGTTGAGCATCTTTTCATGTGGAGGTTCCTTAGAAAATTAAAAATAGACCTATCCTATGACCCAGCAATAGCACTGCTAGGAATTTACCCAAGGGATACAGGAGTACTGATGCATAGGGGCACTTGTACCCCAATGTTTATAGCAGCACTCTCAACAATAGCCAAATTATGGAAAGAGCCTAAATGTCCACCAACTGATGAATGGATAAAGAAATTGTGGTTTATATACACAATGGAGTACTACATGGCAATGAGAAAGAACGAAATATGGCCCTTTGTAGCAACGTGGATAGAACTGGAGAGTGTGATGCTAAGTGAAATAAGCCATACAGAGAAAAACAGATACCATATGTTTTCACTCTTATGTGGATCCTGAGAAACTTAACAGAAACCCATGGAGGAGGGGAAGGAAAAAAACAAAAGAGGTTAGAGTGGGAGAGAGCCAAAGCATAAGAGACTCTTAAAAACTGAGAACAAACTGAGGGTTGATGGGGGGTGGGAGGGAGGGGAGGATGGGTGATGGGTATTGAGGAGGGCACCTTTTGGGATGGGCACTGGGTGTTGTATGGAAACCAATTTGACAATAAATTTCATATATTGAAAAAAAAAGTTGAGATTAAAGCACAATGATACACCAGATGGACAGTGTTTCTCTGTGGGTGATACAGCCAAGCAGCTCCTATCTCCAAAGTGTAAGGTTGCTGGAGCAGGGTGCCTCAAGGCTAACAAAGCACCTTTTCTCTAGCTAACGTCAGGTGCTTCTACCCTGTAGTGGCTTTCCGCCTCTAACTGGTCTTGGACACTTTCATCCTGTCGAGGCAGCTTTCCATCCTAAGCCTTGTTAACTCATTAGTGCAAGCTCAGGGAATTATTATTTTTATTTTTTTAACATTTACTTATTTTTGAGAGACACAGTGCAAGTGGGGGAGGGGCAGAGAGAGATTGAGAGAGAGAGAGAGAGGGAGAGAGAATCCGAAGCAGGCTCTAGGCTCTGAGCTGTCAGTACAGAGCCCAAGGTGGGGCTCAAACTCTAGAACTGCGAGATCATGACCTGAGCTGAAGTTGACACCTAACTGAGTCACCCAGGCACCCCCAAGCTCAGGGAATTCTTATGCTTATTTCCCACACCAGAGCATTTCTGTCATCCCAGAAAGAAACCCTGTGTCCATTCACTGTCAATCCCCACTCTGCCTTCCCTGGCCCCTGGAGACCACTAAGCTACTTTCTGTCTCTGTGGGTTTGCCTGTTCTGGACATTTCATATAAATGGAATCATATGATACGTGGCCTTTTGTGTCTGGTTCCTGTCACTGAACATGTCCCAGAGATCCATGTGTGTTGTAAAATACATCAGTACCTCATCTGTTTTTCAGGTTGAACAATACTCCCTTGTATGTGGACTGCTTATCCATTCATCAGGTGGTGTTTATCCATCAGTTGTCTTGGGTCTTATAAGTAATGCTGTTGCACACATCTGTGTACAAGTAGTTGTTTTGTGACATATGTGTTCAGTTCTCTTGGACACATACCTAGGAGTGGAATCACGTGGTCATATGGCAATTCTGTGGCTAACTCTTGGAGGAATGGCCATGCTCTACAGGGGCTGTGCCATTGTCAATTCCCACCAGCAATGGATGCAGGTTCAAATTCCCTACATCCTCATCAGTACTTGTTATTATTCACCTTTTTATTTATTAAAAAAATTTAATGTTTATTTATTTATGAGAGAGAGAGAGCGAGCAGGGGATGGGCAGAGGGAGGGAGACAGAGGATCCTGTACTGTCAGCACAGAGCCTGATGTAGGGCTCAAACCCACGAACCTTAAGATCATGACCTGCGGCAAAGTTGGACACTCAACCAGACTGAGCCACCCAGGGGTTTTTAGTAATTGCTGCCCTAAGCAGTGTGGTTTTGACCTGCATTTCCCTGGTGACTAATGATGTTGAGTATCTTTTCATGTATCTTTTATTGGATATTTGTGTATGTTTTTTGGGGGAAATGTCTACTCAGGTCTTTTCCCCATTTTCAGATTGGGTTTTGATTTTGAGTTGTAGGAGTTCTTTATATATTCTGTGTACTAGGCCATTATCAAATATATGATTTTTGAACATTTTTCCCCATTCTGAGGGTTTTCTTTCCACTTTCTTGATACACAAAATTTTCAATTTGATGAAGTCCACTACTTTTCCTTTGCTTGCTTGTACTTTTGTTGTGATGTTTACAAGACCATCACCTAGTTTTTGCTATAAACATTTACAACAATGCTTTCCTCTAAGAGTTTTACAGGTTTAGCTCTGATATTTAGGTTTGCTTTTTGTATATGGTGAGAGGCTAAGGGCCCAAATTCATCCTTGTCTTGTGGAAATCCAATGTTCCAGCACTGTTTGTGGAAAAGACTATTTTCCTCCATAAGATGGTCCTGGAACTCTTGTCAAAATCTCATTTCCATGAAACAAGTGGGTTTATTTCTGGGCTCTTCATTCTGTCTCATTTATCCATGATCTGACCATCGTGCCACCACCATGCTGTCTCGATGGCTGTAGCTTCATTGTAAGTTTTGAAATCTAGACATGTGGGTCCTCCAACTTTGCTCTCGTTGAAGACTGTTTTGAGCCTCTGGGTCCTTTGCATTTCTACATGAGTTTTAGGATCAGTGTGTCTGCAGACCTTCTTGAGATCCTCCTCAGAGGTGGGGTCCAGGAAGCTGGGCTGATTCCCTCCCTCTACTGAAAGGAAAGACTTCCTGAGCACCTGATCCACAGACTGTGAAAGTTTCCAGTCTGACTAGAAACACAGTATCCTCCGCACTGTGTCCATGGCCCCTTCAGAGGTCTCTTTCCCCATGTTCACATGCCAGTCAGTGCTTTGCTGACCCTCCAGTGAGAGGGTCCCCACTCTCTGTGTGCAGCTCTCTCTTCTCTGGCTTCTGTCCTGTGGACTCCAGCAGCCTTCATCTCCCAGGATGCCAACTCTGTCTCCTCAACTCAGGGTCTACCTGGCTCTGCCAACCTCAGTTTCCCCTCCTAGACCTGGACACTGAAGGCAGGAAGCTGGGGTGATCACAGGGCTCACCATTATTTCCTATCTGTAAGGGATCAACAGGAAATTCTCTGACACCAGCTGGGGGTCCTACAATTCACTCAGCTCTGGCCCCATCTATGTGGAGATGGCATCAGACCCCACAGGCTCAGCCCCACAAGACCACCCCCACTTCAGACGCCAACCCCAAGTCCAGACATCACCTGTGCTCTGACCCACAGGCAACAGATCACAGGTTCCCACGGCCCCTCCTCGGGTCTGATGAATGTGCTGGAGGGACTCAGAGAGCTCAGGGAAATGTTTGACTTGCTAGATTAGTGGTTTATTACAAAAAGATATAACTCAGGGATGGCCTGTTAGAAGAGACGCCCAGATCAAGATGCTAGGGAAGGGATGGGAAGCTTCCATGCCTCTCCAGGCACGTCATTCTCCCCACGTCTCTATGTGCTCCCCAGCCTTCAATCCCCCCCCAATGCTGAGACTGTCCCTCTGAGTTTTCATGGGGGCTTCATTGCATAGACATGATCGATTAACACATTGTCCATTGGTGATTGATTCCATCTCCCCTTCCCAGAGGTCAGGGGCAGGACTGAAGCCTCCAACTCTCTGGTCCCACGGTGGGGTCCAAAGGCCACCAGCCGCCATCCCTAGGGGCTTTCTAAAGTCACCACAACAACATGAATTTGGGCTTGTTATGAACACCGTGACACCTTCATTGCTGTCTTCAGTTGGGAAACCCAAGGGCCTTAGGACCTCTGAGCCAGGAACAGTGACAAGGGCCGATTCCGTATTTCTTATAAATCACACTATCACAGCCATTGTCCCACATATTCTGTATGGGGGAAGGGGAGGCTGTTGGGGCTACTGCAGCAGGGACCAGGTGGTAGAAACAACAGAAGTGTACTGCTCATGGCTGCAGTCAAGCTCTTCCTCGCATGGGGTTGCTTCCTGTCAGGGCACTAATGCCATTGCCATGGTGGGGGCTCCGCTGTCAGGAGCTCCTGACTCCCTGACTACCTCCCAGAGCACCCGCTTTTGACACCAGCACACTGCAGGTTTCCACATTTGAGGTCAAGGGGACACGAACATCCTGCCTACAGCAGAGGGTGAGTCCAGACCCTGTTACTCCTTCACGGCTGGCTGTATATGTCACCCCTTGTTCCCTAGTGGGGAAGACTGGAGGATACAGCTGTGGCTGCTCTCTGCCAGTCACAAAGCCCAGCATCACCCAGTATTGACAATTTGTTGGGACTTGCAGTTAGATACAGGCCTGGAAACATGGAGACACCTGGGGTGTGGAGGGGACACCGTCTACCATGTGTCCCATGGCCTCTCCCCCAGGAGTGTCAGTGGCTCCTAGGGATGGGCTCGCACTGAGAGCCAGGTGGCTAGCCTCTGGTGGGGGGCCATGCCTGGGCAGGTGGGGCACAGAGCTCACTCTAGCCACTGTTCCTCTCCCAGTGACCAGCACGGACTATGAAACTGCAGCCGATGCCACGGAGACCTCCTCCTACTTCAGCGCCCAAGGCTACCTGTCCAGGTAGAGGTCCATGTAGACACAGGCAGCACCCAGCAGGCTGGTGGTGCAGGCCCAGGGGGGTGGCAGTGCTGGCCTGGGCAGACAGAACCTGAGTCCTGGAGCTCTCAGCCAGGCCCTGTCAGTGTCCTGCCAGCAAGCAGGGGTCTGCAGGAGCCATCCAGGCCTGACCCCTTGCTGGTCCACCTCATGCCCCTTCTCTGTTCTCCCACCAGCCGGGAGCAAGAGGGCACGGAGTCTACCTCAGAGGAGGGGCAGCTGCCCCAGGTGGTGGAGGAGATGAAGGACCTCCAGGTGGCCCCTGGCACACGCCTGGCCAAGTTCCAGCTCAAAGTGAAAGGTGAGGAAGAGAGACAGATTGCCCGGAGCGCCATCTGGACAGTGGAGGCTGGGTGGGCATGGGGGCCGGGGGTTCTGAGGGCAGGGCGCGCTGGCCGGGGGCTGTTTGCTGACCAGTCCCCTGTGGTCCCAGGCTACCCAGCGCCACGGCTGTACTGGTTCAAAGACGGGCAGCCCCTGACGGCTTCTGCACACATCCGCATGGCTGACAGGAAGACGCTTCACACCCTGGAGGTTGTATCTGTCACCAAGGAGGATGCCGGCCAGTACTCAGCCTACATTAGCAACGCCGTGGGCGCCGCCTACTCATCAGCCCGGCTGCTGGTCCGAGGTGGGTGCGGGGGACTGGGTGTCCCCACCTGGGCAGTGCAAGTGGCCTGGGTGGGGGCAGGCAGGCAGTGAAACAGACCCACAAGTGTGGGAGCACCAGGAGACTGCGGAGGAGGAGGTCAAGAGTCACTTTTGGAGGATGGGTATGAGCTCCTTTGTCCCAAGTTCTGAGCATCGCAAGGTGCTCCCAGGTCACGCCAGAGGGAGTGGCCGAGGGACCCAGCTCTGCCCAGGCTTCACTCGCCCTTCGGTGCCACCCCACGTGCTGGCTCCAGATCAACGCCCACACTCTTGGGGCCGTGGAGGGTTGTGTGTATGAGAGTGGGTGGGACACCCCTACAGACTCCTACCCCCAGCAGGTGCACAGGCCCAGAGGAGGGAGGCCCCCTGGTGCTACAGGCCTGACTTCCATTTCTTGCCTCTTTCAGGTCCCAAAGATCCCGAAGAGAAGCCAGAATCAGGTGAGCCGACTCAGGTGGGCAGAGGTGGGTGGGTGGCTCAGCAAAGTGAGTGAGGGACACAGCGTCGCAGGTAGAGGAGGGTGCACTGTAGGCTGTGGAGACCCAACCTCCAGATGGGATGGGGCTGGGACCTGGGGGGGGGGGCTTGGTGCCCCGAGGATGGGGAGCAGGGGTTCGACATGCATTCATCACCAATGCTTGCTGTTTCTCCAGATGTGTACCAGCAGCTGGTGCCGCCCCGATTCCTGGAAAGATTCACCTCCAAGAAAGTGAAGAAAGGCTCCAGCATCACCTTTTCAGTGAAGGTGGAAGGTGGGGCCGTCCTACTGTCCTACCCCTTGACAAGGACAGCCAAACCCAGGATCAGAGCGGGCCCCGCCCCCTTCCTACCTAGGACTCCTCCCTCAGGATCAGAGCAGGGCCCCTCCCTCTTCCCACCTGGGACCCCTCCCCCAGGATCAGAGAGGGCCCTGCCCTCTTCCTACCTAGGACTCCTCCCAAGGCCCTTCAGTCTTCCCATCTCCCCAAGTCTCCCTCACTGTTCCCTCCTGCCCACAGGGTGCCCGGCCCCAGCCGTGCACTGGCTGCGGGAGGAGGCTGAGCGAGGCGTGCTGTGGATTGGCCGTGACACGCCAGGCTACACGGTGGCCAGCTCTGCACAGCAGCACAGTC
This sequence comes from Herpailurus yagouaroundi, assembly GCF_014898765.1. Taxonomy (NCBI): domain Eukaryota; kingdom Metazoa; phylum Chordata; class Mammalia; order Carnivora; family Felidae; genus Herpailurus; species Herpailurus yagouaroundi. Next base: position 1,910,907 of record NW_024412443.1, read on the forward strand.
TGGTCCTGCTGGATGTGGGCAGACAGCACCAGGGCACATACACCTGCATCGCCAGCAACAGCGCTGGCCAGGCCCTCTGCTCCGCTAGCCTGCACATCTCTGGCCGTGAGTGGGCGTGGGTGACTGCGGGCAGCTGACCTTCACTGAGCCCCCGACCCAGAGCCCTCTCCTGTTGGCCCCCTGAACACAGAGCCCCATGGGCCAGCTCCCACCCCTGTCTTGTAGGCTCTGCATAGCTGGATGAGACCCTCCTAGAAGCCTCCTGCCCCCCTGAGTGTTTTCCTCCTGGGCCCCACTCCACCTCCCAAGGGCCAGGGTCAAGGTCCCTGCTGGGGGGTAGACACCCTGGATCAGGTCCCCGCCAGAATTGTCTCAGGGCTGTGGGGCGTCATCCTGAGGCTCACCCTGTTCTCCTGACAGTGCCCAAGGAGGCAGGGGCAGCAGAGGAGCATGCTGGGGTGAAGGAGGCCCTCATCTCCACCTTCCTGCAGGGGTGAGTAGGGGAAGCAGGTCAGCAGCAGCAGGCCTGGGAGTGGGGCGTTGCCGCCCTTGGGAAGGAACCCCATCCAGACTGCAGCCCAGCCTTGCCCCTCAAGGACTCTGTGGCTTGGGCCAGGCACTGTCCCTCTCTGTGCCTCAGTGTCCCCACTGTAACACCAGGGCTTCGGCTGAAGCATTCCCTCAGGATGCCCCTCCCCTTTAGGACCCAAGCCGTCTCCACGCAGATGTCAGAACCTGCAGGTTTCACTGATCTTGCTGGGCAGAGGAAAGGTATGGGCTGATTGGGAGCAGGGAGCAGGGTGGGGGTCGATGCACCCAGTGCAGGGGTGAGGCATGGAGGAGGCTGCTCCAGGCCCACAGCTGCTCCAGAAATACCTGCTCATCCTCTCTGGGCCAGGGCTTCCTGCCCTCTCCTGGGCCTGATTCTGAATGCTAGTTGGTGTCAGGGCCATTTCTGAGCCTTGCAGATCTGACCCTTGGCTCACAGCTCACGCCCAGTGGGCTGTGTGGATGCCTGGCCTGGACACAGGTGGCAGTGATGGCTAGGTGAAGGCAGTGCAGGAGGCAGGTGCTGGGCATGCCAGCATCCAGACCTGATCTGTCCTGGATTCTCCCCCGTTCCCAGCAGGGTCCTTCGGTTCATTTCCTGGCCACCTGCACAGGCCCTTCTGGCACCTTGGGGTATTTGTAACTTTTTAATGGAAAGCAGGGAGTCTGCACAGAAGTAGAGAAGGGAAGGCCATGTGCTCTGTGTGCTGGTTGCCCACCTTTGGGGTCACTTCTCGGCTGACCCCCCCTCATCCAGGCAGCCCTCATTCACTCTTGACCCGACCCTGCAAAGCTTCCAGCAGTGATGGCCCCAAGTCTGTGCATTCCTCTGCACTGCTGAGACTTGAGCCCAGGTCCAGGCCTGGAGAGCACAGGTCTGCAGGGCCTGCAGCTAGCTGAGCCAGCTTCTGGTCCCCAGGAGAGCCCATGGCGGTGGAGGCCCGTAGCCACTTGTCCCTGGCCGAGGTGGGCACAGAGGAGTTCCTGCAGAAGCTCACCTCCCAGATCACAGAGATAGTGTCGGCCAAGATCACGCAGGGTGAGGGCGCCGCTGGCTGTGGGGCGAGGGTAGGGGCAGTGACTGAATTCCCTTGTCCACGCACCCTGGGGACCCACGGGGAGGGGATATGGGCCAGGCCCTTCCTGGGCATCACATGCCCTATGCCCCCAGCCAAGCTGCAGGTGCCTGGAGGTGACAGCGATGAGGAATCTAAGACACCGTCTGCATCCCCCTGGCATGGCCGTTCCCGCCCCTCCTCCAGCGTCCAGGAGTCATCCTCGGAGTCGGAGGATGGGGACTCCCGTGGCGAGGTGCTCTGATGGGGTGGGGGGGGGGCAGGCAGTGGGCAGGGCACCGGTGGGGGGAGGAGTGGGAGCACAATACTGCCACCTGGGATGGCCTGGACCCCTGGGCCCTCTGGGGTGGCCTCACTGCCACCCTGATGGGATTTCCATCAGCAGAGTTGGGTTGAGCTTGTCCTGGAACTTCTGGAACCTCAGGATGGCTTCTCCCCCAACGTGATGCCAGGCACCCCGCAGCCTCAGGAGGCCCGGCTGGCTCCAGTCTGGGTTTTCCCCGCTCTGGGGTCTTTGTGGGGGCTGTGGGGGTCTTGGTAGGTCAGGCTGGCATCCCTCTGGTCTGACTTGGCATCACCCCCCCCAGATCTTCGACATCTATGTGGTCACGGCTGACTACCTGCCCCTGGGGGCCGAGCAGGATGCCATCTCACTGCGGGAGGGCCAGTATGTGGAAGTGCTGGACTCCGCCCACCCGCTGCGCTGGCTTGTGCGCACCAAGCCCACCAAGTCCAGCCCCTCACGCCAGGGCTGGGTGTCCCCTGCCTACCTGGACAGGCGGCTCAAGGTACCGGATGGCTGGGGCGGGGTCCTGGGATGGACCCCTGGGTCCTCCCACAGGGTAGGGCTGGGCCAGAGATGGGACCACCTGCCACCATCCCCCACTTTCTCACCAGCTGTCACCCGAGTGGGGGCCCACTGAGGCCCCCGAGTTCCCAGGGGAGGCCGTGTCTGAGGATGAATACAAGACAAGGCTAAGGTGAGGGTCCGGCAGGCAGGGGCAGGAGCGGCTTTGTGGCCTCCAGGTAGCCTTGGGGGTGCTGCCCACATTGCCGGGCTCGTTCTGAAGGTGGGCGGTGGTGGGCTGCATGGGAGGAGGAGGCCGCCCGCCCCGCCTCAGGAGCTCCTGGGTCTCTCCTCACCCCATCCCCTCCCAGCTCCATCATCCAGGAGCTGCTGAGCTCTGAGCAGGCCTTTGCGGGCAAGCTGCAGTTCCTGCAAAGCCACCACATGCAGCACCTGGACCGCTGCCCCCATGTACCTGTGGCTGTGGCCTCCCAGAAGGCTGTCATCTTTCGAAATGTGCAGGACATCAGCCATTTCCACAGCAGGTAGGTGGGTAGGCAGGCCCCACGGCTGCTCCGGAGCCCCCAGGTGTGCACACAGACACATGCACATGGGCCAGCCAGGCATGCACAAAGGTACAAACACACGTGACAGTCACAAGTGCACAAAGACGAATGCATGCATATCAGTGATGCATGCGCACACATACTCACGCATGCCTGAGAGAACTTCACTGACTGGGTTTACCCACTGGCGCACCACACCCCTGTTTAAGGGCACAGATGTCCCTAGGAACACAGGCATGTATACCTGGCTCGCCCACAGAAGCGCCTGTAGTATCCTTGCCTGCTGCCAGCACCCATATGTGAGAACGCTCCAGAAACTTCTCCAAACACATGACAGGCACGTCCCACGACATGCACTTCTGTGTACACAGACACAGGCGTGCATACCTGCATTCAGACGCACACTCTGACACGTGTGGGCATGCATGTGTACACGACACACACACGTCATGTGTGCAGATGTGGATGCCCTCACACACCGCACCTGCAGCCTCTCCAGCCCAGACCTGGGCAGCAGCCTGTTTCTCCCCCAGCCTGAGGGCTCGCCATCCCCCTGACCACTGTCCCCTGTTCTGCAGCTTCCAGAGGGAGCTGCAGCAGTGTGACACGGATGACGATGTGGCCATGTGCTTCATCAAGAACCAGGCGGCCTTTGAGAAGTACCTGGAGTTCCTGGTAGGCCGCGTACAAGCCGAGTCTGCGGTGGTCAGCACAGCAGTGCAGGAGTTCTACAAGGTGCCCCCCAGCCCATGCCTTATAGTTTTCTGAGAAAAGCAGGGCCCCTGAAGCTCTGGGCTCAGCTTCAGAGGGTGACATCGCGGGGGGCAGGAGGAGGGTGTGAGGCCCACCGGAGGGAGGAGCAGTGCACGTGTATGCACATGTGCATGTACCCCACGCCCCAGCCCTCCAGCTTTCCGCCCTGGTAACACTGGCCATCAGGGGTGCACATGTGTGTCCCCAACCCCGTGCTGCGGTTCCCACAGAAATACACGGAAGACGTGCTGTCAGCCTTAGACCCCTCGCAGCCACCACCGCCGCCCCTGCAGCACTTCCTGGAACAGCCTGTGGAGCGGGTCCAGCAGTACCAGGCCCTGCTCAAGGTACAGGGCTGCCGCGTGGCCGCCCTCCCTGGCCTTGGTGGGCGGTCAGGCAGACGGGCGGGCGGTGGGGCTCGGGCCTGACGCCTTCTCCCCCAGGAGCTGATCCGCAACAAGGCGAGGAACAGGCAGAACTGCGCGCTGTTGGAGCAGGCGTATGCTGTGGTGTCGGCCCTGCCGCAGCGCGCTGAGAACCAACTGCACGTGTCGCTCATGGAGAACTACCCAGGCACCCTGCAGGCCCTGGGCGAGCCCATCCGCCAGGTGCTGGGCGCGGTGGAGGGCCTGGCGGGGCCACGTGGGTGGGGGGAATGGGGCACGGTGGAGGGCCTGGTGCGGGGCCATGTGGGTGCGGGGTGTGAGGTGCTGTGGAGGGCCTGGGCAGGGCCATCGGGTGCGGGGTGTGGGGCATGGTGGAGGGCCTGACAGGGCCATGTGGGCGCCGGGTGCAGGGCAGGGTGGAGGGCCTGATGGGGCCACATGGATGCGGGGTAGAGGACATGGTGGAGGGCCTGGAGGAGCTATGTGGGTGCTGGGTGCTGGGCGCGGTGGAGGGCCTGGGCGGGGCCATGTGGGCGCTAGGTACCGAGCTGACTGAGAGCCAAATGCTCCCCAGGGCCACTTCATCGTGTGGGAGGGGGCGCCGGGCGCACGGATGCCCTGGAAGGGCCACCATCGGCATGTCTTCCTGTTCCGCCACCACCTGGTGGTCTGCAAGCCCAGACGGGATTCCCGCACCGACACCTTCAGCTATGTCTTCCGGAACATGATGAAGGTTTGTGGGTGCCCATGGAGCCCAAGTGGGGCAGAGGGGGTGCCGGCTGGGCAGGGAGTGTGGAGTCCTGCTTCCAGACAGTCAGTTTGCATCCCGCCTCCCCCCACAGCTGAGCAGCATCGACCTGAATGACCAGGTGGAGGGTGACGACCGCGCCTTCGAGGTTTGGCACGAGCGAGAGGACTCTGTGCGCAAGTATCTGCTGCAGGCACGGACGGTCATCACCAAGAATTCCTGGGTGAAGGAGATCTGCGGCATCCAGCAGCGCCTGGCCCTGCCCATGTGGCGTGAGTGTCCTGGCCATGGCAGTGCTGCCAGATTGGGAGCCTGAGCCTGACCTGAGTACAGGAAGCCTCGGGGTTCACACAGCCCCCCACCCCAGCACAAGACAGGCACCCAGACTGTTAGGGACGTGAAGGAACTGGTAACCCCAGGTCGGCTTCCCCACCTAGGACAGGAGAGAGGATCCCCTTTCTCCGCGGTTCTTTGTTACCCATCCAGCTTGCCTCACTCACCCTGACTCCCATTGGACCCAGGTCCTGGATGGAAGGTCACAAGGGGTGGTGTCCATAACAATCTCACTCTTTGACCTTGAGGCTTCTGGCTGTGCCAGGGATGCACCAAGGACTTGGGAGGGGGGGCTATCCCACCCACCAAGAGCTCAAAGCCTGTGTGTGTGTTGTGTGTGTGTGTGTGTGTGTGTGCACGCGTGCACCTAGAACCCCCAGATTTCGAAGAGGAGCTGGCAGACTGCACAGCCGAGCTGGGTGAGACTGTCAAGCTGGCCTGCCGTGTGATAGGCACACCCAAGCCCATCGTCAGCTGGTACAAAGGTAGGCCCCTGGGGCTCAAGGGATGTTGATCCTGCACCAGGAAGAGGCGCTGGGAGGGAATCCATCCCGGGCAGGGGCTGGGGAATGAGGGGCGGCCTGCTGGGGGGCTGGGCACAATCACCACCAGCCTGGGTGGGTGCGTGGGTGGACGAGGTGGGACAGAGTCAGAGGGCGTGCACCCGTGATCCCGACACAGTGATCGTACCCACCCCAAACCCACTCCTTAGGTCTCCGAGGGCTCACACCCTGTCCCAGGTACCAGGCCCTGCCAAGGGGTGCTGGTCGTCTAGGGGAGGAGACAGATGGCAAACCAGGAGACAAACATGTGGCATGAAGGCGACACGGCCAGCTAGAGAAATGAGGCAGAGGGGGCAGCTGGCAGGCCTCCCTGGTGAACATTCAGGAGCTCTGGGTGGGCAACCAGGAGGCCAGGAGCAGGGAGAGGGCACTGAGGCTGGCTCTGTGGTCAGGGTCCCCAGGAATACCCCCATTCTGGCATCAGCTGCACTTTGGGGGTCTCTGGGAGCATCTCCACTTCTGACATTCTGGGGGTCCATGGGATCACCCCCACTTCTGACACCAGATGCAGCTTGGGGGTCCCTAGGACCACCCCCACTTCTGACACCAGATGCAGCTTGGGGGTCCCCGGGGACCACCCCCACTTCTGGCATCAGCTTCACTTTGGGGGTCCCCATGACCACCCCCACTTCTGACACTGGCTGTATTCTGGGGGTCCCCAGGGACCACCCCCACTTCTGGCATCAGTTGCACATTGGGGGTCCCCACGACCATCCCCACTTCTGACACCGGCTGTATTCTGGGGGCCCCCGGGACCAGCCCCACTTCTGGCATCAACTTCACTTTGGGGGGGTCACGACCAGCTTTGGATTCAATGAATCACCTGAAGGACTCACAGAACTCAGCAGAACATTCCGCTCAGGGTGTGCTTTATTGCAGGAAAGGGAAAAGCAACATGGGGAAGGGTCCCAGGGTCCCCCCACCCAGTGGTCATGCAGACTGCATGTTCCTCCCGCATGCATGCGTGGCAGCACTCAGTCTGGCCCTTTGGGGACATCCCTCTGAGCCTTGTGGCTTGTGGCCTTGTGTCCAGGGCCTCTGTTCGGGGTCACTCATGCAGGCACAGGTGACCTGTCACGGCCCCTGCAGAGGTCAAGCTAATGACATGTGACCTTCAGCCCCAGCCCTAAACCACAGTGTAGTACAGCCATCTGACATGGTCCAAGGCCCCCAGGTAAACTGAGACACTCTCACTGTGGGTCACTTGGGCTGGCAGACAGGTCTCCAGGTCCTCAGTTCAGTCTGAATAACCAAGTCCAGTCCCAGTTTTGGGGAGCTGTCCCAGGGTCAGGCCCTCGGGTTGAGCAGCCAGGGGCACTGGTTTGTCCTTCATGGCTGAGGATGGGGCTAGAGCGGATACTGGTGGTGTTGCTGGGACACAAGAGGGGCCTTCCCCGTGTCCTGCGGTCAGAGCCACAGGCTGAAGCTGGGGGACACAGGGACTGGTTCCCGTCAGCAGTTTGGGAGAGCGGCCCCAGGGTCGTCTTCTGGAGGGAGGCCCTGCAGCCACCTCGTCCTGGGGTCTGAGGAGGTCCATCCCCAGCTGCCTCCCCTGCACAGAACCTGGGAGGGTACCTGTCCATCCAGCTGTCCCCTCATGGCCAGACCTTTGACCTGTGAGGACGGGTTCATACCCTCCATCCTGGGAGGGACAGAGTGGTTCATACAGTTTCCTGGAAGCAAGAACGAACCCCTGGGGCCACCTGTTTTGGCCAGGCTGCCTCCAGGAGGGTGTGCTGGCCGGGGCCCACGTCCAAAGTGAAAGGGGGACGTGCTGCCCAGGAGTGGACAGTGAGTGCTCTGGAGGGGATAACTTGGCTGGGGATAGCTGTGTCCAGTGACCAGACTGCCTCCCCAAGGGGTGGATGGAGGAGGTGGGGGCAGCCACATGGTCAGCCCGTGTTGACACATGCTGTCACAATACACGCAGCGCACACAGTCATGTGGTAGGGACAGAGCTGCTGTGACCCAAAGCAGCGTCATGGCAGGAAACCCCACTGGTAGCTGACGGAGACACTGATTTGCCAGGATGGGGAGTCCGCCCCCAGCCTGGCCTCTGAGCGGTGTCCCATGCAAGAACCTCACCTCGTTCACCACCCCAAGGAGGGGTCTTCAACTGACTGGTCTGTAGCCTCTCAGGCTGTGTCTTTTGCAACAGTTTAAGGCTGGTGGGCACATAGCAGTCTTCACTGGGAAGAGCATCGCCAGTGTAGCCACACAGTTGGCCCTGAGCTCTGCCCATGGAACTGGGACCCGGCTCCCCGCCATGTGGCCTGGACCGCTGCTGCGCTCACTGCATAGCCTGGGTCTCCCCTGAGCTGGATGATGGGGCGGGGGAGGGGGAATTGGAGGGAAGGTCCCCTAGGAGGTTCTGTCCCAGTACCTGAGTCTGTAGGTGGGGGTCCCCTTTGTAGGCGTCGAAGAGGTAAAGGTTGGTTATTGCTATGGAGGAACTCAGCGTGGGGAGACTTCTGACTTGCCAGCCAGCAGAATGGCAGAATGTCATGGGTGGACGCTTCCCATGTTAGGAGCAGAGAGGGGCAAGTGCTGACCCACCCACAGGGGCCACATGCCCAGAATGGAGGGCCCCGGACACGAATCAGAGACCTCGCCTCGAGAATGCGGAGAGGTCCTGGTGCCTGCGTGCCTGAGGGTGGAAGAGCAGGATCCATTGCTCTGCACGGGGGATCCCCTTATACAGCAGCCTGTCTACACCTACTGGAGCCATAGGAGCAGTTGCCTTTGCCCAGCCACCTGCTCCCTCTGGTGGCTGCTGCCACCTCTGCGCTGGAGAGTCCACACTGGAATGTCCCCTCCCCACATTCCCTCTGGCCCGCGAACTGCATACCGCAAACATTGGGTCCAGAGGTAGAAGTTGCAGCCACAGAACTCTGACTTGGCCTCAAGGTGACATTCAAGTCCTGTGAGTGGATGCAGGTGCTGTGAACATCCTACCTCTCCCTGCCTGGGGTCTCTGGGCACAGGGGACCAAGGCTCACCTGTCAGGTCAGGGTGGAGGAGCAGGAAGACACAACACACTTCCACAGCTCAGTAATGTCCCGCGTTTGGGGCTCATCCAAAACTCCGTCTGGAGCAGCGTCTCTGCAAATACTGTTTTGGCTTCGGGGATGTTGACTTAGCAGCCACGTCACATCACCGTCTGAGGCTCTGTGCCCCTTGGTTGGCTGGGGACCCCCCGCAAGGTGGTGACCTTGCTGATGGGGCTCCTTCTGGCCCAGAGCAGCAGTCACATCCCCCAGCCTTTCTCAGGGCCACCTGTCAGAATGCTCCTATAGCCCTCCACTCACCTCCGCCTCCTCCAGCCTGTCACAACATTATGGATGCCACGCAGGTTCCGCCAGCCCACAGGATGGGCATCAAAGTCTCCCTGTGGGGACATGGCTCCTCTGCTGTCATCCGAAGGAGTCCTTCACAAACTTCCGGTGCCTGGCCTCCCAGCCCAGGTGCTGGCCCTCCTGCCTTCTGCCCATCCGGACTTGGTGACTGCACCCAGTATGGGCTCTCGTGTTTGTTAGGAAGCCAGTCAACGTCAGGCGTCAGGAGGGAGCGTATCAGCCAAAGCACCACCCAGAGATCTGCTTTTGACCCTGCTTCTCGGTGCCCAGACTGCAGCCTCCGGCCCCACGGCTCTTCCTCCACAGGCCACGGCGGTGGCGGGGGTGGGGGGGGTGGGGAAGGGGCGGGGGGTGGTTTCCTGCCCAGTGGACCTCGTGCTGTCTGCCACCGACTCCACAGACCTGTCATGGGTCCTGTTACCTGGCCCAGTGGGGCCTTCTGTTTATCTTCCTCCTCCTCTCGCTTCTGGAACACCTCGTCCCTGACCGTGTCCCTTCTTGTCACCGAAGCATGAAGGGTCTGGGGTGTTTCCCCACTTGGAAACCACGAGGCCAGCCAGATACAGATAGAAAACAAGGCCTTCTGGCTGGAGCCGCATATGCCAGTCCCCACGTTTGGGGGCCAGATGTTAGCTGCAGGCAGTGGGTTGCCCCCCCAGTGGAGAAACCTCAGGTTTTAGGAGACGCTGGACTTCTATGGGGCTGCTAGCAGGCCTGCCTGTGTCCTCTTCCCCAAAGTGACTGGGTCACTTGACGTGGCTTAAAAACAGTTGGCACGGGTTCCTCTGAGTTAGGGGTCACGATGCTGCTTATGAACTGTTATTTAAACAGCCTCATTCAGCACATACAAGGTCCCCTGTGAAGTTTTAGGTATTTGTGGAGGACACAGTTCCTTGCGGGGGGGGGAAAGATGCACCTCTCCTGGCCTCCACGCAGGGGAGAATCGCATGATGGCTGGAGACATTCAGTTGGGTAGTGATGAGGGACATGGGCAGTGTCTGAGCATGTCTATTGGGTGGGGTCCCGGGGAGTAACGGAATCAATGGGCAGATGAGTGAAGGTCTGTGTGCCAGAATGAGACATCGTCTGTTGGGGCCAGGTCCCTCTTCCCGGCCCCTACCTCCAGCAAGGAGCCTACTTTGCAAGGCTGCACAGGGGACATGGAGGTCTGGGGAAGGAAATGGCACTCTGGGTCAGCTTGGCCAGCCAGGCTCCCCGCCAGGGGTCCATGCTCCAGAAGTGCTCCTCCATCGCTGCCCCATGACTGCAACCCCCCAGGCAGGCCAGCCTCCTGTCCCCAGCAGGGTCCCCTCCGTGACAGCCCTGCCTTCCTTTCCAGACGGGAAGCCAGTGGAAGTGGACCCTCACCACATCCTCATCGAGGACCCCGATGGCTCATGTGCCCTCATTCTGGACAACCTGACTGGCGTGGACTCCGGCCAGTACATGTGCTTCGCGGCCAGTGCTGCTGGCAATGCCAGCACCCTAGGCAAGATACTGGTGCAAGGTGAGCCCTAGGAGGGAGGCTGGGGTGTGGGGCATCTGGACCCTGCTCTACCTTGGGGACTCAATGGGGGGCACAGGCCTGCGGGTGGGGCTGATGGTGGCCATGTGGATTCCGACCACATCTGGGGAACTCACTGGTGGAGTAGGGTCCCTCTCCATCATGGTGTCTCTCTCTATATCTCTTCCCCTTCCACCACTCGGTGGCCCCACAGTACCCCCACGGTTTGTGAAAAAGGTCCGGGCAGTGCCCTTTGTGGAGGGAGAGGACGTTCAGGTCACCTGTACCATCGAAGGTGCCCCACACCCCCAGATCAGGTAGGCCAGGCAGTGTGGGGGCTGGGACAGGGTCTGCTGGATGATGGCAAAGTGTGGGTGGGCTCCATGTGCAAGCCCAGACTGCAGGGGGGGGGGGCGAGAGGAGGGTCTCAAGTCGGGGAGGCTGGGGTGGCTCTGCCTCACACTGTAGGGTTGGCCATAGGTGGTACAAGGACGGGGCCCTGCTGACACCCAGCGGCAAATACCGAACGCTGAACGAGCCCCGCAGTGGCCTGCTGGTGTTGGAGATCTTGGCGGCCAACAAGGAGGACCTGGGCCACTATGAGTGCGAGGTGACATGGGCAGACATAAGGGCAGCTGAGGGGACTAGCTTGGGGCCTCCCATCACCCAGTGTCCCTGATGAGGGAGGGACCCTGGCTCCCCATCACCCAGTGTCCCTGAACCATGATGAGGGAGGGACCACAGCCCCCTATCACCCAGTGTCCCTGATGAGGGAGGGACCCCGACCCACCATCACCCAGTGCCCCTGAACCATGATGAGGACAGAACCCTAGCCCCCCATTACCCAGTGCCCTGATGATGGAGCGATCCCTGGCCCACGATCACCCAGTATCCCCAGTGAAGGAGGGGATCTCTGGCCCACCATCCAGTGTCCATGACAGGGGACAGGGACCCAGATGGGAACCCTGGGTGGCATCCTCTTTTCTCCCAAAGCCACTTGCCCACCTGCAGGGCCAGGGGTGGTCTGTGGATGGTGTGTGCAGGCTGTGGCTCTTCCTGGCTACAAGCCCCCTCTGTGTGGCTGCTGTTGGCAGCCTAGGTGGGGCCTGGCCCCTATGGAGGTTCCTGTGGGAACACACAGACCTGAGCCGGCTCCGGACCCATACTGTCTGATTCAGTCACTACTGGCCACATGCAATTTGAATTGAAATCAATAAGTTACCTGTAGGTAAAGATTCGGTTCCATGCACGTGCTTGGGCCCATATTGGCCACCACACTGAAGTGTGTAGACAGTGTCCCCAGTGCCTAGGAAACCCTGGGCAATGCTGGGTCTGTGTGGGAACCCTTTCTTTGGTGATAGGCTCTATGCCTCTGGGACACAGCCAGGGAGGGCCCCCACTACAAACGACCTGCATGGTCCCCAGGGAGCTGCAGGCTCTAAGCAGGCTCCTGCCATCTGCCCTGCAGTTGGTGAACCGGCTGGGCTCTGCGAGGGGCGGGGCAGAGCTGTGCATGCAGAGCCCAGCTGTGCGAGCCCGGGAACAACGTCGCAGAGAGCAGCTTGCAGCTGTGGAAGGTGAGTGCTGTGGGGCTGGGTTGGGGGAAACTACCAGCTTTTCCAATCAAGGTGTGCTTCTTGGAGGAGGGGCAGTGAGGGCCAAGGAGGGGTCTGGCTGGGAGAGGAGGGGATGCAGAGGCCATGGAGCAAGGGCTGGGTCCCAGCGCCCTACTGGGGCAGCATGAGGTGAGCCATGAGCCCAGAGCTTCAGCAAGGCTGAAGGGCTGCCCTGGGGGTGGCATCTTCCTCACCATCTCTGGGGCAGTAATGAGTGCATAGAAAGGTCCTATCTGGGCCAGGCAGGCTGCTGGACAGTAGCCAGCCAGGCCTCGTGATAGCTGGCATCAACATTAGGTAGGACAGCTTTGCCGTGTGCAGAGCACAGGGCTGCCGGGTCTCAGCTTGGCTCCCAGGAGAGGGAGTGGTGTTGGGGTTGTGTTGTTCATGGGAAAAACAGAATGCCGTGGCTCTGCCTCCGTAACCTGGCTGGGGGTGGCCCCTGGGGTCCTGGGATGTGTCTCACTAGGGGGAGATGTGCTTTGGGGTGGGAGGTGAAGGGTGGGCGGCAGGGCACCTCACGCCTCCACTCATACCTGGGTCCAAGATCCCAGCTGGGCCCAGCCCAAGAATGGCTGGGATGGGGAGGGTGGCAACTGGAATCTGTTCTGGGCCTGCTCAGTCCCAGAGAGCAGCCTGATGGGGCAGGGTGCAGCCCCAGGGACAGCTTCTCCCAGTGCAAGTATCCCCACCTGTAAGGTGGTAAGTCTTCTGTTCCTGGAGGCATACAAGCAGAGGCTTGACTAATACCTGGTGGAGCTTCAGCTCCCACAGTAGGAAGGGCTGGAATACATGTTCTCCCAACTTCTGAATGTTGGCTTCTGTGATGCCTTGGGCTACTGGATCCAGTCCTTCCTGGGGCCCCATGCCTGGGCGCCTCTATCTAGACCCTCCTACAGTCAGCCTACTTGGCACCTGAATTTTGGCCTCACAGCCTTTGAGACCCTCCACAGCCATCACAGAGAGGGCAGGGGTCCTTGTTCCTGCCCCCCAGAGGATCCTGTGATGTCTGCAGGCACCTGCACTTCCCGCAGTGTAGCATCTTATGTAGGGGGGGTGCTGCATAGGGACTTCAGTGCTCCCTCTCAGGCTGGCAACAAGCATGTCCTACAGAGGCATTCACTTCATTGTCATGATGGGTCACTTTCTGTCAACGTCCGACGGCTGTGGAGTCTGGAAGAGGGGCAGCCTCCTGGTGCCTCACATCCAAGAAGGCGGGTTCTCACAAACCCAGGATTGGAGCCCAGCGCCTACCGCTTCCTAACCCTATCCTGCCGCTTCATCTTTAACCTGGTGGCTCTATGGCCAGCACGGCCCTGGCCAGCCTTGTGGGGTGGGTGCTGCCCCCTCGCTTGTGGAACCGCACTGGGCCAGGAGCCTTGCTTCGCACGGCTGCACCTCTCCAATAGCTGCCAGTACTCACTGGAGCTTAGGGCCCATCAGGTGCCTGGCCAGTTCAGGAACAAAAGCACCAGGCAGCCAAGACATGTCCTGACTACCACCCCATAGAGCAGCAGGAGGGGACCCCAGTCATGGGGGGGGGGTGAGGAGAGGAGTTCTGCACACAGGGTCCAGTCTGCAGGTGGCAAACAGGCTGGCTCTCTCTGGCCCCAACTTAATCCTCACACACAGGGCATGTTGGTGCATTCCATTCTCTCTCCCAGGGGGCTTCCCTCTCCAGGAGGCAGTTAGCACAAACACGCACATGTACATACATACATGCATGTGTGCATGCACATGCTTGTGTGCACACATATACACAAATAAATGAGGCTCCCAAGGGCCATACGGATACAGCTGGTACATTTAATTCATGTGCATCCAATTGGAGACAAGTTTAAAATACTCTTGGTCATCTAAAAGGAAAATCCTTTTTCTATATGGCACTGTAGCAAAGCCTGAAATCCCACACATGAAGCCAGGGTGCTGTGTGCCCCAGGCCATGCCACTTGACTTTTTTGAGCATCCCACTCAGCTTTGTCCCTAGAATGGCAAAAGGGACTGTTGAGACCTAAGGGTACTGGTAGCCGCTGACTGCCTGCTGTCCAGCAGGGTGTGGTTGGGAGGGGGCATCTCTGTGGCAAACCTGGCCCTTCCCAGAAGTTGCAGAGGAAGAGACCTTGAGACAGGTTGGAATAGGTGCTGCGTGGTCCCAGATGAGTCCTATCCTGTCTCTGGTACTCTGATCCTCCATCTGCTGGCTCCAGAGGGGTAGAAAGGTAGGGTAATCAAGGCAGTTGAATTTGTAGGTAGCTTCTATGGGAAGACCTAAATTTCTCTACTCACTTAGAGCTCAGGACCCTGTCCAGGCATTTCTGGTTGCTCCTGATGGGATTTTCATGGCCTCATGCTACAAAGCTCATATATGCCACCTCCCTGGAGAGATGCCTTTATTCTTTAGGAATTTTTATAAAACAGGGACCAGCCATCCCAGTCGCAGTTTGATTCCCATGAGCCATTCCTTTCCCCACGCCTAGCCTTCAGTTTTTGTCTGAGCAGTGGGACCTTAGGTTTGACAAAATCACAGGGCTCCCTGGCACATGAGCTGAAGAAAGAGCTGGAATTTCTGTGTGGACTGCCCAGATGGGGCCCCTACTCTTGCTACGGTCCCTGAAAGACCCTCATTTCCTCATGTTAGACACATTTGATGTTCTACTTCCTTATCCCCCAGACACTCAAAGAAGGCTCTGTCATCTCCATTTCAAAGATGACAACTGGGGCTTCAAGCTGAGACAGATAGGCCAGGCAGGGCTTGGATCCAGTGCTCCTAAGCCGAGCAGGTTACTACACTGCCATGCCATTCAAACAGCTCAGCTCCTGAGCGCTGGCTGATCTGTAACCCTGGCTATTCCGACTGTTTTCTTTGTAGTCACTGAGCAGGAGACTAAAGTCCCCAAGAAAACCATCATCATGTAAGTGCAGGCGTGTTCCTAACTTTCCTTCTGACTGCAGTGCCCCCTGCATGCCCACTAACCCACCTGGACCTTGCCTGTGTGGCCTGGCCACCTGCTTGTCTGACTACCTGCCCATATGGCTTTTGCTCACCACGCAGACTGCCAGCACTTTGCAGAAGCTCCAGAGGGGACCCACATTCCCCTGGGGTCTTGACTAACTTCACACTTCACAGCTCTCTCTTACAGGGCCTCCATGGCTCCATTGCTTCCGCAGGGTAGACTTACTCTGTATACTTCACAGCAGTACACCCAGCTTGGACCCAGAATCACACCAGTTAGTTTGGAGCCGGGACTGAGAGCTGTTTCCCACGGTGGGCCAGAGGCAGAATTCTACTCAAAACCCTAGAATCTAGGACATTTCTGTCCAACAGAGCTTTCTGTGATGTTGGAAGTATTCTCTATGTTGCACACTACAAGAGCATCCACTAGCCATATGTGGCTGCCAAGTATTTCAAATGTGTCAAGTGTAACTGAAGAACTGAATGCTAGATTTTAGTTATTCTCATTAACTTGCATTTAATTAAAATAGTGTAACCCTAGTGGGCAGCACAGCTCTAGGTCCCTTACATGTCTCCAAGCCCAACCCTAGCCTTAGGGAGATGGGGAAACTCACGTTCAGGGAAGAGGCTTGCTCAGGGTGTCTCATGATTGGAAGCCAACGGATAACCCATTTCCCCGGTGCCACGCCCGCCATCCCTTTCTTTGGTGCCTTCAAGGCTGGGGTTGTTGCTACTTAAATTACACAAGAGGTTTGGAGCTGAGTGAAACCACAGAAGGAAGAATTGGTTTTGACCTGGATGATCGGGAGGACTTCCACTAGAGGGTGTGTGCAGGTGGAGATTGTGGAAAAGCTTGCAAAAGCCAGGAGGCAAGAAAAACTGGTCTAAGACCAGATGGCTGGGAAACTCTGGTTAGTCCCCATGGACCTATGACCTCCTCAAGGGGCCTGAAGTTGTCCAAGTTATGGAGAATCTTATCATCAGACATTTGGTCAGATCCTGGGTTAACCCTTCCTCGACTTCCTCCCTCCTCCCCCAAGGCACATTGCTGCCCCACAATACATGGGGTAGTAGTAAGTACCCCATCCCTGGAGCTATGCGACTGTGTCTGAGCTTTATACAGATTAACTCTATGTTTCATCCATGAAAGGAGCATCTCTATTATTTACATCTTATGGATGGCTCCTGCTCTCTGAGGGCTCACTGGGGTAACCCACATGATATAAAGCATAAGGCACTGGTGGGATGGACAAGGAAGCCCATATGGCTATGTCCCTGCATACCTTCCCATTAACTGCACAAAGAGCACTGGGATCTCCGAAGTGAGATGGTCATAAATGGAGGAGAGACTAGCACACAGAGACATTGTAAACCAGTCTCAGTCTGGGGTTTTGAGGCACCTTGTAATGTGGAATGGCCCTCCCCTGATGCCTCAACTCTTGTTTTGAGATATGCACGCTAGAGTTTGAGGTTAGCCAGATGGGGCTTTGTGCTTTGTTTCTTTGGTTCTCTGTAGGTTCCAGAGGTTGGGCTCAAGGACATGTGTAGGAGTTTGTGCAGTGTCACCACTTGCTTGTGAGGACACTAACCCAATCACTCATGTGGCCCCTGCATGTGCTGATGGTGTGGGCACTGAGCAAGGCTGCAGGTCTCTGTGCCCATTTCCTCTTGGCCCTCTCCCCGCAGAGAGGAGACCATCACCACCGTGGTGAAGAGCCCCCGTGGCCGGCGCCGGTCCCCCAACAAGTCCCCTTCCCGCTCGCCTTCTCGCCGCACTGCCAGCCCACCCAGGCCAGGCCAGTTGGCCCCCGAGGTGCTCTACTCACTGGGGGCCAGCCAGCCTCGAAAGCCTGAGGTGGAGCCAGGCTGGAGGCCCACTGTGCCCATGCTGTACGTGACGGAGCCTGAGTCCCACACACCGGCCCTGCCCCAGGGCACGAGGCCCCAACCCAAGTGGGTAGAGGTTGAGGAGACTATTGAAGTCCAGGTGAAGAAGACGGGCTCCAGGGGTGCATCTCCTGCCAGAGAGGCACCCGACAGCTCCACAGGGCTCCTCTTCACGATGTCAGGTGGGACACCCACAGGAGACCCCAATGCAAATAATTCCAACAACAAGTTACTGGCTCAGGAGCCCCAGGCCCAGGGCAGAACCATAGTCAGTGCTGGAGAGCCTCTCACCTTCTGCATGGACGCTGGGCCAGAGGAGACCCCTGAGCCTTTCCCTCCCCAAGCAACTGAAGAAGAGGCTCCCCTGGAGGAGATGGAGGAAGGAGGTGCCCTCCTGACAGAGGAGCCTCAGGGCACCAACAGCCTTTGGAGCCGTGACCCCAAGGTCCTCACACACGACGGCCGAGTGCTGACGCTGGCTGACCTGGAGGATTACGTGCCCCGGGAGGGGGAGACCTTCGGCTGTCATGGCCCAGTGCCCAGCACTTCTGATGACCCACCCTGCGAGGTCTCTGTGCTTCAGAGAGAGATCAGTGAGCCCACTGTGGGGCGGCCTGTCCTGCTCAATGTGGGGCGTCCCCTGGGCCCACGAGGCCCATCCAGCTTTTTCAGTCACCGGGAAGTGTCTCCGTCAGGGCCTCAAGTCCTTGGCCCCAGTGGAGTCTCCTTCTGTGTGCAGGAGGTGCGGGCTGGGGGTGCTACCTCCTGGAAGCCGTCCTTCTGCACCCAGGTCCAGCGGTCTGCAGACAGTGGCCAGAGCAGCTTCAAAACAGAGGTTTCCACCCAGACAGTCAGCTTTGGGACAGTGGGTGAGACGGTCACTCTGCACATCCACCCAGATGGGGACAAGGCCCCCAGCCCCTCCCAGGGTTGAGGCCATAAGCGTCAGGGGCTTGGCTGTCAGGCACCCTGATGTAGCCAGTGTGGCTGTGTGGAGGAAGCCAGTGCCCCATGGATATGTGTGCTCTGATCCTCCCCTCCACTCTCCAAGAACTCAGGGCTGGAGCCTGCCTGCCCCTTCTACCCCAGGCACTTGCTACCTCACAAGGCCTGGTCTGGCTGAGGACACTGCACACAGATCTGGAGTCTCAGAAAGTACAGAAGCCTCTGAAGAGTACAGGCTGGAGAGACTCATGGAATGCAGCTCTGGGCTCAGGGCTCTAGACATAAGTCAGGGACACTGTATCTGTCTGGCCATGTTCACAAGGCCGGGATGTCAGGTTTGTCCTGTCTGCTCCAGGCTAGGGTCCTGGTCTTCCTCTCAGGTGGGGGCTCCCCAGCCGCATCTTCACCATGAACATTTGTCTTGGCCTCTGGGAGGCCTGTGCGGGGCACAGCCCTGCAGGCCCTCCTGAGCCTTTCTGCAGGGTGGACCAGGGTCTGTGCATGGGAAGTGGCCCATCAGATGGCCCCAATGATGATAATAAACTGGTTCCCTGCACTGTGTCTTCTCTGCTTTCTTGCTTCTCTGCCTGGTGGCTCCGGCGACTTGTTGGGGAGGGCCTTCTATGTCTGGTCCTGGGGACCACCAGTAGCAGCCCTTGGTGGGCACCTGACACCAGCCTGTGGGTTCTGGCCCATCCTAGGGTCCCTTGGTGGAGGCGTGACAGCTCGCCGGTGTAGCTTGCTCACACAGGCTGTGTGGCTGGTGACAGGTGCTACCTTGTGACAAGACTAGTGGTCATTCCCAGCCCTCTGGAGGCTGAGCAGCCCTCCCTGCCATCTGTGCTGGGGGGGTTGTTGGTGAGATGGGCACAGAGGTTGTGATGTGTTTGGGGTCTGTTGACCTCCTTGGACTGGGGAAGGATGAGACGCATGTCCCAGTGCCATTGAGGGCACACAGACAGCAGACTGACTAGTCGCTTCTCCAGCTTGGAGGGTCTGAGGATACAGAAGATGAACAAGAGAAAAAGTCTGGGGTGAGGGGAGAGCTCCAGGCGGGGGGACCTGCTGGGAATGGAGTGGTAGGCATCCCTGGGCATGTGTGAGGCTGTGGTGTGACCATAGGAAGAATGGCACCAGGAGCTAGAGGCAGGGAGGCAACAAGGATACAGTGGCCTCAGTGGGGCTAGGCTGCAGGTGGAGGGGAGGCCGCTGCCATGCATGGCTGGCCTGGGAGGGCAGGAAGGACCCCTTGGCCCCTGACAACATCAGGCTGTTCCCAGGCTTCCCTAGAGTGTGGGGCTGGGTTACCTTGGGCCTGGGTGGCCCAGTACCCTGGGGTCTGGAGTGGACCATGGTGTGGAGGTCAGTCCCAGGGTGAAGGTATGGGATGAACTGAGACTGAGGGGCAGGACCAAGACAGGGCAGGTGTCCAGACCCACCTGTGCCCAGAGGAGCCCCCATGTTTTCAAAAGTCCTGGGCTCACTGCCTTGAGTGTGTGGTGGGTCAGATTGGTGGGAAGGGCAGCTTGGAGTCAGCTCACTGGGGCAGCCTCTGAGGACTGGGACAAGGTTTCTGGCGCCCTCTTCTTGGGCCCAGGCCACGCCTCACCCCTACACGCTGACCCGCCTCTCCCACAGATGCTGCTGCCCCTCCCCCAGTTGCCCTGGAGCCAGCAGACAAGGAGATCACGTCTGTTCCAAGGATGCTGGTGTGCCCCGAGGCTCCAGGACCCTCCACAGGGGACCACGCTGGCCCCATCCCTGGCCCTGGGGGGCCACCCAAACACCAGGAGGCTGGCCCCAAACTCCTAGGCACGGAGGTTGCAGATGCATCTGGTGAGGCCCAGTGGCCTCAGGCTGACCACAAAGTGCCACCTGCTCTCAGGGTCCCCCCTATGCTGGCTTCAACCTTGGCCACCCCAGGTATCCATCCTATTCAGGTGAATGGGAAGAGCCCTGGGGACCCTGACATCCCAATGGCCCCATGCACTGGGGGACCTGGACAAGGCCCAGGTTAGCTCAGCCTCAGGCTCCCCAACTGTGAAGCTATAGGCAGGAGGTGGGTGCTGGGAGGTTCTTCCCACCCTGAGTACATCTGTCCTGGAAGCCAGAGGCTTTGGTGGTTAGCCTTGGGCACAGAGCCTGAGTGCCCTGTGCTTCTGGGTAGGTGAGAAGGAGCGGGGGAGGAGGGGGGGAAGAGGAGGAGTGGGAGGAGGGAGGAGAAGAAAAAGGAGAGAGGAGGAGGTGAGGGAGGAGATGGAGAGGAGGAGGGAGGGGGAAGAAGAAGAGAGAGGAGGAAGAAGGAAGAAGAGAGAAGAGAGAGGAGGAGATGGAGGAGGGAGGAAGGGGGAGGAGGAGGGAGGAAGAGAGAGGAGGGGAGGGAGGAGGAGGATGAAGGAAAGGGGGAATAGGGAAGAAGAGGGATGAGAGGGAGGAAGAGGAGTAAGGAGGAAGAGGAGGGAGAAAAGAAAGGAGGTGAGGGAGGAGGAGAGGGAGGAGAAGGAGGAAGAAAGGAGGAGGAGGGAGAGGGAGGAGGAACGAGAGGAGAGGTAGACCCCCTCACCACCACCCTGGCCTGATGAGACCCCCCCAGGGATGCTGCCTTGGGGCCCCTCCCCCCCAGAAGCTGCTGCACCTGGCTGTCAGAATGGCCCTTGTCTGGGTAGCTGGGACCCTGTTGCGTGGCTGCTGGGCCAGGCCAGAAGCTAGGACAGGAAGGTGCATTGGCTCCTGGGCTCTGCAGGGAGGTCAGGACCCCTGGGTTTTGAGGAGGGTAGTCCCTGTCTGTTCTTACCCACAGGGGCCCTGCGCTCCCACAGTCCCTCCTCCGCCTTGTGCTCCCACCCTCTGGGCCTGCAGGATGACATGGGGACACATAGTGAGGGGCAGTCCCAGCTCCATCCCAAGCTCCCTCTCACTAAGTCCCTGTCTCCTACCAGCTGAGCCTCAGAAGGTGCCAGAGCCTCTTCCCCAGGAGGGCCAGGAGCAGGACTTGGGGGCCCATGCTGAGGCCCAGGGACGCACTGTGCCCATCCGGTAACCTCCTTGGCGTGCTGGGTGGGGGTAGTTCATGAGGGGACATCCCAGGGTCAGGGCACAGAGGAGAGACTGCTCTCAGGGTGAGGGGTGGAGCCCTCGCCTCACCCGGGGCTGGGTCTCCTCTTTGTGCATCCCCTAAAAGTCTGCTGTAGTGCGGGGGGTGGGGGGCAGAGCTGCCCACACTCCAGGGGTGTAGGAGAAGAGCAGACACTCATCCAGCTCCATGACCACAGGATGGAGGGTACAGCCTGGCCGGGAGCAGGAGCAGTGGACCTATGGGACATCCACAGCCAGGTGTTCATGGAGACCACGCATCGGACATACGTGTACCAGGCCAGCGACACGGGTGCCACAAGTAGGCGGGGGCTTAGTGGGTCATGTCTGTGTGTGCTCCCAGTGCCCTGGACCGGGGGAGGGACGCTTGTGCAGAGGAACCTGCAGATCCACCTGGCCTGTCCCAGCCTTGCTGGGGCGGGGTAGGTGTGGGGAGCTCTCTGCCCCTGTGTCCCCCCAGGGAGAGGTGAGGGCTGTCACCTGGGAGGGTTGAGGGGCTGAAGGTAGTGAACTGTTTGCTGGGGGCCACCTTCTCCAGCAGGCGTCGACATGCTCTGCACACCCTGCCCTTGGACAGCTAGGAGAGACAGAGGCTCGTGGGAAGGAGGCACTTCCTGACCATCAGGGGCCTGGGCAGAGTCAGGAGGGGGGCGCCCCCATTAGGGAGGCAGGTGGGCTCTTGTTGCCCCAGGGTGTATCACAAGGCTTGGGGGTATCAGGACAGGCGTGGGTGGGTGGTCAATGCTGGCCCACTATAGGGGGGCAGTCTCTGACTGCAAGGCCCAGCTCCAAGACTCAATGTGGGCTGAGGACACAGCCTGGACCTCTCTCCATGGGCTCCCTCCTGCACCCCAGGGCCCCCATCCATGCAGGTCACCATCGAAGACGTGCAGGCACAGAGGGGCAGCACCGCGCAGTTCCAAGCAGTCATCGAGGGCAACCCGCAGCCCACAGTGACCTGGTACCGGGTAGGGACAGGCACCGGGCTGGGGGCCGGGACTGGCGAGTGTGTAGCATTCCCACCCACCAGCAAAGCACTCGCAGTAGGGCGGGGGTGGAATACAGTCCATCCCCAGGTTGGGCTGACAGCCGCCCCGCCCGCCTGTGCCCCCAGGATGATGCCCAGGTAGTGGGCGGACCCCGGCTCAGCCAGCATCGGGAAGGGACTACCTACTCCCTGGTGCTAAGGGACGTGACCCAGCAGGACGCAGGCGTCTACACCTGCCTGGCCCAAAACGCTGGTGGCCAGGTGCTGTGTAAAGCGGAGCTGGTGGTCCTCGGGGGTGAGTCCGGGGAACACTCCTCGAGGGCATGTGACGGGTGTGGTCTGCAGCCTCCCTCAGGCTCCGGCATAGTCCGTCCAGCACAGAGACGCTCCAGTTGGGGGTAAGTGGACATAGTTACACCTACGACTCCCGTTCTTCGACTACAGGAGACAGCGAGCCTGACATTGAGAAGCAAAGCTATCGAAGGAAGCTGCACTCCTTCTATGAGGTCAAGGAGGAAATTGGAAGGTATTGTCCACAAACGCAGCCCCAGGAGAGGGCCGCTCCTCGACACCCCCGCGACCCAGAGCCCCTTCCCCCCACTCTCCGCCCTGGGAGCCCCTAGCACCTCCTGGAACCCCTGCGTCCCGCGGACCCCTGAATCCCTGGAACTCCATCCCTCAGCCCCCGCCTCCCAGAGCTCTTTCCTCCCAATCTCCGCCCCCGGAACCCCTGGATCCTGGAAACCCTGCGACCCGGGAACCCCTGCGCCCCAGGAACCCCGCCCACCACGGAGCACCTGCCTTCTCCCCCAGGAGCCCCCAGCACCCCTGGAACCCTTGGTCCCCGGGGACCCTTGCGTCCCCTGAACTCCGCCCCTCCACCTCCACCTCCCAGAGCCCCTTCCTTCAAGTCCCCGCCCCCAACCCCCCCGGGAGCCCCAGCTTCCCGGGACCCCGCCCCCACGGAGCACCAGCTTTCTCCAGGGAGCCGCCAGTATCCCCTGGAACCCCTGCGCCTCGGGACCCCGCCGTCCACGAAGCACCCTCTTTCCCGCCCCCCTGTTCTCCGGAAATTCCGCCTCTCAGGAGCTCCACCCCTCCCGCTGACCCAACGGCACGGGCACCCCCACCCAGAACCCAGTCCCCCAGAAACCTCCTTCCCTGGAGGACCCTTGTGACCACAGCTCTCCGGAACTCCACCGCTCCTCCAACCCCGTCCTGGGGAACCGGCGCGCGCCCCCAGCGTGGCTCCCCTCCTCCCAGGGGCGTGTTCGGCTTCGTGAAGAGGGTGCAGCACAAGGGAAACCAGATGTTCTGCGCGGCCAAGTTCATCCCCCTGCGGAGCAGGACGCGCACCCAGGCGTACCGCGAGAGGGACATCCTGGCCACGCTCAGCCACCCACTGGTCACAGGGCTGCTTGACCAGTTTGAGACCCGGAAGACCCTGATCCTTGTCCTGGAGCTGTATCCCACAGCCAGGCCAGAGGCCAAGGAAAGGGGCGCCCACGCAGACCCTTGGCAGGCATAGGTCCCAGGGCCCCAGTAGGGCCTGTTCTGCTATTCCTGGACACAGCCCTGGTCTTGTAGCTCGCGGTCCCCTGGCTCAGGAATTTTGGCAGAGCTGTGTCACAGGGTCCAAGACAAGCCCTCACTGGGCCATCCCCAGCTAATGCTGAGGGTCCTCAGGCAGCCCACCCGAGCTCCAGGGAGGGGTGCACATGCCCTACTCACCCCTCCCACTCTGCTGCTGTCCGCTGACCTTGGCCCCCCTCCTTGGGGTCCCTGTCCCTCCCACCCTCCACAGTCTGAGCACCAACCCCCACCCCAAGATAGGAGGTGTGTGTGGGGCCAGGTGGGTTCCAGACTCCAGAGCTTTCCTTGACCTGAGCCCCAGGTGCTCCTCAGAGGAGCTGCTGGACCGGCTGTTCAAGAAGAGTGTGGTGACTGAGGCTGAGGTAACTGCACAGTGTCCTGTTTTCCCTGGCCACACCCAGCACACCCCAGCTTGGAAACCTTCTGGGGTTCCCCCGGGCCTCATGGGGTGTGGCAGTTCCTCAGTAGGGCTCTCTAAGCCCTTCCATGCACCCCCCTTCCCCGGGGGGGGCCACTGCTTTCCTCTCCCAGTCACCACCTGGCTGGTGGGGCCCTCCCTCCTGAGACACCAGGTGCTTCCGGCTTTAGTCAGGCCCATCTGCTTTCCGGGCTGGAGGAATCCTCTGGCCTTGGGCTCTGGGAGGCTTTGCGCACCACCTGCCCTGTGGGATCCGTGCCCAGCTCAGATCTGGGGGCGAGTGGAGCAGTAGGTGGAGGATGGACCTCCTCTGAGCCCTGGCCTCGGTTCCAGGTCAAGGTGTACATCCAGCAGCTGGCAGAAGGGCTGCATTATCTGCACGGCCAGAGCATTCTCCATTTGGACATAAAGGTGCTTGACCTTCTTGGGGCCCCGCAGGGACCAGGGAGGGACCCTGAACATGGGGGGGCGGGTAGATGCAAGTCTAGCACTTCCAGACTCTCTGGGGATGCAGAGTGATATCAGGTGGGGTACAGCTCGGATGAACTGGAAGCTGTCCCCAAATAGCACTAAAACCTACCCCAAGACTGCCCACTGTCCCACCAGCATCACCGTTGCCTTGGGAAAGCCCTTCACAGACCCCTGTGTGTTCCCTGCGGCCCTGGGAGCCCCCTCCTTAGGGCATGGCCTCCCCTCTCCCTGACTGTGTCTCACAGCCCCCAAATATCCTGATGGTGCATCCCGCTCGGGAGGACATTAAAATCTGCGACTTCGGCTTTGCCCAAAAAATCACCCCAGCAGAGCCACAATACAGCAAGTATGGCTCCCCAGAGTTTGTATCCCCTGAGATCATTGAGCAGACTCCCGTGAGCAAGGCCTCGGACATCTGGTAAGTGAGTGGCCACTGGGGATGCCAGCAGCCCCCGCCCCACACACAGTCGCTGCCCCTCCTCCCACACCCCCCAACTCTGAGCATACCCTTTGCCCAAAGCCCAGGCATGGGATGACTCAAGACTGTGCTTTTGCTCCTGCAGGGCCATGGGGGTCATCTCCTATCTCAGGTAAGCAGACACCTGCCTCTGTCAACCACCCCCTCTGAAACCAAGCGCTGATCCCTTCCCCATCAGACCCATGACAAGCCACGTGCACTACTGGCTGCTTCCCAGATCAAAGACCCAAGACCCACAGGGCAGCTATTATGGGAACCAGCGGTCAGCCAACTCTGATAAGTGGTTTCTGCTGCACTCTTTTCTTACACACTGTGGCCCAGAGGAGCTTGGCCGGGTCACCAGGCAAAGCACTGAGCTGTTTCCCTAAAGGGTCTGCCCAGAGCCTCCTCATTACAGTTACAGCTGCCCTCAAGGAGGCTGCTGGTGTAGATTGAGCCTGGATCCCACCTCACGCTAAGGCTGGGTACATACTCCAGGTTGACCCTTGATCCCTGTCCCAGGCTGAGCGTGGATCTCTGGGCAAATATTGGCCATTTCTGGGACTCTCAGGGCTGGATGGGAGTGGCTCTGTGGCCACTGGGGGCCTTGTAAAAGACCCAGCACTGTTTGCTCTGGCCACCTGCTCCCTATGCATCCAGAAATCCAGGTCACTTCTGAAGGCAAAGTCATGTCTCTGCTTTCAGCCTGACCTGCTCGTCACCGTTTGCTGGTGAGAGTGACCGAGCCACCCTCCTGAATGTGCTGGAGGGGCGGGTGTCTTGGAGCAGCCCCATGGCTGCCCACCTCAGCGAGGATGCCCAGGAATTTATCAAGGCTGCCCTGCAGAGGGCCCCAGAGTGAGTGTGCCACCCTTTCCCCGCCCCGGGTTCTCACAGCCAGCCCCTGGGGCAGCTGACCACTTGGCCTGACGCCTGGCCTTCTTCTCCTCGCAGGGCCCGACCCAGCGCAGCCAAGTGCCTGGCCCACCCTTGGTTCCAGGTGAGCAGGCTGAGCCCAAGCAGGCCTGCACAGGGAGGGAAACAGGCCATGGGGCTGGGGAGGCGGAGGTCTGCGTGGACCACAGGGTGCACCAGGGTCTGCCCTCACCGTCTCTGTCACTTGGGCCCTCTCAGAAGTCCGTGCCCGCGGAGGAGGCCCACTTCATCAACACCAAGCAACTCAAGTTCCTGCTAGCCCGCAGCCGCTGGCAGGTGAGCAGTACAGCCTCGAGGAGGGGGTGAGGGTTAGGGTTAGACCCCCCAAAAGATGCTGAAGAGGGGGCAGAGCTGCGAGGTGGGGGCTGGAGGCCCGCAAGGAAACCAGGCCCCGAGGGCTGGCTGTGTGTCCCCGCAGGGCCTAGGAGAAAGAGAAGCCAGGCTGGGGCATGCGCTCTCTGAGCCCCTGGGGCGGGTCTGGGAGGAGGTGCGTGCCACGCGCAACGTCCCAGCCTGGGCAGGAACAGAACGACACAGCCCTAGGGGATGAGGAGTGGAGCTTGTAACGTGCTCCAGTTCCTGGGTGCCCCTTCAGGGACCACTAGGAGCCGCAAAGCGGGCGGACACACGGCTCACGCGCCCCTGTCCCCCGCATCCCCCAGCGCTCCCTGATGAGCTACAAGTCCATCCTGGTGATGCGCTCCATTCCCGAGCTGCTCCAGGGCCCGCCCGACAGCCCGTCCCTCGGGGTGGCCCGGCACCTGCACGAAGGCGCCAGCGCCGCCTCCAGCAGCTCGTCCTCGTCCTCCGACAACGAGCTGGCACCCTTCGCCAGGGCCAAATCGCTGCCGCCCTCTCCGGTGACCCACTCCCCGCTGCTGCACCCGCGGGGCTTCTTGCGGCCGTCCGCTAGCCTGCCGGAGGAGGCCGAGGCTTGCGCGTCTGCCGCCGCCGCGCCTCGGCCGGCGTCGCCCCCAGGTGCAGAGGTGCCTGCTGCCCCGGGCTGCGTTCCCCGGCAGAGCGTCATCCGCAGCCTCTTCTACCAGCAGGCAGGCGAGGCCCCGGAGCGCGGAGGCCCCGCCATGGGCGGCAGGCGGCACCCCGCCCGGCGGAGGCACCTGCTCAAGGGCGGCTACTTCGCAAAGGCCCTGCCCGGCCTGCGGGAGCCGCTGCTGGAGCATCGCGCGCTGGAGGAGGAGGCCGCCCGGGAGGAGCAGGCCGCTCTGATGGCCAAAGTGCCCTCCTTCGAGACCGCCCTGCGGCTGCCTGGCTCCAGCGCCCGAGTGGCACCCGGCCGCAGCCGATCCCTGGAGCTCGACCAGCCACACTCCACCAGCTCTTCCACTGAGGCCTGTGGCGGGGGGCAGTGCCCTGCCCCAGGCCTCTCAGGCCTCCAGATAGCCTCAGGGGAGAACCTGCCAGGAGGGGTCACATGTGCCCAGGAGATGCAGCGTCCAGAGGGATCCCAGCAGGGGCCAAGACTACTGCCATCCATCGGGGGCCTCCCAGGGGCTGCTCAGCAAGAGGGGTCATCCCAGGACAGCTGTGGGTGGCAGCCCACCCCTTCCTTCCAGCCCCAGTGGGGTCCCACTCCCCTGCAAGGCTGTGGCCCCCCTAAGGCTGTTACACCACAACTTTCTGGCTCCTTCCCTTCAGAGCAGTGCACGGGGCCCCTCTGGGCATCCTCCAGCCCCTTCCTCTCGGGGGAGACCCAGGCTCCCCTCTCCCCAGCCCAAGACAGCTGCCAGCCAGGCTCTATGGAGAGTCCAAAGGACACTTGTCTCCCTGGGAGGCTGAGTCCCCCTAGCTCCTCAGGGCTGGCTTCCCAGGTGGGCACGGGGCCTGGTCCCTCCCAGGATGCCACCCTGGAGCTGGAGGATGCATCAGAACCGGAGCCCAGCCCACAGCGGCCTCAGGAACAGGCCACCATGCGGAAGTTCTCCCTGGGGCAACATGGGGGCTACGCAGGAGTGGCGGGTTATGGCACCTTTGCCTTTGGTGGGGATGCAGGGGGCATGCTGGGGCAGGGTCCCCTGTGGGCCAGGATGGCCTGGGCCACCTCTCAGTCCTCAGAGGAGCATGATGACACTGGGGCTCAGAGCCCACCCCCCCAGGCCAGCGCAGCGCCCCTTCCCGAGGGCAGCAGGGCACCCCCAAGGGCCTCCCCAGAGCTGAGCTCGTGGGAAGACTTCGGCAGGGGCTCCCAGGTGTCCCTGGTGCAGATCCAAGACCTGTCTGGGGACTCAGAAGCAGCGGACACCGTGTCCCTGGACATCTCAGAGGTGGAGCCTGCCTACCTCAACCTGTCCGACCTGTATGACATCAAGTACCTCCCTTTCGAGTTCATGATCTTCAGGAAGGTCCCCAAGCCTGTGGAACCAGAGTCACCTTCCTCCCCGGAATCCGAGGCAGAGGAGGAGCTGGCTGAGTTCCCAGGGGCCGCGTGGCCCTGGCCAGGCGCACTGGGTCCACCAGCCAGCCTGCAGATCACAGAGGAGCCAGAGGACATGGAGACCCTGCTCGGGGAGGCCACTGGCAGTAGGAAGCGGAAATGGTCACCCCCCTCCGGTGGCCTCTTCCACCTCCCCAGGAGACACACGCTGGAGGAGCCCCTGGAGCTGGGACTGCGCAGGAGGGTGAGGGCCTCAGTGGCCCACATCTCCCGCCTCCTGAAGGGCAGGCCGGAAGGTGACTTCCCCACCCCACTCCACCCCCTCCCTGCAGGTAGTAGGTGTCTTGTTTGCACTTTGGGGCACCTCGCTGCCTCCGCGGCTGGGAAGAGCTGGGTGACACAGAATCCACTCTGCTCCAGGGTCCTCTCCCCTGCCCCACATGGGGGCCTCTGTTTCTGAGGTCTCCTGTGTGGCCTCAACCTGCAACCCCCGTGTGCATCTGAGGTCCCTGTGTTGGGACCTGAGAAGGCTTGGAGACACTGGTACAAAGAGAATCAAACCAGTCCTGGCCTCCCCAGGCACCCGTGGCCCCCAAGTCTTACCTGCCCCTGGTGCCCTTGCCCAGGACAGGCTGATCCTGACAGGGGTCAGAAGGGGGTGGTCTCTGCAGCAAGTTTAGCTCATTTGCAACAAAAGTCTGTGGGATCTGGGCTCTTGTGCCCTGTGTGGGAGTCCACTGTGGGTGGCAGCTGGGCCCCTTAGGTGTGACTTCTGGAGGCCTCCTCCCTGCAGGTCTGGAGAAAGAGAGCCCCCCCAGGAAGAAGGCAGGCCTGGCTTCCTTTCGGCTGGGCCTGAAAAGCAAGGACCGAGGTGGGTGTGCTGCCCTGGGGGGCCGAGCCGCACTGCAGCTGAGGGGACCCAGCTGTGGGGGACGGGAGCCCCTCCTCAGTGCCCAGACCAGTGTGGGGGACAAGCTTACATCCACGGGGGCTGGAGCCCAGATAGGTGAGGGGGGGTGCTCTGGTACCATTATTGGGGCAGTTCTGGAGGACTTTCTGAGGCAGGTGCTAGTGTTAAAGATGAGCTCAGTGAGGGTGGGCTTCCCCAGCATCCCTGCCTCAGGGGTCCAGGTTCTCAGGTTGGGGATCATCTCTGAAGGCTCCCCTGCCTCCCTTCCTGCTCCCCAGCGCCATCCTTTCTAAGGGAGCTCTCAGATGAAACGGTGGTCTTGGGCCAGTCAGTGACTCTTGCCTGCCAAGTGTCAGCCCAGCCAGCTGCACAGGCCACCTGGAGCAAAGGTAAGGAGGTGTCCTGGGGCTGGGGTGCAGGAAGGAGGAGGGCACTGCTCTCACTGTACAGAGGGAACCTGAGGCCCCAGGAGGGCAAGGGTCTCCAGGCAGGGTGCATATTCGAGCTGCTCCCCAGGTCTGCTCTGTCCTGCTGCAGATGGGACTCCCCTGGAGAGTAGCAGCCGCCTCCTTATCTCCTCCACACTCAAGAACTTCCAGCTCCTGACCATCCTGGTGGTGAATGCTGATGACCTGGGAGTGTACACGTGCAGCGTTCGCAACACGCTGGGGACTGCGGCCACCACGGCCATCCTCCGGAAGGCAGGTGGGTGCACCGTGCCAGGCCCTCTGGGTGGAGACAGGGAGAGGGGCCACCCCACATGCCACTGCCTCCTTCTGGAGGTTTCCTCCAGGCCCACGGAGGCAGGGGAGGGGATGAGACTCTTCTGGGGTGCCTGGAGACCCCTTATCACTTTGAGGGTGGGTTTATGCTGGGCCCCTCTGCTGGAGGCCTACAGAATGTGACGCTCACCAGCCAGTTGTGCACAACCCAGCACACTGGCAAGCCTGGAGGGGCCACAGAGGGTAGGAGTCCACTCTGCAGGCTGGAACCCCCAGGATGGGAGGCAGAAGGCAGGAGGCAGGGTGGCCCACCTGGCCCAGACCTTTCCCCTGCCCTTCTGGGCGTGGGGGGGGGGGGGGGCTCCTCTCCTTGCATTTCACACCCATTTCCTCCCAGTTCTTCTAGCCAATGGAGGACCAGGCTGCTTCCCAGTTTGTATTTCTATTACGGTCAAACTATGATCTCAAAAACAGTGCATGGGACCCCAAACAGGGGCTGTGGGTGCAGCCCTCGGGCCCTGGCTTAATTCTCAGCAATGGCCAACCAGCAGGTGTTTGTCAGGTGAACCTGAGCAGCCAGGACAGGCCTCCTTGTGGGGGGCCTGGCACTGGCAGAGGGCTGTCCCTGAGGGCCACTCCACGGGCTTCCTGAGTACATGGTGGGAAGGGAGCCTGGCAGGGTACACACCTACCAAGGCCCCCACCACAGGAGGCCCTGGGCCCTTCTACTTACTGGTCAGTGCTGGAAGGGGACCCCGAACGAATGGGACTAGGGGATGGTGGGCTCAGGGTCCTGGCTGCAGGTGTAGGAGGGCAAGGCAGGGCGGGCAGGGGCTCTGAGCTGCATCGGAAGCCCTGGAAAGGCCCCCCCACCCTGACTGCTGACTGTGGCCCCGCAGAGCGCCCCTCGTCTTCCCCCCGCCCGGACATCGGGGAGGTATATGCCGACGGGGTGCTGCTGGTCTGGAAACCCGTGGAGTCATACGGCCCCGTAACCTACATTGTGCAGTGCAGCTTGGAAGGTGCGAGCCGTCCCGGTGTCCCCCGGGTGCCCATCGGGGAAGCCTGCCTGGCTGGGGGGCCTCAGGCAGAGCCCAGCCAACTCCGTGCTCCCTCTGGGAGGGGTCTGTCCACCCCCTGGCCCTGGGGAGGGGGGCCTTGGGCTAGTGCTCACCCATGCCCCTCCTGTGTGGCCCAGGTGGCAGCTGGAACACCCTGGCTTCTGACATCTTCGACTGCTGCTACGGCGCCAGCAAGCTTTCGAGGGGCGGCACATACATCTTCCGCACGGCCTGCGTCAGCAAGGCGGGCATGGGTCCTTACAGCAGCCCCTCAGAGCCGGTTCTCCTGGGAGGGCCCAGCCACCTGGGTGAGCCTGCTGGGCGGGGCGGTGGCCATGCGCTATCACTCCAGTCACACGTACTCTCTGGGATGCTTTTTAAATTTATTTTTGTTTTATTTATTTTTGAGAGAGAAAGAGCATGAGCAGGGGAGGGGCACAGAAAGGGAGAGAGAATCCTAAGCAGGCTCTGAGCTGTGGGTTTGAACTCACCAACCATGAGATCATGACAAGAGCAGAAATCAAGAGTCAGACGCTTAAGGGACTGAGCCCCCGGGACTGCCCCTAGGAAAGTTTGGTTTAACCTATAGGTCCCTGCATCTCCATGGCCCAAGGAATGAGGTCAAAGTGTGGGGATTCACAGAAGGGCCCCTGTCAGGGTGCCTGGGAAGGGGGAGAGGAAACGAGGTGGGGGGAGCTGGGGCTGGAGGGGTGCCTCCGTCACTGACTCCTTCTCCCGTAGCCTCTGAGGAGGAGAGCAGCGCCTCGCGGCCAGCCCAGCCCCTCCCCAGCACGCAGACGTTCGCCTTCCAGACGCAGATCCGAAGGTAAAGGGAAGGCGGACCTCCCCGCCACAGCCCACCACCCCGCTGGCCCAGCCTCCCTCCCCACTTGGCGCCTCCACCCAAGTTTGGTTCAGAGCCTCTGTGCCGTCCTCCCCCTTCCCGGAAGGCTCTGGTCACCTCCCGCTGGGCTTGCTTTACTGATACTGGGAAGGAGGGTGCGTGGGGGGTGTCCTCACAAGCCTGGCCGGTGCCCCCTCGCCCAGGGGCCGCTTCAGCGTGGTGCGGCAGTGCCGGGAGAAGGCCAGCGGACGCGCGCTGGCCGCGAAGATCGTTCCCTATCGCCCCGAGGACAGGACTGCCGTACTGCGCGAATACGAGGCTCTCAAGAGCCTGCGCCACCCGCACCTGGCCCAGCTGCAGGCCGCCTACCTCAGCCCCCGGCACCTGGTCCTCATCTTGGAGCTTTGCTCGGGACCCGAGCTGCTCCCCTGCCTGGCGGAGAGGTGAGGGGTGGCCTGCCTGCTGGTCCCGGGGCGGGAATGTAAAGAGCGTCGGAGCGCGGAGGGGAGCGCGCTGCGTACCACCTCCGGGCTCCGCCTCCACCGACCAGCCCATGTCCCGGAGCTTTAGCAGAGCGGGGGTGCCCCTCCCAAGGCCACGGGCAGGGCTCGTGTCTCCGCGCCCCTTCTGCCGTGGACAGAGCCGAGTCCCTCTTCTCACGCGCCCCCAGGGTCTCCTACTCAGAGTCGGAGGTGAAGGATTACCTATGGCAGATGCTTAGCGCCGCCCAGTACCTGCACGCCCAGCGCATTCTGCATCTGGACCTCAGGTCCGAGAACATGATCGTCACCGAATACAACTTACTCAAGGTCGTCGACCTGGGCAACGCCCAGAGCCTCGCCCAGGAGAAGGTCCTGCCCTCCGAGAGGTTCAAGGACTACGTGGAGACCATGGGTGCGCGGGGAGCGGACGCCAACCTGACCTGGGGGGAAGGGTGGGCCAGGAGGAAACCCCGCCCCCAGGCCTGCGTCCCTCCCCAGCCTCTCACCTGTGCCCTGACCTGTACTCACTCCCAGCTCCCGAGCTCCTGGAGGGCCAGGGTGCCGTCCCACAGACCGACATCTGGGCTATAGGCGTGACAGCCTTCATCATGTGAGTTCTCCAAGCGCAGGGGCGGAGCGGGGGGGGGGGGGGGGGACTGGGCATCCACGGAGGGTTCTCCCAGACCCCCCGCTGTCCCCCCCCCACACACCCGATGGTTACCTGAGTCTCCTGATCCCCCACGCGCGCAGGCTGAGCGCGGAGTACCCGGTGAACGGTGAAGGGACACGCGACCTGCAGAAAGCCTTGCGCAAGGGGCTCATCCGTCTGGGTTGCTGCTACGCGGGGCTGTCCGGCGGCGCGGTGGCTTTTCTCCGGAGCACGTTGTGTGCGCACCCCTGGTAAGGTGGCCGTCCTGTCCGTCGCATCCCCTTGCGCTCCGCCCCGAGCCCAGCCCTCCCACCCCGCCTGGCCCACGCCCTACGTCCCTTCTCCGCTCGGCCTCCGCTCCCAGAGCTCAGCTGGTACCGTTTCCCTCTCTCCAGGGGCCGGCCGTGCGCGACCAGCTGCCTACAGTGTCCATGGCTAACCGAGGAGGGCCCTGCGGGCTCCCAGCCCGCGGCTGTCTCCTTCTCCACCGCGCGACTTCGAGCCTTCGTGCGCGAGCGAGAGAAGAAGAGGGCGCTGCTGTACAAGAAGCACAACTTGGCCCAGGTGCACTAAGCACCCGGCCTGGCAGAGAGGGGGTGTGTGTGATGGGGGGGTGGGAGGTCGCCCTTCTGGGCTGCGCCCCTCAGTCTCCGCTCTAGGACTCGCTGTATATGAACAGACAGGCCAATAAAAAAGCAGAACCGGATGAAGTGTTATCTCTTTCTTTGTGGGTTTGTTTGGAGAAGGAGGAGAGGGTTCCGCCACCTCACTTGGAGGTTGGGGGCCAATCAGACAGCAGAACTGCCCTTCCCTGTGGAATGGGTGGAAGTCAGGCATCCTGGTTCATGGAGTGGGGTAGCCAGGGCACCCTCAATGGAGGTGACCGGCTCATCCAGCTTACAGTCCTGGGGAAACTGGGACAGTTGGTCCCCAGCCTCGCCCCACCAGCTGGCCCCCAAGGCACCTCTCTTGGGCTCCTGGATGCTCCAAAGTGCATGGATAGAAAATCATCAGCTTGGCCCCCATTGTCACCTCCCTGGCCTGGTGTGGCCTCCAGAATTGGCCACAGCAGCTCTATCTCAGTCGGAGGCAGAAAGGAGCCTGGTGGGTGACCAGCAGTCCCTCCCCCCCCCCAGAGGGAGGCAGAGGTGGATTCTTATACAGGAGGGCCGTAGAGGCTGAAGAAGGATCCTGAACCAGAGTCCCCCCAACCCCCTGCCTCCTGCTCCTGCTAGATGTTCTGGCCACTCTCACCGGGAAATCTCATTTGGAAAGAATGTGTGGTTCTGATGTGCCATGAGCACTTGCTGCCTTGTTTGATCTCTACCAGTTCTAATTCTAGTTTCGGTTAGGAATGGCCTCCCTCCAGCACTCCCTTCTGGAACAGGTCCACTGTGCCCAGGGACTCTGAGCCCTCTACTGAGAGTCCCTCCACAGTCCTGTAGCCCTGACCACTCTTGTTCAGACACACAGTGAACACACCTCTAGTCTCAGTCCTCATGATCTACATCTGAGCCCACTCCTTCCTCTCCATCACATGCTCATCCAGCCCCAGCTGGCTTGGCTCTGCACATGGGGACCCAGGTGAGACTTTGAGCAACCTGTCTTCTGAGACTGCATTTCTTTGGTAACCTCCTCTGTGTGATGTTCTGGGATGATATGTCCTTGTCTAAGCCTGTTTAGATCTAATTTTGCAGGGTCAGCCCAGCTCCAACTAGCACATGTTGAGAGATACTCACTGGGGCTGCAGAGAGGCAATGTCTCCTCCAGTGGTTCAGCTTCCCTCAGTTCTTGCTGGTGGCTGGCCTAACTTCCCAGCAAACCCAGGTGTCCTTGAGAGTTCTATCTTGTTACTCTGCCCCTGTGCTTAGTGCACAGTGGCTAGTGTGTCCTCACAGACTTGTTTTGGACTTGCCCTTTCTAATGTCATGTGGCATGATCCATGACCCTTTTCCCAGACTGAACCCTGTTGAATGAACTCACTCAGCCCCAAAGTCCCTGCATTTATCTGTTATGACTATTTCGTTGGTAAGCTGTTTCTAAAGATCAAATCTAACACAACTTGTTTTTAACAGTTGTGTTGTACTTTAGGATATGGTAACTTTTTAAAATGATTTTTTAAAGTCTATTATTTTGAGAGAGGGACAGAGTGGGGCAGAAGAAGGGAGAGAGACAATCAAACAGGCTCCACGCTCAGCAAGGAGCCTGACGCAAGGCTTGATCCCATGACCCTGGGATCATGACTTGAGCAGAAATCAAGAGTCAGATGCTCAACCGACTGAGCCACCCAGGTGCTCCTGAATTTTGAAGATTATGTGTGTATTCTGAATATTTATCCTTTGTGAGATATGTGGCTTACAAATATTTTCTTCCACTTTGCAGCTTTTTTCCCCATCCTTTTAACAAGGCCTTTCAAAGAGCAAGTTTTAATTTTTTAGGACAGTAATTTTTATTTTTATTTCTTTTGTTAGTACTCTTTATGCCCAGCATGGAGCCCAATGTGAGGGACCCAAACTCATGACCCTGAAAGCCAGACCAGATCAAGATCAAGAGTCAGATGGCTAACCGACTGAACCACCCAGGCACCCCTAGAACGATTTATTTATTTATTTATGTATTTATGTATTTATTTATTTATTTATTTTAAAACAAATAGACATGGGGGGGGAAAGAGAGGCAAACCACAGTCTTTTTAGTGTTTATTTTTGAGAGAGAGAGAGAGAGAGAGAGAATGAGCAGGGAGGGGCAGAAAAAGAGAGAGAGAGAGAGAGAGAGAGAGAGAGAGAGAGAGAATCTGAAGCAGGTTCCAGGCTCCCAGCTGTCAGCACAGAGCCTGATGTGAGGCTGGAACTCACGAACCCTGAGCTCTTGACCTGAGCCAAAGTCTGACGCTTAATTGACTGTGCCACCCAAGTGCCCCCAGATTGGGTAAATTCTATTGTCATATCTTCAGGTTCACCAGTTCCATTCTCTGTCCCCTTCATTCTGCTGTTGAGCTATATTTTGGTTATTGTATT
The DNA here is from genome assembly GCF_014898765.1 of Herpailurus yagouaroundi. NCBI lineage: Eukaryota > Metazoa > Chordata > Mammalia > Carnivora > Felidae > Herpailurus > Herpailurus yagouaroundi. The sequence continues at coordinate 1,946,962 of NW_024412443.1, forward strand.
GTTCAGTTCCAAAATTTCCATTTGGTTATTCTTTATGTCTCTACTTCTTTCCTAAGACTCTCGATTTTTTTGCTGAAACATTTGACTTATAACTTGTTTCATGTGTGTTTGTAATTTTTGTTGAAGTATTTTTATCATAATAGCTTTAAAACATTTATCAGATAATTCCAACAATATTGTCATGTCAATATTGGTGCCCATTCCTTGTCTTTTTTTTTCGTTTTCCACTCATTTTGGGATCTTCTTAGTTTTTGGTTCTTAGTTATGACAAGTTATGACTTTTTACTGATATGTGGACACTTTCATAACATGTTATGAGACTCTGGTTCTTATTTAAGGCTTCTGTTTTAGCTGCCTGTAATATAAGAAGAAGTATATGTGGTCTTTGTCCTACATTTCTGGCACAGAGTCCCTAAAATTCCAGGCTCCTTGGAATTTCCTGAGTGATGCAAATGTTTTTTTGTTACTCCTGAAGAGTTCCTTTAGAGCACACCTTAGTTTATGCTAATGAAGTGACTTAGGATGGGAACCATGGGTGGCCTCGGGATGACCAAAAGGGCCAAGTGCCTAGAGGATTGGAACTTCCATCTCTATCCCTGATCTCTGGGGAGGGGAGGGGGCTGGAGTTTGAGCTCTATAAAATCGCTTGAACAACGAGATTCCAAGAGCTTCTCGGTTGATGAACACGTCAACTTGCCGGAAAGGGTGATGCCCCAGAGAGGGTATTAAATCACCATCCTGCTCCTGTACCTTTCCCTGTGCCTCTCTTCCACCTGGATGTTCCTGAGTTGTATCCTTTGTAGTAAACTGGTAAACCTAAGTGTTTCATGAATTCTGTGAGCCACTCTAGCAAATCATCAAACCTGGGGAGGAGCTTGTGGGAGTCTCCAATTTATTGTTGGTTGGTCAGAAGTACAGGTGGCCTAGGACTTGCACCTTGCATTGTAAGTGGGAACGACTTGTGGGGTCTGGACCTTTAACCTGTGGAATCCGATGTTAATTCTAGGTATGCAGTGTCAAAACCAAATTGAATTGTTGGCTGCCTAGCTGATGTCCAGAGAATAAGAGAATTGGTTGTTGGTGATGGAAAGCAGCCCTGACTGGCTGTCTCCAACACTACTCCAGCAGGGGAAGGTTTGATGTCACCTCATTACTGCCTGGCAGAGGGAGAAGGGGTACCACTGACATTGCTGGCAGGGTGGGGGCTCTACTTACTGTTGAACAGAGGTGGGCATTGCAGCTACCCTCTGGTCTCCTCTGACTCCCAGGTATTGCACAGCAAGGCTGAAAGTCCAGCTCCCCACTTGGTCTTTTATGGAACTCTCCCAGAAGGGGTGGGTTTGAGAAGGCTCATTACCGCCTGGCTGCGGCCAAAGTCTGGGATATTCAAGTTTTCTGTCCTGCTAGGCTGTTCCTGTCCTGGTCCTATGGCTAGAAGGAGTAGGCTTTTGGGGGACATTTTTTTTTGTCAGTGCTCATTTGTGTTTCTGAGTTGTTGGCTTCTTGTTCTCCAAGTCTGGGATACATGAGGGAAAAAGAAAATGCAGGAAAATCACCATAGGTGTTGTTCCTAGGATCACAAGTTCCCTACGGTCCACCTTGTGTCTCTACCTTTCAAGGTTGTTGTAGGCTTGTGCCCCACCCCCCCAAATTATATGTTCAATTCCTAACCCCCCAGACCTCTGAGGTGACTATATTTGTGGCAATATTTGGAAATAGGGTGTTTAAAGTGTTAATTAAGGTACAATGAGGTCACTAGTGTGGGCACTAACCCCACAGGACTGGTGTCATTATAAGAAGAGGAGATCAGGACACAGGCTGGCACAGATGGATGACCATGTGAGGACACACCAATGAGAGAGGGGCCTCGGGAGGAACTATCTGTGACCATACCTGGATCTCAGACTTCCAGCCTCTGGGAGTGGGGAAAAGTAAATGTCTGTTATTTAAACCTCCTAGTGTTTATTATACAGCCTGAGTTGACTAGCATAAGGGTCTTCTTATGTTTGTTTTATATGTAATTTCTGAGCTCTTATTTGTATCTAGTGAAGGGAATAGTAAGAAGCTCACATACTCTATTGTCTTCAGAAGTGAGGGTCCTTTAGTTACCATTTTGGAGTATCTCACTTTCTTTAACCCAGGTGTTCAACCACTGATTAACGGGTAAAGAAGATGGGGTCCATGCATACAATGAGATATCACTCAGCCTTAGAAAACAAGGAGAGCTTCCCATTCACTTGTGACAACATGGAAGGGCCTAGTGGGTATTATGCTAAGTGCAATAAGTCAGAGAAAGACAAATAAGATTTCACTCATACCTGGAACTTAAGAAACAAAGCAAATGAACAAAACAAAGAGAAAAGAGACAGACAAAATAACAGATTCTTAAATACAGAGAACAAACTGGTGGTTGCCAGAAGGGAGGTGGGGGGGCGGGAATGGGTGAAATAGATAAAGTACAAATTTGCAGTTACAAAATAAAGAAGTCGTGGAGATGAAAAGTAGAACAGTAAGATTTTAATAACATTGTTTGGTGACAGATGGCAACTATACTTATTGTGATGAGCACTGAGTAATGTATAGATTTGTCAAATCACTATATTGTACACTTGAAACTAACATAACACTATATGTCAATTATACTTCCATTTAAAAAAGAACAGAAAAAAAACACCTAACTAGGCACCTGGGTGGCTCAGTCAGTTAAGTATCCAACTTGGTTTCAGCTAAGGTCATTATCTCATGGTTCATGAGTTCAAGCCCTGCATTGGGGTCTGTGCTGATAGCAAAGAGCATGTTTGGGGTTCTCTCTCTCCCTTTCTTTCTGCCCCTCCCCTGTTTACTCTCTCTTGCTCAAAATTAATAAACTTTCAAAAAAAAGTTAAAAAAACCACCTAACTAAATATGAGCAAATAGAATCCCACAATATATAAGGTAACCATGATGATAATGTAAGACTTACCTTAGGAATAATAAGTTGGTTTACGATTCAAAATTAATCAGTGTAAGAGAGTGACATTAGTCAAGTGACACATTAGGAAGCTCCATTTTTAAAATTTAAATTATAGTTAGTTAACATACAGTGCAATATTGGTTTCAGGAGTAGAATTCAGTAAGTCATCATTTACGTACAGCACCCAGTGGTCATCTCAACAAGCGTCCTCCTTAATACCCATCACCCATCTAGTCCATCCCCCACCCACCTCCCTCCATCAACCCTCAGTTTGTTCTCTATCATTAAGAGTCTCCTGTTGTATGTTTTCATCTCTCCTTTTCCTCCTCTTTCCAAATGTTCATCTATTGTGTTTCTTAAACTCCACATGAGTGAAATCATATGATATTTGTCTTTCTCTGGCTGACTTCTTTTACTTAGCATGATACATTCTAGCTCCATGCACATCTTTGCAAATGGTAAGATTCCATCCTTTTTGATGGCTGAGTTATATATATCTATCTTCTAAGGAGAAGCTCGATTTCTCTTTGAGAAATTAAGACATTCAAAAGCAGCCATGTGTACATGAAAATTTAAAAAGTCAGTGAGTTCCAGGCAATATGTATCAGAAAAGTCCCCAAAACACCTTGAGAAGATCTCTAGGCTTGGAGCATGTTCAACTAAACAGTAGAGAACTGTACCAGCCAAGAGCCAACAAGAAAAGACATGAGGAAGTGACTGCTTTTGTCAAATGTCTGCTTTTCTAAAAAAACAAATATCACAAGGCATATAAAGAAGAGGGGAAAAAATGGGTCATCCAATGGTACAAAGTAAATTTCCAGAAACTGTCCCTGAAGAAGCACAGGCATTGGATTTACTAGATAAAAACTTGAAGACAATTGCTTTAAGTATAACCAAAGAGCTAGAGGAAAACAAATGCAAAGAACTAAAAGAATTCAGGAAAAAATATATGAGCATAATGAGAATATCCACAAAGTGATAGAAAATACATAAAAAACTGATAAGAACTTCTGAGCTGAAAATACAGGAAATATATTGAAAAAGATCATTTATTTTATTGTTTATATATATTTTTAGATTGTATGTTTAAGCAATCTCTACACCCAACGTGGGGCTCGAACTCACAGCCAAAGATCAAAAGTTGCAGCTCCGCAGACTGAACCAGCCAGGTGTCCCCCAAAAAAGAAGTTAAACAGCAGATTTGTGCAGGCAGAATAAAGAGACCGTGCATTTGAAATTATGTAGCCTGAGTATCAGAAAGAAACAAAATGAAGAAAAGTGAATAGAGCCTAAGGGATTGTGGCACAACATCAAAGGTCTCAACACAGGCATTATGGGAATCACAGAGGGAGAAGTGAGAGAGAGACAGAGAAAGGTCAGAGAGATTATTTGAAGAAATAATGGCTAAAAACATTCTAATTAATGAAATATAGAAATCCTAAACTCCAAGAATCTAAAAAAAAATCTATTATCAGAGAAATACAAATCAAAACCACACTCAGATATCACCTCACGCCAGTCAGAGTGGCTAAAATGAACAAATCAGGAGACTATAGATGCTGGAGAAGATGTGGAGAAATGGGAACACTTTTGCACTGTCTGTGGGAATGCAAACTTGTGCAGCCACTCTGGAAAAGAGAGTGGCAGTTCCTCAAAAAATTAAAAATAGATCTACCCTATGACCCAGCAATAGCACTGCTAGGAATTTACCCAAGGGATACAGGTGTGCTGATGCATAGGGACACTTGTACTCCCAATGTTTATAGCAGGACTTTCAACAATAGCCAAACTATGGAAAAAGCCTAAATGTCCATCAACTGACAAATGGATAAAAAAGATGTGGTTTATATATACAATGGGATACTACTTGGCAATGAGAAAGAATGAAATCTGGCCATTTGTAGCAACATGGGTGGAACTGGAGGGTATTATGTTAAGTGAAATAAGTCAGGCAGAGAAAGACAGATACCACATGTTTTCACTCATATGTGATCCTGAGAAACTTAACAGAAGACCATGGGGGATGGGAGGGAAGTTACAGAGAAGGAAGCAGAAAAACCATAAGAGACTCTAAAATACTGAGAACAAACTAAGGGTTGATGGAGGGGGAGGGGGAGGAGAAAGTGGGTAATGGGCACTGAAGAGGGCACCTGTTGGGATGAGCATTGGGTGTTGTATGGAAACCAATTTGACAATAAATTATATTTAATATTAAAAAAACTAAAAATTAATGAACTCCTACAAAGTAAACTAATAACTGAAGCATAGTATAATCAAACTGTTGAAAGAGAAAGACAAAAAAAAAAAAGCAGCAAGAGAAACAACTAATCACATACAAAGAATTCTAAATAAGATCATAAGTCAATTTTTCAGTAGAAACCTTGTAGCTCAGAAGGCAGGATTGAAAAGTTGTAAAAGAAAAGAAAACTGTCAACTAAGAACTCTATAGCTGGCAAAACTGTCCTGCAAAACTCAGGGAGAAATTAAGACCTTTCCTTATAAACAAAAGGTGAGAGGGTTTATTTTTAAACACATTTTTCTTAAAGTATAACTAACATACAGTGTTAATGACTTTCAGGTATAAAGGTTAGAGAGTTTATTACCACTTCTCTACACACACACACACAAGTATGGGAGTCCTTGAGGTTGAAATGAAAGGAATTAGATAGTAACCCCAAACCATATGAAGATATCAAGACCTATGCAGCATCACTTTGACCCCTGGAGAGACTAAAGTACTGAGGTCAGCACTGCAGACCATAAGCCAAGTCTCTGTGATCAGCAAAGCTCCATGAGCTCCTCTGCTACCATGTTGCCATGTATGGTTTCTGGATCAGTTAAGTGCTATCCACAACTCCACTGAGACAGGACAATTGGAAGCTTGCTCTTGGTGTATCCTTGGTGTATCCCTGCCCCATGTGCCTCTTTCCTTGAGGTGATTTTCACCTGTGACCTTTCCCCATAATAAACCATAACTCTGCTGAGTTCTGAGAGTACTTGTAGTGAATCACTGGTGGTCTTGGTGCACACCCCAACAGCATCTGCTGTGATTATTCCTGAACTCGAAACTCCTGGCTAACTACCAGCTCAACCCTTCTGCTTGGAGGCCTTGAAGACCCCCACACACTCAGCATCAAACAAAACTCACAATGCAGTCTCTACCTGATACACCCGACCTGGCCCAAACCTCATCTGGGGCTCTATCATTTCTCAGATGTTCAATCTGGAAACAGGTACCAAAATTTATCCGCAAATAGCACTCCCATACCCAATCATCCCCTCCACCCTGTCCCTCATGTCCTGAGTCTGTCAGATCTTCCCTCCCCTGCCCCACATGCATGACCATCACTCCAATTGAAGCCAACATCTCTCATTTCTATGACAACAGTATCCTATCCACTGCCTCTGCATCCAATTAGCTTCCTAACCTGCTGTCCATACCACCATGACTTTTGAAAACACAAATTTCATCCTGTCCCCCCAAGTGGCTTCCCAATGCTTATAGAATAAGGTCAATCCTTACTTATCTTCACCTGCAAACTCCTATGTCCCCTCCCCAACCCCTCTTCATGCCCCAGTAGGGTCTCTGTAAGGCACACTCAAATAGCCATGCCACTTTCTTGGAATCTTTTCTCTGTTCATAGCTCCACTTCCTCTTCCATGTCCATCTGGCTGGTCTCCCTCTTGTGCTAGGGCCATGTCCATTCTGGCATCTCAGAACCCAGCAGACACTTAACCACACACATGTGGAACAAACATTCTGGGTTGTTTTGTGTTATTCTAGAATAGTTATGTTATTCTGGTTATTGTTATACTACCATGGGATTTATTCTTCCATGCCCTCCCAGTTGGCCTTTCGGGTTGCTATGAAACATGCCAGATTCGGTTTAAATCACTTGTTATGAAGATGTGACCTAATGATCACCTTACAAGTATAAAACTCTAATGTGTTCTCTGGTGTAAATATGCCTGTCCTTCCCACCTCACGCAATGTAAGACTCTCCATTTTATTAATAATTTCTCTAGGAGGCACATTCCAGCTCTATGAGGATAGAGGATCTGAGTTCACTTGTTTGTCGCCAGCACCATAAGTAATGCCCAGCAGATACAGGCACTATTATGGGATGAATGTTTGTCTTCCTACAAAAAATTTTATTTTTTAGTTTAAAAACATGTTTATTTATATTTGAGAGAGACAAACAGAGTATGAGTGGGGGAGGGACAGAGAGGAATGGTGACACAGAATCTGAAGCAGTGTCCAGGCTCTGAGCTGTTGAGCACAGAGCCCAACACAGGGCTCGAACCCATGAACCAAGAGTTCACAACCTGATCCAAATTTGGATGCTTAACCAACTGAGCCCCCAGGCATCCCTGGGTTCCTACAAAAATTTTTATGTTGAAGCCCTAACTCCCAATGTGATGGTGTTAGGAGTGGGGCCACTGAAAGGTACTTAGGTTTAGATGAGGTCATGAGGGTAGAGCAGCCATCATGGGATTAGTGTCCTTATAAAAAAAGGAAGAGACCAGAGCTCTCTCTTCCCACCATGTGAGGGAACAGCAAGAAAGTGGCTATCTGCAAGCCAGGAAGAAGCTCTTACCAGGAATAAAATCAGCTGGCACCTCGATCTTGGACTTTTCAGCCAGTAGAAATATGAGAAGATAAATATCTGTTGTTTAATCCCCTCCAGCTTACAGTATTTTGTTATGGGGGTGAAAGCAGACTAAAAGAGGTGCCCAATAAGTATTTGCTGGTTGGATGAGTAAATGAATGTTATCTTTGGACAAGCACAATTTAGAATGAAAACCAAAGATTTTAAAGGAGTTTACTGGGTCAGCTTATTAATGATAGGATAGCATTTGATTTATTTTTTTTAAATTAAAGTATTTATTTATTTATTTATTTATTTACTTAAGTAATCTCTACTCCCAATGCGGGGCTTGAACTCACAATCCTGAGATCAAGAGTTACATGTTCCTCCAACTGAGCCAACAAGGCATCCCTAATGATAACATTTTTAAAAATGAAATAATCTGTACAAGAGATAAATAGTGTCATTACTGTAAATCTTGAGCTATTGGGTATGTCTTTATAGTTGCATAATGGATGAATCTCAAATAATATTAATTTAGAATTTACAAACCTGATAGTATCAGAGTACTTTTGTTATAACTACTTCTTCTTTAAAATTTATTTATTTATTTTGAGAGAGAGAGAGAGAGAGAGAGAGAGAGTGCAGGAGTGGGGGAGAGAGAATACCAAGCAGTCTCTGAATTGTTAGCACAGAGCCCAATGCAGGGGCCAATCCCATGAAGTATAATACCATGACCTGAGTCAAAACCAAGAGTTGGATGTTTAACCAAGTGAGCCACGCAGGCTCCCCATAACTACTTCTTATACAGACAATTCTTAATCTAGGATGCTTATGCGAAAATATTTTTAATTAGTTTAGAGAATCATACAGAACCATCTAGAAATAAAATTTGAGTAAAATTCAATTTATGCCAAATGGGATAGGAAAAGATGAGGAAGTAACTGTCTCCAATGTTCGTTAATTTTGTACCATCACAAGAAGCTTGGAGTTGGGTTGCAAGTGTCTGGAAGTGTACACTTAGGGTCTTCTGGGTGCTGGGGACCTGGTTGGAGGGAGTAAAGTGGCCATTGAGGCAAGGACATGGAGCTGATGGCCCCAAGATAACTTAGTTGGTCTTTGACCCATTGTCCCAATGCCTGAATGGATCCTGGGAGGGGTGTATGTTTGAGGGGGACACAGCTAGACTTCAGGGCACATATTTCTTCCAAGGTCCATGAAATCCATCTCCCAGTGCCTCATTCATCCCTGTATGAATAAGGGAACAGTGGAGAACCTGCCCAGCCACTTAAAAAATGGATGACCGAGGAACTCAGCAAATTCTCTCCCCAAAAAGTAACATTAAAACTGGACAAAGTTGTCAAAGCAACTATATAAAAACTGAAAATTGACAAAAAGCATACACCAAATTGAAAATATTTATTTAACAGAATATCCTGAACCTTGGCAAGGATGGGGATGGGGCATCTGGGGCATGTTAGCCTGGAGTGGCTCTGTTCCCCATCTCCACAGCAGAGCACCCAAATACATGAGGTCAGAGGTGACAGACCTGAAGGAAAGAAATAGACAGTAATATAATTATGGTAGGAAATTTCAGTACCTCACTTTCAGCAATGGCTTGAACAGGAAACAGAGCACTTGAACAACACTACTGATGAATTGGACCCAACAGAAATATATAAAACACTCCACCTCAAAGGAGCAGAATATGAACTATTCTCAAGTGAACATAGAACATCCTCCAGGATGGATCACATGCTAGGCCACAACACAAGTCTTAACAAACTTAAAAAGACAGTGACTGGTGATGAAAAAGAATGAAATATTGTCATTTTGCAACAATGTGGATGGAACTGGAGGATATTATGCTAAGTGAAATAAGTCAGTCAGAAGAAGAGAGATATCATATGATTTCACTCATGTGTGGCTGGGCTTAGGGTTGGGGGTGGGGAAAATGGATGTTGGGCTTTGAGGAGAACACTTGTTGGGATGAGCACTTGGTGTTGTTTGTAAGTGATGAATCATGGGAATCTACTCCTGAAGCCAAGACTACACTGTATACACTGAATGTTAGTTAACTTGACAATCAATTATTTAAAAAAAATAATAAAAATAAAAAACCTGAGTCATACAAAGTGTCTTTTCTGACCACAACAGAATGAAACTAGAGATCAATACCAAAACGAAAATGGGGGGGGGGGGACGTATACAGGTGGAAATTAAACAAATGGTCTTGAACAACCAGTGGGCCAGAGAAGAAATCACAAGGAAAATTAGAAAATATATTGAGACAAATGAAAACATAACATGCCAAAACATATGGAATGCAGCAAAAGCAGTGCTAGAGGAGGTTTATAGTGGTAAATGCCTACATTAAAAAAAAGGGTCTCAAATCAATAACCAACTTTACAACTCAAGGAACTAGAAAAAGAACAAACTAAACCCAAAGGTGACAGAAGAGAGGTAATATTAGAGGAAAAATTAATAAAACAGAATAGAAAACTATATAAAAATCATTGAAACTAAGAGTTAGTTTTTTGAAAAGATCAACAAAACTGACAAACTTTTAGCTAGAATAATTGAGAAAAAAGAAGAATCAAATAATGAAACTGAGAAATGAAAGGAAAACATTACAATTGATGCCAGATGAATTAGGAGGATCAAGACCCTATTGTGAACAATGAATGCCAATAAATTGGGTAATTGAGAAGAAATGGATAAATTCCTAGAACCATACAATGTAGCAAGACTGAATCACAAAGAAATAAAAATCCTGAGCAGACCTATAACTCATAAAGAGATTTAACCAGGAATCAAAATCTTCATAATAAAGAAAAACCTACGACCAGATGGCTTCAATGGAGAATTTCATCAAACTTTAAAGAACACTCCAAGGGGTTCCTGGGTGGCTCAGTGGGTTAAGTGTTTGACTATGGTTCAGGTCATGATCTCGCACTTCGTGGGTTAGAGCCCTGTGTCAGGGTCTGTGCTGTCAGCTCAGAGCCCGGATACTGCTTCAGATTTTGTGTTTCTCTCCCTCTCTTCCCCTCCCCTGCTAATGCGCTCTCTCTCTCTCTCTCTCTCTCTCTCTCTCTCAGCAGTAAATAAATGTTAAAAATATTTAAAAAAAATAAAGAACACCCCAAACTCATTTTGTGAGGCCAGTTAGACCCCATTACCAAAGCCAGGCAAAGCCATGACAAGAAAGGAAAACTTCAGGCCAATATCCTTCATGAATATTGATGCAGAAATCCTCAACAAAATATGAGGAAACTGAATTCAGCAACACATGAACTAAACACATCATAACTAAATTGGATTTATACCCAGAGTGCAAGTTATGGGTCAAAAATATGAAAATTTAAAATATCATCAAAAAGAACAAAATATTTAGGAATAAACTTATCCAAATTGGCAAAAGACTTGTATACTAAAAACTGCAAAATGTTGCCAAAATTAATTAAAGAAAATCCAAATAAAAATGGAAAGCATCCTATGTTCATGGATTGGAAGACTTGATATTGTTAAAATGTCCATACCATCCAAAGTCATCTACAGATTCAAAGTAATTCAATCCTTGTTAAAATGACATTTTTGTTTTGTACAGAAAGAGAAAAAAATCCTAAAATTCATGTGGAATCTCAAAGGACTCAAAATAGCCAAAACAATGTTGACAAAGAAAAACAAAGCTGGTGAGTTCAAAAGTCCTGATTTCAAAACATATTCCAAAGCTACAGTAATAAAGGTAGTGTGGTATTGACATAAAGACAGACATAGACCAAAGGCACAGAACAAGCTCTTGCATATACTGTAGTAGGATCCCCTCCCTAAGGAGAGAAAAAAAGGGAGATAAAACTTCAAGGTAACCTGGCTATGCACCTACGTGACAACATCTCTCATGACCTTGTAAACTGAGACTACTTAATCAGACTACATGTTTGTGTGTTACCATATATGGGAGACAAAGAAAATATATTTAAAAACTATGCCACATGACATTCGGTGCTTAGTTCTTCGGGTACGAACCCAACTGAGCAGTGCCGGCACGAATAAAGTTGCTTCCTGGAAATTAAAAAAGCCTCTGCGTTATGACTCTCTGTGTGAGAATCCTGCTATGATACTGCCAGATGATCCTGGTGCCAAGGCTAATTGATGGGTATTTTCTCTGCAATAAATACTGCTGGGGAACCTGGATATCTACAGGCAAAAGAGTGAACGTGGACTCTTACTTTATACCATATACAGAAATTAACTCAAAGTGGGTCAAATATCTAAACTGTATAACTCCTGGGGCACCTGGGTGGGTCAGTTGGCTAAGCATCTGACTTTGGCTTCGGTCATGATCTCACAGTTTGTAGGTTCAGGCCCCGCATCAGGCTCTGTGCTGATAGCTCAGAGCCTGGAGACTGCTTCATTCGGTTTCTGTCTCCCTTTCTCTCTGCCTCTCTCTCTCTGACTCTCTCTCAAAAATGAATAAACATTAAAAAAATTAAAAGAAAACCTGTATAACTCCTAGAATAAACATAGGGTAAAAGTTTCATGACATTGGATTTGACAATGATTTCTTGGGTATGACAGCAAAAGCAGAAGGAAAAAAGCAAAGATAGACAAATAGGACGATGTCAAAATTAAAAAAAAAATCTACGCATTAAAGGAAATAAGCAGCAGAGTGACAAGGCTACCTATGAAATGGGATAAAATATGTGCAAATAACAGATTTGATAAGGGGTTAATATTCAGAATATGTAAAGAACTCCAAAACTCAACAAAAACAATAAGTAACCATATGTTAAAAACGGGCAAACAACTTCGATAGACATTTCTCCAAAGAAGCTATACAGAAGGTCAACAAGCATTTAAAAAAAGGCTAAATGTTGGGGCTCTTGGGTGGCTCAGTCAGTTAAACATCTGGCTTTGGCTCAGGTCACGATCTCACGGTTTGTGAGTTTGAGCCCCAAGTCAGGCTCTGTGCTGACAGCTCAGAGCCTGGAGCCTGCTTCGGATTCTGTGTGTCTCACTCTCTCTGCCACTCCCCCACTCATGGGAGCATGCTCTCTTTCTCTCTCTTTCTCTAAAAAACAAAAATTAATTAGCATTAAAAAAGGGCTAAATGTTATTAATCACCAGGACAATGCCAATCAAAACCACAGTGACATATCACTACGCAATCATTGATGGCACTATCCAGCAATGAAAATGACAAGTGTTGTTGAGGACGTGGAGAAACCAGAACTCCTATACATAATTGGTGAGAATAAGGGGCACCTGTGTGGCTCAGTCGGTTGATTGTCTGACTTTGGCTCAGATCATGATCAGCTCAGATCATGATCTCACAGTTTGTGGGTTTGAACTCCGCGTTGGGCTCCGTGCTGAGCACAAAGCCTGCTTAGGATTGTCTGTCTCCTTCTATCTCTGCCCCTCCCCCTTTCATGCTCTGTCTCTCAAAGATAAATAAACAGGGATCCTGGGAAGATGGCGGCATAGGAGGACGCTGGGTTCACCATGCGTCCTGCTGATCACTTAGATTCCACCTACACCTGCCTAAATAACCCAGAAAACCGCCAGAAGACTAGCAGAACAGAGTCTCCGGAGCCAAGTGCAGACGAGAGGCCAACGGAAGAGGGTCTGATACCCTCCAGGTGCCGCAGGGCCCCTCCCAAAGCGGATCTCCGAAGGAAAAGCGAACTGAGCCTGCCCTTCCCACCCCTTTGCACCTTGCTGATCCACCCCAGCTAATACGCCAGATCCCCAGCACCACAAGTCTGGTAGTGTGCAAGCAGCCCATATGGGCCGCACCACCCCACAGTGAATCCTGCCCCTAGGAGAGGGGAAGAGAAGGCACACACCAGTCTGACTGTGGCCCCAGCGGTGGGCTGGGGGCAGACATCAGGTCTGTCTGCAGCCCTGCCCACCAACTCAAGTTATTCAAGACAGCAGAGGGGAAGTGCCCCACAGTTCCACACCACTCCAGGGACTATACAAAATGACTAAACGGAAGAATTCCCTCAAAAAAACATCCAGGAAATAACAACAGCTAATAAACTGACAAAACGATTTAAACAATATAACAGAAAGTGAATTTAGAATAATAGTGACAAAATTAATCGTTGGGCTGGAAAACAGTATAAAGGACAGAGGAGAATCTATTGCTACAGAGATGCAGGGACTAAGGAACAGCCAGGAGGAGCTAAAAAAATGCTATCAATGAGCTGCAAAATAAAATGGAGACAACCAAGGCTTGGATTGAAGAGGCAGAGGAGAGAATAGGTGAACTAGAAGATAAAATTATGGAAAAAGAAGAAGCTGAGAAAAAGAGAGATAAAAAAATCCAGGAGTATGAGGGGAAAATTAGAGAACTAAGTGATGCACTAAAGAGAAATGATCTACGCATAATTGGTATTCCAGAGGAGGAAGAGAGAGGGAAAGGTGCTGAAGGTGTACTTGAAGAAATAATAGCTGAGAACTTCCCTGATCTGGGGAGGGAAAAAGGCATTGAAATCCAAGAGGCAGAGAGAACTCCCTTCAGATGTAACTTGAATCGATCTTCTGCACAACATATCATAGTGAAACTGACAAAATAAAAGGATAAAGAGCAAATTCTGAAAGCAGCTAAAGATAAACGTGCTCTAACATATAAAGGGAGACCTATAAGACTCGTGACTGATCTCTCTACTGAAACTTGGCAGGCCAGAAAGGAATGGCAGGAGATCTTCAATGTGATGAACAGAAAAAATATGCAGCCGAGAATCCTTTATCCAGCAAGTCTGTCATTTAGAATAGAAGGAGAGATAAAGGTCTTCCCAAACAAACAAAAACTGAAGGAATTCGTCACCACTAAACCAGTCCTACAAGAGATCCTAAGGGGGATCCTGTGAGACAAAGTACCAGAGACACCACTACAAGCATGAAAAGTACGGACATCACAATGACTCTAAACCCATGTCTTTCTATAATAACACTGAATGTATGGAATAAATGAACCAACCAAAAGACATAGGATATCAGAATGAAAAAAAAAAAAACAAAAAAAACAGGACCCATCTATCTGCTGTCTACAAGAGACTCATTTTAGACCTGAGGACACCTTCTGATTGAGAGTGAGGGGATGGAGAACTATTTATCATACCACTGGAAGTCAAAAGAAAGCTGGAGTAGCCATACTTATATCAGACAAACTAGACTTTAAATTAAAGGCTGTGGGGCGCCTGGTTGGCTCAGTCGGTTGAGCGTCCGACTTTGGCGCAGGTCACGATCTCACGGTCCGTGAGTTCGAGCCCCACGTCAGGCTCTGGGCTGATGGCTCAGAGCCTGGAGCCTACTTCCGATTCTGTGTCTCCCTCTCTCTCTGCCCCTCCCCCGTTCATGCTCTGTCTCTCTGTCTGAAAAATAAATAAAACGTTAAAAAAAATTAAAAAAAAATAAATTAAAGGCTGTAACAAGAGATGAAGAAGGGCATTATATAATAATCAAAGGGTCTACCCATCAGGAAGAGCTAACAATTATAAATGTCTATGTGCCGAATATGGGAGCCCCCAAATATATAAAACAATTACTCACAAACATAAGCAACCTTATTGGTAAGAATGTGGTAATTGCAGGGGACTTTAACACCCCACTTACAGAAATGGATAGATCATCTAGACACACGGTCAATAAAGAAACAAGGGCCCTGAATGATACAATGGATCAGATGGACTTGACAGATATATTTAGAACTCTGCATCCCAAAGCAACAGAATATACTTTCTTCTCGAGTGCACTTGGAACATTCTCCAAGATAGATCACATACTGGGTCACAAAACAGCCCTTCATAAGTATAGAAGAATTGAAATCATACCATGCATACTTTCAGACCACAACGTTATGAAGCTTGAAATCAACCACAGGAAAAAGTCTGGAAAACCTCCAAAAGCATGGAGGTTAAAGAACACCATACTAAAGAATGAGTGGGTCAACCAGGCAATTAGAGAAGAAATTAAAAAATATATGGAAACAAATGAAAATGAAAAGACAACAATCCAAACGCTTTGAGATGCAGCGAAGGCAGTCCTGAGAGGAAAATACATTACAATCCAGGCCTATCTCAAGAAACAAGAAAAATCCCAAATACAAAATCTAACAGCACACCTAAAGGAAATAGAAGCAGAACAGCAAAGGCAGCCTAAACCCAGCAGAAGAAGAGAAATAATAAAGATCAGAGCAGAAATAAACAATATAGAATCTAAAAAAAACTGTAGAGCAGATCAATGAAACCAAGAGTTGGTTTTTGAAAAAATAAACAAAATTGATAAACCTCTAGCCATGCTTCTCAAAAAGAAAAGGGAGGGGACCCAAATAGATAAAATCATGAATGATAATGGGATTATTACAACCAATCCCTCAGAGATACAAGCAACTATCAGGGAATACTATGAAAAATTATATGCCAACAAACTGGACAACCTGGAAGAAATGGACAAATTCCTAAACACCCACATGCTTCCAAAACTCAATCAGGAGGAAATAGAAAGCTTGAACAGACCCATAACCAGCGAAGAAATTGAATCAGTCATCAAAAATCTCCCAACAAATAAGAGTCCAGGACCAGATGGCTTCCCAGGGGAGTTCTACCAGATGTTTAAAGCAGAGATATTACCTATCCTTCTCAAGCTGTTCCAAAAAATAGAAAGGGAAGGAAAACTTCCAGACTCATTCTATGAAGCCAGTATTACTTTGATTGCTAAACCAGACAGAGACCCAGTAAAAAAAGAGAACTACGGGCCAATATCCCTGATGAATATGGATGCAAAAATTCTCCATTAGATACTAGCAAATCAAAATCAACAGCATATAAAAAGAATTATTCACCACGATCAAGTGGGATTCATTCCTGGGATGCAGGGCTGGTTCAAAATTCGCAAATCAATGTGATACATCACAGTAATAAAAGAAAAGATAAGAACCATATGATCCTGTCAATCGATGCAGAAAAGGCCTTTGACAAAATTCAGCAACGTTTCTTAATAAAAACCCTTGAGAAAGTCGGGATAGAAGGAACATGCTTAAAGATCATAAAAGCCATTTATGAAAAGCCCACAGCTAACATCATCCTCAATGGGGAAAAACGGAGAGCTTTTCCCCTGAGATCAGGAACACGACAGGGATGCCCACTCTCACCGCTGTTGTTTAACATAGTGTTGGAAGTTCTAGCATCAGCAATCAGACAACAAAAGGAAATCAAAGGCATCAAAATTGGCAAAGATGAAGTTAAGCTTTCACTTTTTGCAGATGACATGATATTATACATGGAAAATCCGATAGACTTCACCAAAAGTCTGCTAGAACTGATCATGAATTTAGCAAAGTTGCAGGATACAAAATCAATGAACAGAAATCAGTTGCATTCTTATCCACTAACAATGAAGCAACAGAAAGACAAATAAAGAAACTGATCTCATTCACAATTGCACCAAGAAGCATAAAATACCTAGGAATAAGCTTAACCAAAGATGTAAAAGATCTGTATGCTGAAAACTATAGAAAGCTTATGAAGGAAATTGAAGAAGATATAAAGAAATGGAAAAACATTCCATGCTCATGGATTGGAAGAATAAATATTGTTAAAATGTCAGTACTACCCAAAGCTATCTACACATCCAATGCAATCCCAATCAAAATTGCACCAGCATTCTTCTCAAAAGTAGGACAAGCAATTCTAAAATTCATTAGGAACCACAAAAGGCCCCAAATAGCCAAAGTAATTTTGAAGAAGACCAAAGCGGGAGGCATCACAATCCCAGACTTGAGCCTCTACACAAAGCTGTAATCATCAAGACAGCATGGTATTGGCACAGAAACAGACACATAGACCAATGGAATAGAATAGAAACCCCAGAACTAGACCCACACAAGTATGGTCAACTAATCTTTGACAAAGGAGGAAAGAACATCCAATGGAAAAAAGACAGTCTCTTTAACAAATGTTGCTGGGAGAACTGGACATGCAGAACAACATGCAGAAGATTGAAACTAGACCACTTTATCATACCATTCACAAATATAAAGTCAAAATGGATAAAGGACCTGATTGGGAGACAGGAAACCATCAAAACCTTAGAGGAGAAAGCAGGAAAAGACCTCTCTGACCTCAGCCATAGCAATTTCTTACTTGACACATCCCCAAAGACAAGGGAATTAAAAGCAAAAATGAATTACTGGGACCTTATGAAGATAAAAAGCTTCTGCACAGCAAAGGAAACAACCAACAAAACTAAAAGGCAACCAACGGAATGGGAAAAGATATTTGCAAATGACATATCAGACAAAGGGCTAGTATCCAGAATCTGTAAAGAGCTCACCAAACTCCACACCTGAAAAATAAAAAATCCAGGGAAGAAATGGGCAGAAAACATGAATAGACACTTCTCTAAAGAAGACATCCGGATGGCCAACAGGCACATGAAAAGATGCTCAACGTCGCTCCTCATCAGGGAAATACAAATCAAAACCACACTCAGATATCACCTCACGCCAGTCAGAGTGGCCAAAGTAAACAAATCAGGAGACTATAGATGCTGGAGAGGATGTGGAGAAATGGGAACCCTCTTGCACTGTTGGTGGGAATGCAAATTGGTGTAGCCACTCTGGAAAACAGTGTGGAGGTTCCTCAAAAAATTAAAAATAGACCTACCCTATGACCCAGCAATAGCACTGCTAGGAATTTACCCAAGCGATACAGGAGTTGATGCCTAGGGGCACTTGTACTCCAATGTATATAGAAGCACTCTCAACAATAGCCAAATTATGGAAAGAGCCTAAATGTCCATCAACTGATGAATGGATAAAGAAATTGTGGTTTATATACACAATGGAGTACTACGTGGCAACGAGAAAGAATAAAATATGGCCCTTTGTAGCAACATGGATGGAACTGGAGAGTGTTATGCTAAGTGAAATAAGCCATACAGAGAAAGACAGATACCATATGTTTTCACTCTTAGGTGGATCCTGAGAAACGTAACAGAAACCCACGTGGGAGGGGAAGGAAAAAAAAAGAGGTTAGAGTGGGAGAGAGCCAAAGCATAAAAGACTCTTAAAAACTGAGAACAAACTGAGGGTTGATGGGGGGTGGGAGGGAGGGGAGGGTGGGTGATGGGTATTGATTAGGGCACCTTTTGGGATGAGCACTGGGTGTTGTATGGAAACCAATTTGACAGTAAATTTCATATATTGAAAACAGAAGAAAAAAAAGATAAACATTAAAAAATAAAAATACAATTACCATATGATTTAGCAATTCCGCTTCTGGGTATGTACCCCAAAGGTTTGAAAACAGGATCTCAGAGGAATATTTGTATAACTATGTTCACTCTAACATATTCACAATAGCCAAGAGGTGGAAAAAACCTTACTGGCAATGGACATGTGAATGGACAAAGCAAATATGGTCTATACATATAATGGAATATTATTTGACCACTTAAAAGAAGGAAATCCTGACATCTGCTGCAATATGGATTAACTTTGAGGACATTATCCTAAGTGAAATAAGCCAGACACACAAAAAATAAATCCTGCATGAATCCACTTCTGTGAGGTATCTAAAGTAGTCAAACTCTTAGACACAAGAACATGAGTGGTAGTTGCCAGCAGCAGAAGGGACAGGGGGAAGAGGGAAATTGTTGTTCAACAACTGGGTATAGAATTCCAATATAATTAATCCTACTGTATTGTGCACTTAAAATGGTGAAGATGGTAAATTTTGTTAGATGCTTTTAGCCTTATTTTTAAAAGATTAGTAGGCATGATTTCACTCATATGTGGAATTTAAGATATAAAAGAAATAAGGAGAGAGAGAGAGAGAGAGAGAGAGAGAGAGAGAGAGAGACCAAGAAATTGACCCTTTACTCTAGAGAAAACATTGATAGTTCTGAGAGTGGAGGTAGGGGGGGATGGGGGAAATAGGTGATGGGGATTAAGGAGTACACCTGTTGTGATGAGCACAGGCTGATGTACAGAAGTGATGAATCATGAGATTCTACACCTGAAACTAATACTACACTATATGTTAACTAACTGGAATGTAAATAAAAACTAAAAAAAGAAATCAGTAGGCATTTCAATACAGAAATAAAAATAATTGTAAGGATGATGACAATGATCCATAAAGATGAAAATGATCAAAACAGAGAAATCATATCCAGGAAACAGATGGATACTGTCCTCCACAAAGGAAAAGGAAAGAATGATATTCCCAGATATACAAAAACAGAATTTGTTGATAGCTGACTTCCCTTGCAAGAAATACCAAAGAACATTGTTCAGACAGAAAGAAATTGACCCCAAATAAAACTCAAATTGACCTGAAGAAATAAAAAGCACAGTAAAGACAGTTACATGGGAGGATATGAAAGACAATATCAATAAAATTTGTTTTTAACTGATTAAAAAAACAAGCACATGCAACAATATTTATAAAATTGTATATCTGGGAGGATAATACGTAAAGATCTAACATATGTAACGAGAAAAGCACACAGAATGAAGTGAGGAATGGAGCTACACTGAAGAGGCACTGACAACAGTTATGCTAACCCAGAGGAAGAAAAAAAAAGTACTAAAAATGAGAAACATGTAGGTTAATGTAAAAGTCTCTATGAATATGTTTCCCTCTACTTCTCTTAACTTCTTTAAAATACCTAAGATTAGGGACTCTGTTGGTTAAACATCGGACTCTTGATCTTGACTCAGGTCATGATCTCATGGTTCATGAGTTCAAGCCCTTCATTGGGATCTGTGCTGACAGTGCAAGGCCTGCTTGGGATCCTCTCTCTCCCTCTCTGCCCCTCCCTTGCTCTCTCTCTAAACAAAATAAATAAACTTTAAAAAATAAAATGAAATAAAATACCTAAGATTATATAAAGCAATAATGAAAACATTGTATCATTGGGTTAAAACATATAGACATCATCTATCTGTCATCTATCAACCTACCTATTTATATTTATCTACACACATACACACACAGAAGGGGAGAGTAAATAGAGTTATAATGAATAAACTCTTCTGTTTTTTACTGGGATTAAGTAAGTATTGATCTGATGTAAATTGTGATAAATTAAGATGCATATTTCCATGTCACAAGCAATCAGTAAGAACCACCAATAGAAATAAAAATGACCACTGGAAAACACTTCTTTAATATGAAAGAAATTGGTAAAGGAGCACAGGGTAACACAGAAAACATGAGACAGAGAATAAATAGCAAATTGATAGACCTGCATAAAGCAATTTGAAATAATTTGAAGTGAAAGTTCATGAAATACTCCAGTTAAGAGGCAGAGATTGTCCCTGATCAAAAAAGCAAAATAGATAAACAAACAAATAGAAGTGGTGTTTATAAGAGACACACTTTAAGACACAAATAGATTGAAATCAAAAAGGCTGAACATGCAAACTGTCTTATGGTTAATAAAAGCTAAAGTGGTTATAATAAAATAATCAAAAATAATCTATAAAACAAAAAAAGGTTACTAGAAAAAAGGATGTTTTATAATAAAAAATTTAATATTACAAAGATATGACAATTATAAACATGTATGCACCTGACAAAAGAATCTGAAAAATCATAAAGCAAAAAGTGCCAGAATTAAAGTGAGAAACAGACACTTGAACAATAACAGCTGGAAATTTCAATAGCTTCCTCTCAGTAATGGACAGGATAAATAGAAAACAAACAGCAAGAATATGGAATTACCAAACACCATCAAGCAACCTGGCAAATCTGACATCCATAAGTATGCTGTGTTTTCTCAGATTCTAGATTTGTCTATTTGGCCTCATAGTGCCAGTTGTATTAAATATATATCTATACATAAAGTTTATTTATTTTGAGAGAGAGAGAGAGCAAACAGGGGAGGGGCAGAGAGAGGGAGACACAGAATCTGAAGCAGGCTCCAGGCTCTGAGCTGTCAGCACAGAGCCTGATGTGGGGCTCAAACCCACCAACCGTGAGATCATGACCTGAGCCAAAGCCAGATGCTTAACAGACTGAGCCACCTAGGTGCCCCATATATTTTCTTATTTTCTGTATTTTTCATGCTCTGGTGTTTATGTCCTCTCTGACGGGGGTGAGGGGGAAAGACCACCCCTTCCCAGGCTGAAAAATTCTTAGAGATAGTAAATGCTCTTCTTTTGTAAGCAAGGTATCCAGAGCAGATCCCACACCACCAGCCAACTTGGATTCTCAGCCACCAAGCCAATATTCTCCCTGCCCTGAGTCAATGCAGGACCAGGTATGGGACAGCTAGCCCCTCTGCCCCACAGCCCACTAGAATTATTTAAACCAGCCAAGCTAAGCTGTTTACCCTGTCCTGCTTTCTCTTTCCTGTGGAAACCAGGGGAACAAACCTGGGTCTCTCCCTTCACTACTTTCTTCTGCCTCCTACTAAAACTGCTGTTTCCCTGAAGTGGCCCTGGGTGGCTTGGCATGCCCCTTTCTCTTGAGACATATCAGTAATGGATTCTTTCCAGTGCTCAGCAGGTCACCCCATAAATTAAACTCCTGTGTGCGCACAATATAACACTGACTGGCAGCAGAATGAGCAGGACAACACAGGTGTGCCTGGAACATTTTCCAGGGGATGCCCTGCCCCAGACTGTTCACAGCTAATGGCATGCAAAATCTATCAGAAGTCAGCCATGCAAGGAAACTCGGGAATGCCACACACATTTGCAAACTAGACAATATATTTGGGAATAATCCATGTGTCAAGAAAGAAATCATGAACATAATTAGAAAGCGTTTTGGGTCAGATGGGAATGGAAACAGTAGTTATAGGGCACAGCTAAAGTGGGGCATGAAGGGAAATTTATAGCTGCAAATGCCAGCGTCAGAACAGACGCTGAAATCAATTTTAAGAAGCAGATAGAGAGGAGCAGGGACGCCTGGGTGGCTCAGTAGGTTAAGTGTCCGACTTCGGCTCATGTCATGACCTCAGGGTTTGTGGGTTCAAGCCCCATGTCGGACTCTGTGCTGATGGCTCAGAGCGTGGAGCCCGCTTCGGATTCTGTCTCCCTCTCTCTCTGCCTCTCCCCTGCTCACGCTCTGTCTCTCTCTCTCTCTCTCCAAAAATAAACATTGAAAAGAAAAAAAAAAGGAAGAAAGAAAAAGAAAGAAATGTAAAATCTGAACAGACTTGCCACAGCAAAGAAACTGAGATGGTAGCGAAAGAACAGAGACTCCCCAGAATCCCCGGAATCGGATGAGGTCACAGCACAGTCCTGTGCCAGCTAGTTCTCAGAAAACAGTGGCGGGGGAACTGAGACCCCGGTCCCCAGGTATGAATGCAAGCCCCCTGGCACAGTACGAGCTCACGGAGTCCAAGAAGAGGAACAGGAGCCAGTGGGATTTACCCGGGAAGGCAAGATGGGCGGATTTAGTAAAAATCCCTCCAGTGTGTGCTTGGGACAGCTGCATTCTTTGGCGTGAAAATTAGACCTCGGGCCTGGGGTAATCAGGAGGGGAGGGGTCAGTGCAGGGGTCCAAGCAGAGGGGCCAGGCGGGCGCGCTCACTCAGGGGACGTGGGGGACTGGGGCGCGGGGAGCAGGGAGGCTGTGGGGTACGTGGGAGGCATGGAGGGCGGGGGATGCGCGGGCTGCGAGGCGGGGTCTGGAGCCACAGAGCACACGGGGATCTCAGAGGACCGCGGGGGCGGGGTTAGGACACAGGGATCTGGGCGAGGGGAGGAAATCGTAGAGCCTGCCAGGTTCCGGGGACGTGCCCAGTCTGTGGGGGTGCTAGGCGGGGCTGTCGAGCGCAGCGCAGGTGGGACCGAGCTGTCCTCCACGGGTCCCTCAGGGTCTCCGCGCCCGTGCGCAGCAGGTGCGGAGACTCGCGGCAGCCCCCGAACGCACCGCGGGTCGTGTGGACTCCAGGGCGCGTAGACGCAGCAGGTGCGGCCCAGCCCAGGGACGCTGGGGGTGGGGTGCTCCACCCCGGGAGGGATTCCAGCGCGCCGGGGAGGTGGGACGCGGTGCGCACGGATGGTTGCGCAACTCTGCCCAAGTTTACGGAAATCACCCAGTTAGTTGTACGTTTGCAGCAGGTGAAGTTGGGGTACAATGAGTCCTCAGCAAAGCTTTTGGAATGCAGGCAGCGCTCCAGGAGATTGTGCGGGTGTGAGGGAGGATGGTGCTGACCTCACTACTGGCCGCTGCACTAGATGCAGGAATGTGTCCCGCAGGTGCAGGGAGCAAGTCGCTTGTCTGTTAAGACAGTCTTGTGGAGGCTTTCCTGACCAGGAGAGGTGCAGGAGGGGAAGCGCTTGCAGGGAATGACCAGCAGCCAGCACCAGCAGGGATGGTTTTAGTTCTTAATGTTCTTTTTACCTCCACGGAGCCATGCCCTGAGATTAGACCAGGCGCTCCCTTCCTGAATATTTTCTTCATTCCACGAATTACAACCCACAATGCCTGTTTCTCTTCTCTACCTGCTTTCTCTGCTGTCTCCCCGTTGGACGGCTGAGCCACCAGGGAGCAAGGCGTCTGGGAACTTTAGGAAGTGGTAGGCTCTGTGCTGGGTTATTGTGGAAGCCTCTGGATGGGCTGAGCACACGGGGTGCGCATCCTGGTTCTCTGCTCCCAGCCTTGAGTTATCCGCCTCCAGAGCACTCATCACTCTGAGGGAATGAAGGGGCTGAGAAAACCAGAGGAGGGGCTCACACCCGCTGCTGCCAGTGTAGGACATCATGCACTGGTCATCACCACCGGCGGCCCGCCCCCCCCGCACAAGGGCATCAGCCCCACAGGCAGGAGCTGGCATGTTGCTGTGGTCTGTCCACCATCTAGAACAGTGGATGGCGCCCTCAGGCTGCTGGAGTCAAGCAGAGAGACCAGGTGGAAAGGTGAGTGTGTGAATTTAGGGTGTGTGCTTGTGAATGGGCATCACTGAAGCTTGCTCTCTTTTCGCCTGGTGAAGGGTACCAGAATATGCCACCTGAAAATATCCCACTTTGGCATTAGGATTATTTTGAGATGGAGGCAGATGAGAAGAGCTCTGTACCCTTCCTTTATGTCCCTAAAAACGGGACTCAAATGTAGGTGTCCATCTGTCCTCCATGCCAGGAAGGACTACCGGTCACAGGAGAGAGCTCTAGACAGTCAGCCTGAATGTGGCAAGGCGGGAGGGCGATCCACATGATCCCACTAACTAGCCTTTTCAGTTTACCTTCCCGTGGCACCTTGAAGCTTGATGCCACTTCCTGTGTCCTGTGATGTCTGCACGAAGTCATACTTTCAAACTGTTTTTTTTTTTTAATGTTTATTATTTTTTAGAGGTAGAGAGACTCAAGAGTGTGAGCAGGGGAGGGACAGAGAGAGAGGGAGACACAGAATCTGAAGCAGGGTCCAGGCTCTGAGCTGTCAGCACAGAACCCGATGCAGGGCTTGGACTCATGGATTGAGAGATCATGAACTGAGGTGAAGTGGGACGCTTAATCGACTGAGCCACCAGCGGCCCCTAAACTACCTTTCTAAGCTGCTGGTCTGAGTTACTCATTTTCCATAGGTATCTCCTATCAGTCTCTGTGTCGAAAACACAGTGAAGCTGTCAGAGGGGCAGAGGAAAAATGAGGTCTCCACCCTTACACCAGCACCCAGTGCCCTCCTAAAGCCATGGCCAGAGCATCTGTCCTGGTGTCCTGGGTGTGGTTTGGTGCTTGTCCACTCTCCTGCCCATGAGGCTGTCCTGCTGCCGGCTGCACTCCCGATGGCCACTGTTCCAAGTCCCAAACCGTAGGGCCAATCTTGCTGCAGGTGGGAGCACCCAGTATTCCCTGATCCTCAAGCAGGAGTGACGCAACAGGAAGTCACTTGGGAAGAGGTAGGAAACACTGCCAGACCCCCGCTATACTGAGAAAATACTCGCCCATTGGTATGTAACCTGAGGGAGCTGTCCAGGATGTTCAAAGTGGTATAAATTTATAACAATAGCCAAGGAGCACCTGGTGGGGGGCTTAGGCCGCTAAGCACACGACTCTTGATGGTGGCTCAGGTCATGATCTCGTGGTTTGTGGGATCGAGCCCATATAAAGCTCTGTGCTCACAGCATGGGCCTCCTTGGGATTCTCTCACTCTGCCCTTCCCCCACTTGTGCATGCACACTCGCTCTCAAAATAAACATAAAAAGAAAAGTAACAATAGCAAAAAGTCAAAAAATGGGAGAATGCATAACCAAATAAATGGAGCACTTAGCTACTGTGCACTTTCTGGGTATCTGGAAAAACAAAACAGAACAAGAAAAATGTTCCTGAGGCAGGTGCATGAGATGAACGCACAGGAGAACGCGGCTGGGAGTCTGCTGTGCCCATGGGGGTGACTTGTGCCCCTGACTTTGCCCTTGGGGGTCCCGCCTATGTGTCACCCTCCCGGGGCCATCCCCCTCACTGGTGCATTTCCTCACCTCCACAACTGCAGACAGCAGATTACAGACAACAGTTAATTTATTTGCTGTGACATCGGTCCTTACAATAAATAAAATCTAGGGTACAAAGAATTTGCAGCACACCTTTAAGCAGGGTGACCAAGAGTCTGAACAAAGCAAAGACAAATCCCAGACTGTTAGCAGGAAAGGGAGGGGGCTCTCTGAGCCTAGCCTTCCCCAGGCAGGGCAGGGATGCCTATGGACCGGGTACACAGAGTTCTGGGATCAGCGAGAGGGTGACTGTCTAGCTGGTGGTTCTCAGCCCAGGGGAGACCGTGGGCTCCTATGCCTGCTCACCTCGGGGGCCCTAACCTCTGCTGCACCTGACTGGGAGCCAGGGAAGGGCACTTTCCGGAAGACCCAAGTGGTCTGCATTTGGGGGAGGGGCGTGGTCACTCGGCCCCCTGACCTGCGCTCCCAGCTTCCTCTGGCCACCTCCGCATACCACCCAGTACCTGGCTGTTCCGAAGCCCATTCTGCCCTGCCTTGTAGTGGATGGGACCTGGACACAGGGTGGCAGGCTTGGAATGGCCTCCTGCCAGCAGATCCAGGGCCGTCGGGGGCTCAGGCTTCAGCCGGAGAATGTCCCACAGGCCATGGTGCCTCTCCCCAGACCTCTGTAGGGCTCCAAAACCAGAGACTTGGGATGTCTCAGCGCCCTGTGGCCCCCAGGAAAGAACGCAGCTGGCCCCGCACATGCCAGCGCACGCTTGCAGGAGCGAGCTCACTTCAGTTCCGCTGTGTGCACATCTGTGCACGGCACCGTGTGCATCTCCCTGGCTCAGAGGACAGCACTACCCACCCAGGGTCCTGTGTAGCCAGAAGTCCCCGATCCCGGAGCCAGGGTGAGGAGCCACGAGGCTCCCCCGTCACTGGGGAGCCAGCGCATCCCCGGGCCCACCTTTCAGCCTGCAGATGGTCATGGGCGTGGGGCTGCTGGACAGAGGTGAGAAAAGGGCCCGCAGGGTCCCCGAGAAGGGGGTCTCAGGGAAGGCATACAAGAGGGAGCCATCAGTGGCGCTGTAGAAGGACAGGTGCCCGGCCTCGTAGTCCAGAAAGATGCCCACGCGCCGCGGCGGGTTGCGCAGTGGGGCGAAGGCGCGCTCAGATGAGTTGTAGTAGCTGCCCAGGAACACCAGGATCCAGAAGCCATTGCCGGCAAACAGCTCGCCCTTCTCCTTGCGGTTGGCTGTCTCCCTGCAGACGCCCAGCGCCCAGCTGGCCCGCTCCCCCACCTCCACCTCCCAGTAATGACGACCCGACGTGAGGGCCTCCCGGCCCAGCACGCAGGGCCCGGGGTCGAAGCGCTCGGGACTGTCGGGCAGCGCCTGCCGCAGGTCCCCCCGCCGCACGCTCCTCCTGTCCTCTGACAGGACCAGCTCGGGGTTGGCGGTGTCAGGATCCAGGGTCACATCCCCTGCAGATGGAGTGGAGGTCACTGGGGGAGCAAGTGGGCAGCCCTGCCTGTGCGCCCCTGTGGACCTCTGTGGGGGCTGGCTGTGCACTGGCCACGCCCCATGTTGCCTCTCTCCCTGAAAGCTATCACCTAACCACCTGCCATTGCAATTCGGAATGTTCCAGGAGATCCAGGCTCCCTCGCGATGCACCCTCCTTCAGAAGATCTGTGAAACCCCAAGGGTTTCCTGCAGCCACTCCTCCAGTTCCTGGGGCAAGGGAGGAGTGTCCAGCCTACTCACATCCTGGACTCCCCACAGCTGGGGTCCGTGCGGGTGGACCTGTCCACCCCGGCGGTGGTCTGACCTCTGCTCTTCCTACACGCCCAGGCCAGCAGCCAGACCGGCCCTCCCTTAGCTGCTGTCTGGTGCCTGAACCTTCCAGGTCTCTGTGAACTGGTCCGCCACAGGAACAGACCCACCCTGCATGCCTGCAGGAGCTCAGGACCAGTGCGTCCCCTGGGCCACAAGGGTACCCACCTCGGAACTTCCGCAGGGCCTCCACCAGCCCCGGGACCCTGCACACCGTCCTCATCTCCATGGGCACCACCTCAGGCGGCTGCAGCTTCACGTCCTGGACCCTGGAGGGGGCAGAGCATGCGTCACCCCCCATGGCAGCCCTGCCCTGCACCCTGCCCACCTTCCCCGGGGAGAGGCCGGGGCTCCTACCTGCGCAAGGTGTCCCTGATGTCCTGTGGGAGAGACACACGCCAGTCAGCGCCTGTCCCCTGACCCTTGGCCCCCCCACGCCCCGGCCACCAGTGTCCTCCAAGACCCAGCTCTGCCCCCCCTGTCTCACACTCACTCACACACTCATACACCAGTGATCAGGAACCAGTGGTGGGCTGTCCCAAGTGCAGCTTGGACATGGGGACCCTGGAAAGACCCTGGGCTCAGCCACCGTGCAGACCTGGCCTCACACCCCCCATGTGCTTAGAGGATGCAGGGCACTGGCTACTTCCTTGCCCACCCAGAGCCCCCAGCACCCCTGGGTGGCGGGACACGTGGGTGGGGTCCTGGCCTCCAGGGCTCAAGGGTACCTGGCTGTCTGCTGCCTGCCCTCCCACAGGTCCCAGACTCACACCCACCTTCCAGGTGAGGCCTCTCCACTTGGACATTCCTCTCTCCCATAATGACACACACAAGCATTGTACTCAGCATGAGGGATTGACTGTGTCCCTCGAATCCAAATGTTGGAGGCCTAACCCCCAGGGCCTCAGAACGGGGCTGGATTTGGAGATGGGGACTTTACAGAGGTGGTTTGAGTAAAAGGAGGTCACTAGGGTGGACCCTGATCCCACATGACTGGGGTCTTTATCAGAAGAGGGGACTGGGGCACAGACAAGGGACAACCATGTGAAGATACAGGGAGGAGACAAGGAACCTGGTGTGGGTAGCATGCAAAGCAGAAACAGCCTGTCCTTGGTAGTTTTGCTGGGTGGGCAGCCCACCCAGGGGGCACTGGGGAATGACGGGGGCAGTTCTGGTTGTCACAAGGCCTGAGGCGAGATCAAGGCCCTACCTACCCTGAGGGTCATGTGGAGGGCCCTGAGCTCCAGGAAAGGGGCTGGCCTCCATGCAGACCACATGGCCCCTTGGAGACACATATATCCCTTTAGGAAAAGGCTCTGAGCGGACCGAGGATGGCTACAGGGTGAGCCTGGCGGGGGAAGCTGGGACCCCCAGACTCTGTCACACAGCTGGGACTCATAGGTGTGGGTTCCTGGAAGTCACCCAAACCCTCACTTCCTCTGTCCATGAGGGTGCACATCCCCACCCACCCAGGTGCCAGAACCCATGCAGCAGTCCTCCGCCTAACACTGAGGTCCGAGGGTGCAGGTGCACCTGACCTCGCTCCCTCACACCAGTACACAGGGTACTGCTGGGGTCTGCTCTCCTGGCCCTCCACACGGCAGACCCCACCCCACCCCTAGCATAGGCAAGGGGGGCTCTGGGGCTGGGGGGTGATAGGAGAAGGGACAGGGGTCCTCCCTCTAGCTAGCCAGCCAGCTAAAGATCCAGGCCAGGAGATGTGAGCAGGTTGGGGGAGGCAGTGGAGGGCAGGTGGGCGAACAGGCAGGGGGCACTTGGGGGCAGGTGGTCACTTTCAGGAGTGCAGCAGGCCAGTCAAGACCACCCACCCACCCACAGCCTCCAGTGAACCCAGTGCCCGCACCACTGGAGCCTCCAGTGAACCCACTGGGACATCTCACATTGTCCCAAATCACGTTTCATACAGACTTGGGGTTATCATCTCATATCTGGGGCTGACCCCTCCTCTTTCCAGAACTTGGGGTGTCCCTGCCTTCTCCACCCTGGTTCACTTCCCCTGACCTCCTTGGCTGGCGGCTCAGACTCTGCCTCACTGACCACAGCCTACTTCTGCCTGAAACCCCGCGAGATACTTGGTCTTGGGTTCTTCCTCTTTCCCAGGCTTGAAACTGCCTGGTGTCTCAGCAGGGCGGAAGGACCAAGTTCAGACCCCAGGAGGGCAGCCAGGAGCCTCTGCCTGGTCAGTGAGACGCAGGAGGGTCACCACCCATGGGAGACGCCCAGGGCTACACACAACAGCGTCCTCACTCCCACCCTCTGCCAAGAGCCAGGCAGAGTCTCAGGGCCCCGCAGGGCTGGCGCAGGAATCCTACAGGACTCTTGCCGGCCCTTCGCAGTCCAGGGGACCAGAACCTCTGGAGCTAGCCTGGTGACCCACAGACCCGATGCCACCTGTCACACGGTCCAATAGGGCTACAGGACAGGCACTGGAGCAGTTCCGGGAGAAGTTCCAGATCTGCACCCACTCCGCAGGACCCGCAGCCACATGTGGATCGCCGGTCCCAGCTACCCCCCCCCCCCCCCCCCCACCCCGCCCTCACCTCTCACAGGTGGGTGACACCTGGGTGAGCTGAGCGCGCAGACTGCCCCATCTGGCTGTGGCTTTCTCTGCTTTCCTCTCTCTGCCCCGTGAGCCCATCCCTGCCCAGAGCCCCCACGCAGGCACCCCCATGGCACAGCGCTGCCCATCCCTTCTCAGAGCCAGCACGCGCACACCTGGGGCGCAGCGTGCCTCACCTGCAGCAGCCCCAGCGCAGGCAGCTGGCAGCGCCCCTCCAGCTCCGCAATGAGCTCGGCCAGCTGCGCGCTCTGCTGACCCAGGCGGGCAGCGCTCTCCCGCAATGGGGGCAGGACCTCCAGCTCCTCCTCCTCCAGCCTCTGCAGCAGCCGCTGCTCCTCCTCTGCCAGCAGCCGGCGCAGCCTCTCGAATTCCGCCAGCACGTTCTGCCGCTGGCTCTCCACCATCTTCTGCAGGGTGAACAGGGCAGCTGAGGGCCCAGGGACCTCATCCATCCCCCACCTGGGGCCCCCACGTCCTGTCCAGTCCCCAGCCTCACCCTCCTGGGCGGGTTACACGCAGGGAGCCTTCCTCATACACAGCACGAGGCAGGCGCCCGCTTGCCTGCCGCCCCCATCCCCCGACCTTGGGCACCTCGGGGCACCGCGCCACCTGCCTGCCACAAGGCACAGGTCTCCTCGGCCTGGGCCTGGAACAGCAGCGCGTCCTCCATTTGCTTCCGCAGATGCTCTAGGGACTTCTCCAGTTTACCCTAAGGGAAGGTAAGGCCAGTGTGACCCTGGCTGGGTGGGCCCCATCCCCGTTCCAGTCAACCCGGCCAGGCATGACACATGGGAAAGCCTCAAATTAACTTACGAGTCCCCTCCCCCCCAGCACCGAGGCCCCTTGCCCTCCCCTGACTCGGTCCCCTTTCCTTCTCCAGGCCTGCTCTGGGCTCCCTGCAGGCCCCACACCTCTCCACCTGACTGCGCTCTCCCTCCAACTTCTAGATGGACTGAGGCCCGGGGAGGTGGCGCTTTGGGGGACCCAGCACTCCAGGGTGTGCAAATGCCAGGCACAGCCCTTTGGGGGCAGGTAAAGATGGTGTGCTGCGCACCCCTAGCATGAAGGGTAGCTACCTGCTAGTACAGGGAAGGAGGTCAGAAGGTGCCAGCCCAGAGGGAGCCACTTTGGCACAAGGACTCTCTGGAGATGTAGGAAGAGCCCTCTGCCCTCCTCCTTTCTGCCTCAAGGCAGAGCAGAAATTTCCCACAAGGGTGCCCTCCCTGTCTGTACCCAGAAGGGGACGGCACTCATCACAATGTCTGTCAGACAGGACTGTGCCTGAAGGGACTTTATGACTCAGATAACCCTGACCTATCACTTGTTCCCCCCATATATTCCCTAGTTCCTTTCCCACAACTTACTGACCCTACAAGCCCTAATTCCCTTTCTTTTGCCTAGCTACTTCTCCCCAGTTTATCATCACCCTTTGTTAAAATAGAACATAATCCCATATCTAAAAGGGTTTTTCATTTTGCCTCTGTGAAGCTCTTGTGCCATAGAACATTTAAAAGACTGATAAAATTATGGGGCCCCTGGGTGGCTCAGTCGGTTAAGCGTCACACTTCAGCTCAGGTCATGATCTCAAGGTTCACGAGTTTGAGCCCTGCACTGGGCTCCATGCTGACAGCTCAGAGCCTGGAGCCTGCTTTGGAATCTGTGTCTCCCTCTCTCTCTGCCCCTCCCCTGCTCACCCTCTGTCTCTTTCTCAAAAATAAATAAAACATTAAAAAAAATTAAAACAAATTTTTTTAATGTTTATTTTATTTTTGAGACAGAGAGAGACAGAGCATGAGCAGGGGAGAGTCAGAGAGAGAGGGAGACACAGAATCCGAAGCAGGCTCCAGGCTCTGAGCAGTCAGCACAGAGCCCGACGTGGGGCTTGAACTCACCAAATGTGAGATCATGACCTGAGCTGAAGATGGATGCTTAACCGACTGAGCCACCCAGGCGCCCCTAAAAAAAATTTTTCTTTAAAGACTAATAAAATTATGTTTTTTTCACTTGTTACTCTGCCTTTGTTAGCTTAATTTGCAAGCCTCAGTCACTGAACCTAACAAGTTGGACATAAAGCTTTGCCCTCCCCTACGATAGGAAGGGGTTTAAGTGCTGCCCCAAGAGGCGTTATCAGGCCAACCGAGAGGGGCCTCTGGAGAGCGGCATGGTCACTTTCTGCTCAGTGACAGAGCACATTTGCTGGACCGACAAAAGGGGTGGGGCATCCGCGTGTTGTGCCTCAAAGTGGAAGGCAAGACTTCAGGGGTCTCCATCAGGACGAGCCCACAGATGCAGATCAGGATCCAAGTTTGTCCTGTTGGTTCTAGAACACTGACAAACTGGCCAAGTACTGGTTCATGTGGCTATGCCACGTCCTTGGAGCAAGCCAGCAGACGCTCTGGGCCATGAAGCACAACGCACACCAATCCAAACATTGGCAAGGTGTCAGCCGTGTAGTCAATACCTGGGGCTCCAGGAGCAAACACTCCTGAGGCCCAGTGAGGACCACACATGGGTGTCTGCCCCGAGCTCTCAGCAGTCGGGCGAGGGCTGGCCTGGATTTTGAGGAAATGCGTTTCCAGAACAAAGCAGGTGGATCTTGCCATGTCAGGTGGCACAAGTGGCTCCAAGCATCCCACTCGGAAAGCTTGACGGGCTGCGGGGACCCTGGCACCTGCCTCCCAGGGCAACGGCTGTGTCCCCACCCATCCCAACCCAGTGATTCCTCAAATCTCGTCTCCACCCCACAGCCCTGCCTTGCCCATGGCCCTCTGAGGGCTGAGCCCACTTCTGTCTACGCAGAGAACCTAAGGTTCTCTTCCTGCTTTCTCCTTCTCTGGGCTCCATTCCTGATTTTCAGGCCGGTGCCCCACTGGTGAATGGTGTCCTAGCCAGTAGGTCTGGGACAGGCTGCACACACACCCTGTGCCTCGTCCTTAGACCCTGGCCAGGAAGGTGCCAGCCTAGACCGGCTGTACAGGTACCCTGTGTCCCCTACTCGCTGGCCAGAAGGGTGCTGGTGTAGGCTTGCTGCACTCAGACCCTGTTTCCCCTAAACCCCAGCCAGGATGGTACCGGTCTGGGACTGGCTGCACACACCCCCCCCCAAGAGGGTACCAGTCTCCACTGTTGCACGCGCACCCCTACAACCCGGCCAGGGTGCACCCCCAGCCAGGAGGATGCTGGTGTGGGCTTGCTGCACTCACATCCCGTGCTCCTTAGAACCCGGGCCAGGGTAACCCCGACAACCAGAGGGTACTGTGTGAAGCCGGCTGCGTGCACTCCCTGCACCCGAGCCAGGAGCACACCACCCCCGGGATCCCGCCCGGGCCGAGCCCCCACCCCCGGGCCCCGACTCCAGCCGGGACCCGCCGCGCACCTTGAGGTCGTCGGCCGCGTCCTGCAGCGGGCGCACGCGGTGCGTCCAGTGCTCCCCCGAGCGCTCGCAGGCGGCGCACAGCAGGCGCAGCTCGTCGCCGCAGAAGGCAGCCAGAGGCTCGCGGTGCGCGGCGCACACGCCCTGCGGGACGGGCGACGGCGGGTGCAGGCGCCGCGCCATCTCGGCCATCTTGGCGAGCGGGCGGTTGGGCCGCAGGTTCCTCTGCGGGGACACCTCGCGGCACTCGGGGCAGGCGTACGGGCCTTCGGGCTGGCCCCAGCAGCGCCGGATACACTCGCGGCAGAAGTTGTGGCCACA
Source organism: Herpailurus yagouaroundi (assembly GCF_014898765.1). Classification (NCBI taxonomy): domain Eukaryota; kingdom Metazoa; phylum Chordata; class Mammalia; order Carnivora; family Felidae; genus Herpailurus; species Herpailurus yagouaroundi. Next base: position 1,981,007 of record NW_024412443.1, read on the forward strand.
GTCGGTCATCACGGGGTCGGTGAAGTAGTCAAGGCAGATGGCGCAGGTGGCCTCCTCCTGGAGGTTGGTGGACAGGTCGGGGGCGGCCATGGCGCCGGTCGGGCGGAGATGGGCGGCGCTTTCCGCCGGCTCGGGCGGTGTGGCCTCCGTCACCGAGACTCCGGGTAGCACTCGGAGACGCGGGGGCTACAGGGACGCGCGGAGGAAGAGGCGCCGCGGCGGGGGCGGGAGGCAGCTGTTTTTTTTTTTTTTTTTTTTGGAACAACCCGCTTTAGCTCCGGATTGGCTGAGGCCGGCCACGCGGCCCGCGGGCCCAACCGAATTGGAGGCTGCATGCTAGCTGACCTTGTGGCGTAGCCTCCTCTGTCTGCTCGCGCGCGCGTGCGCTCCAGGCTGTGGGTCACCTCTCCCTGGAGTCCCGGGAAGGACCGGTTGCGGGACCCAGGCCGGCGGGCGCCTCACACGTTCACTGGGTTCCCCGCACAGCACAGCGACTTCGAGGACAAGGGGAGCCTGAGGCCGCGGCGGCGAGCCCCAAGCCGTCTCCCGTGCGCCCCTGCGCCGGGCACGATCAGGATCAGTGCAGGAAGGGGCTCGGCCTGTAGGCACTCTGGCCTTAAGGTAGACATACACCGACTGGGATTCTGGGTGCCCGGCCTGGCGTAGGGCGGTTAATGCGCCTGAAACTGCGGGGGCGGGGGCCAGAAAGGACTCTCCTCCCACCACCACCACCACCACCACCGCCCCCGCCCCCCCCCCCCCCGTGACCCGTGATCCCTGCAGGTGCACCTTCAAGGCTGGACTGCTCTGAGGGTTTCAGCGATGCAGTTTGGAAGGTGTCGTCTTCCCATGGTCCCCCCTTCCCCATGACACCCGCGAAAGGTGCGTGCAAACGTGGAAGTTTTGGAAGACAAGGTGGGCCCTGCTCTGCGAGTCACAAGCAGCCCATGCGCAGGCAGCATCCCTGCTTGCGCGTGTGTCGAAGTGGGGGCTAAACAACAGCATCCCACGCTGCGCCGGGCACGGGAGGTCCCCACTTAGAATCGGCCCACTGTGAAACCCAGCGGTTTTCAAAGCCTCCTTTATGACGCATGTGTGAATACAGTCTCTTGATATTTAAAGGCTTTAATCGCGATTACACTTCAGCTTTGAGAGCAGCCAGCCAGTGGCTCACAAGCGCTCCACCACCTTAGATATGTCTGGCAGGTGGCCTGCGCTGAGTGGAGCCACCTCACCTTCTGGAGAAACCAGGGACGCCCGCGCCCCCCTTACCCCGGCCTGTGCCCCTATCCCTTCACCCACAGCGTCACTGTAGAGATGACCATCTGGCCTGATTTGGGGGCCCCCAGGCAGAAGAAGGGCTTCAGGGGGCCGGAGAATTGCAGCTGGGCGTAGGTGTGCATGTGGGACCCGTCCTTCAGGTTGTAGAAGGACACCTCCCCCGCCTCGAAGTCCAGGAAGACCCCCATGTGGCTGGGGGGCTCGGCCAGCGTGACAGGGGTTGGGGCAGATGTGCCGGGTGTGTACTTCTTCCCTTTGCACAGCTGCACCACCCAGAACCCATTTTCGGGGCACTTGGGGACCCTGTCCCTCCGGCTCACATTGTCCCTGCACACGCCCAGGGCCCAGAGAGCGTCACCGGTGAGGTTCATGCCCACCTCCCAATAGTGCCTGCCCGAGGAGAAGGTCTCCCGGCCCACGGCGCAGGGGTAGGCCAGGAACCGGTCCTTGCTGTGGAGCGCGCCCTCCAGTGGCGTGCTCAGGTAGCGCCTCTGGCGGCTCTCGTACAAGAGGAGGTAGGGGTAGGCGGTGGCGGGGTCCGGCACCACATCCTCTGCAGATGGAGGGAAGGGGGCAGCGAATCATCCCTGCTCTCCCTAACCAGGCTCCAGGGCTGAGTCCAGCTGTACACCTGGGCCACTGGGGTCCCTCCCCCAACTGTCCATATTGGTGGTGCTAAGGAGCTGGGAGCTGGGGCACCGTGTGTCCCCATAGGAACAGAAAGGGCACAGAGTGTGAATGTCCCATAAAGGACAGTCCCCCCGGCTGGGCTCCTGCTTACCTTGGAAACTCTTCAGCACCTCTATCTGCCCAGGGACCCTGCAGACTGTCCTCAGCACAGTTGGGGTGGCCTCTGGGTACTGTACACTCAGGCTGTTCCTCCTCCAGTGGACACAGGGTCATTGTCCCCTCTGACCCCACGCAGAGCCCTCCCTGCGCCCATCAGTGCCTCCCCTGCAGCTGGCCACGTACCTGCTCAGGAGCTCCTTCATGTCCTGCAAGACACAGAAGGAGGGAGATTGGCAAAGCCTCGTGAGGAATCTGGGGCGTTGTGCCTGCATTTCTGGTCTGTAGTGCTAGAAAGGCTAAGATGTTTTCCCACAGCCCTGTGCCCACTTTCCAGAGCGTAACCCGGTCTTGGCTGCACACAGGAATCCTACGCGCTGGCCTGGCCAGGCCTCCTGTTCTCCCCACATAATGCCTGGGGACATGGAAGCTGTGCCAGTGAACCCATGGGTGGAATTGAGGGCACAGGGCAGGTGACCATCAATGTGCCTTTTGTAGTTCAGCATCACTGTGAGTGACAAAAAGGTCCACATGTTAGTTTGTAGATAGGTTGCTTTTTAATAGAAGACAAAACGTTCCTCTGAGCTACGTAGCCTGAGCTACCATATAACCTGTCATCTAGAACAGGCCCCTTCCTGGGGACAAAACCCACAGAGGTCAGGACAACAGACAAAAACCTGGGCCTGAGCCAGGCAAACGGGACGGATGCATGGATTCCCTGCATGTGGCATTTGCTTCTCTTGTGGAAACATGCACACAGGAGTGTGTGCAATCTTATCTGTCACCGTGGATTCCGTCCCTCCACATAGTTGGTGAATCACCCACTTGTTGGCCAACATAACCCCCTGCTTTCAGGGCCTCGGTGGGCCGGTCTGTCCTTGGAAGGCCAGCTGTGGCCTCTCGTGACTGCCATCCTGGGGTGCAATCACATGACTCCCTCCTGCCTGTGAAGTCGTGGGTGTCTTATCTGGGCCAGTGTGTCTGTGCCCCACATCACCTCACTAATGACAGCCGCCCCCAGGCCACCTCCCTGGGCTAGGAAGGGAGGGGACACACATCTGCAGGACGAGAGCCTGTTATGGGCTGACTGGGCTTCAGATTCACACACTGGAGCCAGCCTGCAGGACCTCAGAGGGGGACTGTATTGGTGATTGGGTCTTTAAAGAGCCGATTTACGGTAAAGTGAGGTCACTAGGGTTGGACCCTAATTCCCTAACACTGGTGTCCTTGCAAGAAAAGGAGTTTAGGACACAGACCGGCAGAGAGGGACGACCCTGTGAGGACTCAGGGAGAAGATGGCCACGTATACGTCAGGGAGAGAGGCCTGGGGAGTAACCAGCCCTGCCTGTGCCTGGATCCCAGACTTCCTGCCTCCAGGACCAGGAGACACAGTCCACTGTGTGAACCACCTCCTGTGGTCTTTGTGAGGCAGCCTGAGCTGAGACAGAGCTTTCCCCTGTGTGTACTAGTTACTGCAGTCACCACCTGACCACACCTGGGCATGAGTCCCCCCCACCCAGATAGGTGAGCAGGGGTGCTGAGGTCTCACCTACCCCCCCAGGTGAGCAGGTGTACTGAGGTCTCCCCTCCCCCAGGTGAGCAGGGGTGCTAGGTCTCCCCTCGCCCCCGGATGAGCAGCTGTATTGAGGTCTCCCCACCCCCCAATATGAGCAGTGGTGTTGAGGTCTCCCCTTCCCCAGGATCAGGTGTCCTGGGGACTCCCCTCCCCCAGGGAGCAGGGGTGCTGAAGTCTCCACTCCCCTAGGTGAGCAGGGTTGCTGAGGTCTCCCCTCCTCCCCAGGTGAGCAGGGGTCCTGAGGTCTCCCCCCCAAGTGAGCAGGGGTCCTGGGGTCTCCCCTCCCCCAGGTGAGCAGGTGTACTGAGGACTCTCCCCCATCCCCCAGGGAGCAAGTATACTGAGGACTCCCTCCCAGGGAGCAGGTGCACTGAGGACTCGCCACACCCCCAGGTGAGCAGGTGTACTGAGGACTCTCCCCCCCCCCCCCCCCCGAGCAGGTGTACTGAGGACTCCTTCCCAGGGAGCAGGTACACTGAGGACTCACCACACCCCTAGGGAGCAGGTGTACTGAGGACTCTCCTCCCCCCAGAGAGCAGGGCGCCCCCTCACCTGCAACATCTGCAGTGGGCTGTGCTGGTTCTTGTCCTCCAGCTGGAGCAGCAGCATCTCCAGGGAGTGGCCCTGCCGCTCCAGGGTGGCAGAGCTCTCCCGCAGCCTGGCTCCCACCTCCTCGTCCTCAGTCTTCAGGGTCTGGAGCAGGCGCTGTTCCTCCTCCAGGAGCAAGAGGCCCATCTTCTCAAACTCCACCAGGATGCGCCGCCTCTGCTCCTTCACCTTCTCCTGCAGGAGCCAGCGGTGGGGGAGGGGGGATTGCAGGTGTGAGGGACCCCGGACCCGTGTCCACTCCCTTTCCCCGCCAGCCAGATGGGAGGGCAGCTCCCAGGACGCTGTAACCCCCCAGGGTCCTGGTGACCCACAGAGAAGAAGCTAGCCTAGCAGGGGAGGGAGCCCCTCTGTGGGGGTCACCTGCTGAGCCCCAAGTAGCGGCACCCAAGTGTCCCTGCATCTCCAAGGCGGCCGGCCTGGGCTGGGCGTGTGTTCTGGATCCTGATTCTAGCGGGAATCCTGAGCTCCGGGTATGTGTTCGCATCCACACAGCTCTTGTGTGGCCTGTCCGAACCCACTGGGCTCCTGTGTGTGCACCCCGTCCCCAGGCACCTGCCTGCCACTCAGCCAAGGTCTGTCTCTCCCTGGCCTGCAGCCTCCCAGTCTTCATCATCTCCTCCCGAAGGTGCCCCATGTTGGCCTGCAGCTTCAGCTGTGAGACACATGGACCGCAGAGTGTGGGGTTAGAGGCCCTTATGCCCTGGCATCTGCCCAGTGCCCCCACCCAAGAGAAGGATGTGAGGGGGTCCTGGGGAAGAACACATGGCACCCGAGACATGCGCCTTGGGCAGGAGGGTTATTATGAGCTGGAGCCAATCAAGGATCAGCACTGCAGAAATAGACCTTCCCGGGGCTCCCCTTAACTGAGTAAAGGCCAGAGGAAGAGGAGGGCCAGGGGTCTCATCCCAGGAAGGTTTATGGCCCTACAGGAAGGTGGCGAGCTGGTGCCCTGATGCATGTGCACTAACAACCCTTCTCTTCCGTGAGTTTCCCTATATTTGCTTTCTGCTGTGCTTGGCACATGTCTCCAAGCCCACATGCTGAATACGAACCCCCAGCGCGGAGTGAGGAGGTGGGGCTCCTGGGGGGCAATCAGGTCACGAGGGTGGCGCCCCCAGGAATGGGATTAGTGTGATCATACAACAGACCCCACAGAGCTCCCCGCCCAGCGAGGACAGGGAACCAGGATGAGGGCTATCAGCCCATGGTGCTGGAGCCCTAACTGCACGGACCTGGGGCAGGGCCTCCAACAGTGTGGACTCCAGGCCACCAGCTTTGTGGACGTTTGGGCTGTGCATTATGGGGGCTCTTGTCCTGCCTACTACATGTGCACCAGGACGTCCCTGTGACCCACCTTGTACTCTTGCACGGCCTCCTCGACTGGGACCACCCTGTGGGTCCTGTGTTCCCGGGCCTCCTTGCAGACGACACAGATGGGGATCTGGTCGTCCTCACAGAAGAGCTTCAGCAACTCCTGGTGCTCTGCGCACAGGTCCCTGCTCTGGAAGCCCGGGTGCTGCCGCGCCATCTCGGCCACTTTGGTCAGCAGGCGGTTGGGCCGCAAGTTCCTTTGGGGGGATAGCTCCCGGCACTGGGGGCATGGGAAGGAGCCCTTCCGCTTCCTCCCCCCTTTCCTGCCTTTGGCCTTCTCCCAGGCCAGCCGGATGCACTCGCGGCAGAAGTTGTGGCCGCAGGAGGTCATCACCGGGTCCGTGAAGTAGTCTAGGCAGATGGAGCACGTGGCCTCCTCCTGCAGCTTTCTGGCAAGTTCCAAGGCATCCATGCTTCCTGGGCAGGGAGTGGAGTGTCCCTCACATGCTCCTTGATCCTCTCCACACCAAACCCTTGTCTGTGGCCGGCCCCACCCACTGTAGGGAGAATCTTGCTAGGTTGCATTAGAGCGTCCCCCCAACCCCCCACCCCCCACATGATGTCTGATCTGGCTCCTCACCTCCCACTGACCTGTCTACAGCAAGAATCCTGTTCGGCCAGTTTGGCAAGAATCGCCCTCTCAGAGATTTTTCATCACTAACCCTCACTTCCCCTGAACCGCCATAAATCCCCACTGGTCCACCCTATACTGAGTTGAGCCAGTTCTTTGCTGGGATCTCTCATCCCCTATTACAGTAATTCTGTACAAAGTCTGTTTTTACTGTCCTGACTACGCGTCAGCTCTGGTGTTCTGCCACACGGTGCAGTGCAGAAAAGACACCTGGTGTGCGTGAGTGCATGCACAGACATGCACACACACAAGAGCAAACACACACACGTGCACATATGCACACACACGAGAGCGCACCCATGCACACGCACACATATACACACATACACATGCACAGAACATACACACACGCACACATGTATACACACACAAATACACACACGCATGCTTGCACACATACGTGCACAAATGAACACAAACATACACACGTGCACACACACACACATGCACATGTGCACACAAGCAGACATGCACATACACACGCAATGCAAGCACATGCACACACATGCACATACATGAGAGCACACACGCACACGCGCACATATGCACACATACATGAGAGCACACATGTTCAGAGAACATATATGCACACACGTGCGCACGCATGCACAGAACACACAGCACACACACACACAAACGCGCACAAATACACATGTACGCACACATGCGTGCACATGCATGCACACACACGCACACAAATACATGTACATGCACGCAGATGCACACATGCACACACAGACATACACACGCATGCACACACATGCACACATACAGTCTCACAAGCACACACAAATACACACATGCACACACATGACACACACATACACACACGGTCACACACGCACACACATGGTCACACACGCAAGACATACGTGCACACACACGAGAGCATACATATGCACACACAGTGCACACATGCACACAAATACACATGCACGCACACACGTGTACGCACACACACGGTCACTCATGCACACACATACATGCACACATACATGCAAATATGCACGCACACACGACAGCACACCCACATACGGCCATACACATACATGCACACATGTACGTACATACGAGAGCACATACACGCACACACATGCACACACACACACGAGAGCACACGCACAGATATACATGCACACACATGAGAGCACACACATACACACTCGCACACATAGTCTCACAAGCACACACATACATGCACACACAGTCACACACGCACACACGTACATGCATACATGCATGCACACATGAGAGCACACACATACACACATGCACACACATGGTCACACTGGGTGTGGCTGTACCCCTGACCCTATGCCAGGGAGGTCCAAAGCCCCCTCTGCAGGTCACAGGGTGTTATTCGAGCCCTGTTAGGGGATTGGAACATCATTTCTGGACTTTACTATCCCAGCTCCTTTCTCTGCAGTCATCTGCAGTGAGCACGGCTGGATGCCTCAGGCCTCCCACGTCCCAGACCCTGGTTCAATTTATCTGGAGCTGTCTCTGCAGACACTGTGAGGTCAGGGTGTCCCTCTGCTCTCTCCACCCTAAGGGGCACTGCTGCCCACCCAACAGAAACGCGGGCCAGCGGGGCAAGCTGGTGGGCTGGAGGTCTGGCTCAGGATGGAGGCGACACGCCCAAGGGCCCCAGGTCAGTGAGGATGGACAGGCCACCCTCCGTCTGAGAATGCTTTTCTGTAAAGGGGCAAAACCAGTTCACCTGTCTGGTCCCAGGTTGTAACCATCCCGGAAGCTGTGTCTGCTACAGGGGCAGCGCACGAAGTCCCCACCAGAGCCTCAGCGCACAAGGGGTGACGTGCCGCCTGCCCCCTCCCTGGAGGGACCGGTACTCACCACCGGGGAGGGGGCCACAGGCCGTGGTCGTCCTCAGCCACGCGCGCAAATAGCGCCCTGGAAAGCCTGCGTTTGCGCGAAGACCATGGGGCGGTGGTCACAGGGCATGGGGGCCCCGGGGGTGCTGGGCTTTGTGGCGTCAGCAGGGGCGGCGGCAAGGGCGGCGTGGGGGGGCGCTAGTTATCAGGTGGGGGCAGGGGATGGGGGCGGGAGGCTTTGTGGGGCGGGTTGTCAGCAGCCTGGGGATGGGGCGGGGGCCAGCGCAGAGTGGGTCAGGGGTGGGACGGAGGCGGTTTTGGCAACCCAGCCCGGAGGAGGGAAGAGGGATGATAGAGATTGCAGGGGCAAAGGCCAGTGGGGGGTAATCTTTCTGAGAGGTGTGGGAAAAGAGGGTTGCAGGCAGGGGGGAGGTGGGGAAGGGGCAAGGGGTGGATCCACAATGGGGAAGAGATGAGAGCAGAAGACGGAGCAAGTCTGGGCTCCCCGCGGCGTGGAAGGGGGGGAGGTGCGGGAGGTGAAGGGATCGCTGGGTGCGGGTGGGGATGAAGTGGGGTCGCCGGAGGAGGCAGCAGGGCGGGAGACCCTCTCACAACAGCCCCACCTCTCCGGTGGTGACTTCGCTAGTGCTCAGAGCCGGGTCCAGGGGAGGGGGCGTCGTCCAGATCCCCGGTTAGGAAAGGAGGATCATATCGGACGGGCACTGGGAGCGGTCGACCCCTTGGGGTCCGGCCCCTGCCCGGAGGTTGCTTCCGCGGGTAGCTGCCCCCAACCCGGACCTAGAGCTCGCTGGTGGCTGAGCACCCCCAAGTCCTAGGGTCTGGGGGACCCGACAGATGAGGAAATTGAGGCTGGGCCAGGGCAGGAGGGCGGGGAAAACAGGCATGTGGCTGTAGACGCACAGGACCAGGACAGGCTGGGCGCTCACCCTTTTTATGTGCGCCTGGGCCTGGGCGGTGCAAGAGGCTCCAGGTGGACAGCCTGATGCTGATTCTAATCCCCCCTCCCAGAGCTACGACCCCTCTGCTGCCCTTTCCATCAGCTGGGGCGTTCTGGGCGGAGGATGTCTTTCCCTTCAGGGAACAGAGTCATGGAATGTTCAAACCTTGAGTAAAAAGGTGTCAGGAAGACCCTCAGGAGAGCAACGAATCCCGTGCATAAAGTGCCCAGATGAGCCTTTTACCGCGTTTGATGTATCTGGCCTGTTGTTTTGTCTGCGGGGAGACAGAGCACAGGCAGGGGAGGGTCAGAAAGAGAAGGAGACACAGAATCTGAAGCAGGCTCCAGGCTCTGAGCTGTCAGCACCAGAGCCCAATGCGGGGCTCAAACCCACTAGCTGTGCAATCATGACCTGAGCCCAAGTCAGACGTTTAACTGACTGAAACACCCAGGCGCCCCAAACGTTGTGTTGTTTAAGCAAACCCCAGACAGCACTGGATTCATCTTTTGCCTGCTCCAGACAATACCTGGAGGAGGACAGACAGAATGACAGGACAAAAAACTACCTTACTGTGTATCCTTGGGGAGCCAGAAAAGGTTAGAAGGGGTGTGAGTTTCATGTGCACCTTGGGAGGGGGACAGGTAGCCTCTGTGGGGAAAACAGGTTCCTTTAGGAAAGGCAAGTGGGTTTTGGGGAAGAACAGGAGATAAGCTTTGTCTCCACAGCTGCCAGTGGTCTTTCCGTTTCCTTGGGGATGGAGAGGTTTCCAGCAACCTCGTTCCCAGAACTTGCTGCTTTTAGTCAAACAAGAGAAGCCCCAAGGCAGCTTTCTTTTGCATCTGTTGAATCTTAAGTGATTTTGTCTTAAAATAATGTGGCAGTTCTGGGGTCCGGAGTGGCCCCCACACTTCCCACACATCTCCAAAACTGGGTTTTTTACATAACCACCATCGACTGTCATTCCTGGGAACTCCTTGCCAAGGAAGGTTTGCTTTAGAGCTGAGCTTTGTAAGAGGGCTACACAGTGGGGACTCCCTCTGTCTTCTTCAGGGAGCTTTAATTCAAAAAAATTTTTTTAATGTTGATTTTTTTTTTGAGAGAGAGAGAGAGAGAGAGAGAGAGAGAGCACTAGTTGGGGAGGGGCAGAGAGAGAGAGAGGGAGGCAGAGGATCTGAAGTGGGCTCCAGACTCTGAGCTGTCAGCACTGAGCCCGAGATGGGGCTCGAACTCAGGAACTGTGAGTTCATGACCTGAGTCGAAATCAGATACTTAACCGACTGAGCTACCCAGGGGCCCCTCCCCCGGGGAGCTTTACACAACTCTGTGCAGGGGCAGCTCGGAATCTCTGTGGAGGGATCTGGCACCACTATTTTTTTTAACATTTATTTATTTTGGGGAGACAGAGATAGAGCACGAGCAGGGAAGGGGCAGGGAGAGAGGGAGACACAGAATCCAAAGTGGGCTCCAGGCTCTGAGCTGTCAGCACAGAGCTTGACGCGGGTCTCAAACTCATGAACCATGCGATCACGACCTAAGCCAAAGTCGGATGCTTAACCGACTGAGCCACCCAGGCGCCCCTGCACCACTATTTTTAAATATTTAAATATTTAAATATTTTAAATAGTTCAACTGAGCTGAACTCTGAATGCAGCAGAGACAGCTGGAGATTTCTACCAGTGAGTGAGAGAGGGGCTCAGCCCTAACAGGCTACTATAGACAGGGTGGCTTATAAACAACATATTTTGCATAATTTTGGAGGCTGGAAAGTCTGAGATCAAGGTGCTGCTAGATTCAGTATCTGGTGAAAGCCTAATTCCTGGTTTGTGGGAAGTGTGTTCTCGTTGTGTCTTCACTGGTGGATGGGGCAACGGTGCTGCTGTCTGGAGTCTCTTTTATAAGGGCACAAATGTCACCAGTGGGGCTCCACCCTCAGGACCTCATCAGCTCCCAAAGACCCTGCTTCCAAAACCCACAACACTGGCAGTTACGTTTCAACATATGAAATTTGGAGAGACACAAACCTTTAGTTGGTGGCATTGGGTTTTCAATATTCTTACTCAGGCGGGTCAAGGATATACAAAAATGTCAGAAGTGGGGGGTGAGGGGGGTGCCTGGGTGGCTCAGTTAAGCATCTGACTTCAGCTCAGGTCACGATCTCATGGTTCGTGGGTTTGATCCTCTCATCAGGCTCTGTGCTGACAGCCCAGAGCCTGCTCGGGATTCTCTTCCTCTCTGCTTCTCCCCCACTTGCGCTTTCTTTCCCTCTCAAAATAAATTTTAAAACCTAAAAAAAAAAAGATGGAGGGTGAGGAACTTACTCAGACATCAAGCGTCGGGGCAGGGTGAGATCTATCACCAGGCAGACTCAGCAGGATTCTTGCTATAGCTGGGCTCTGGGCACAGAAGTCCACGGGTGAGGTCCCACAGGTGACTCGTGGAGAAGAGAACTCAAGGGGGCCTGGCTGGTTTGGTCAGCACTGAAGCATGAGCTGAACGCCCTCAGAGCTGTGATGTGGGATGTAGATGGGGAAGCTGGAGGGCCATTCCCCCTCCCCTCCCCCTCCTGACACAGCAGGACCCTTCCTGCAGGAACCCTCACAATGGGCATCTGGCTCCTGGAGAGCGACATGCTTTTCTGTCCTGTACCAGGGATCTGGGGGGGAGCGGCAACCCTGCAGCTTCAAGGTGGGGTTCTGGCTTTTCCTTTGGAAACCGCACAGAGTCATCCTTGTCTTCTTCTACCTCGTGTAGTCCCTCAAATATCTGCAGGTCTCAATTTTGTGGCTCACCCTACCCCACCCCGTTCCCCCTGTCCCCTGCCTACCAGATTGTAGCCCCCTACCTGCATTGCTGTCACCATTTCTTGCAGACCCTGGTTTCCAAATTTCTTGCTAACGTGATTGTTTTTATCTGCAGTTACCACAGAACCAGCTGTATCTGTGAGGATTCTGTGGCAGAGGCACACAGTTCTGTACCCTGGAGGCTCACCACAGCAAGGGTTGTTTCTCACACTCACTATATGGGCACCAGGGACCTTGTAGGGGAGGAGGGAGATCTTTTCTCCTACCCTCTTATCTTCTGTACCTGGGGTCTGTGAATTAAGGTGACAACAGCCAGAATAATAGAAGAGAAGGCATACAGATTTTATCTTATGTTTGTAATGTTATGTGTATGGGCCCTCACAGAAAGGAAGCAAAAACACAAATTGGCTTATGGGTGACAGATTGTGGAGAAGTAACTAGACAAAGGAAAGGGGATTGGGGCTTCTGGAGGTGAATTGTAGGAGGGTGTCTGGGAAACTTGAGGGAGGAACCAATGATAGGTAAGCGTTGTTTACACAGACTCATCTCTGTCCCATCTCTGGTGATAGGAGCTCACCCTTTCCTCTTTCTGGTACAGGAGAGGGGGCACCTTTGCCAATGGAAATTTCCTGACCAAATGGGGATTTTTGCTTTGCTTTTAAGGGAATAGGTGGGAGGGCAGAGAGCTCCTCCTGTGTTTGCTGTTTCTCAATTGCCTTCAGCTAAAATCATCAGGATGCCAAGGTGGTGTATTTTGGGGTAGCATAGCCCCATTTCCCTCAGCCTCTCGGTGATCATACGGCAACACATCCTCAGTCAGGAGGCCAGTTCACAGCCTCTACGACGTGACGGGGGTCACCAGCTCTCAAAGCCAGTGACTCCAGAAAATGCGGGAAGGTTGCTCCTCTGGCTTAATGAGACCCCCGATGAATCTGAGCCATTGGGACCCGAGGCCCAGGGCTCTGCAGTGATGGCTGGCAGTGTCTGTTTGGGCCTCTGCTGCCTTAGCAGGTGGTGACAGCCTCCCCAGGACCATGTCTCAGCTCCTTTCCATATCCCAATCCAGGCAGCTGAGACCACGGGGGCTTTCCTGTTTTGGGGTCTGATGTTATCCTTTCCTGGGTGACCATCTTCTGTATGTGCCCTTCTGTCCACTGTGCACCCTCTGCCCCCTGGGTAGCACCTGTCTTTCTTCTTGGGGACGGGGCAGGGGACCGTCAGAGGGAGTTCCTGGTGGGGTCCATCAAACAGGGAGAAGCAGGAGGGCAGTGGACAAAGCCTAGAATCCAGGTCCCAGCTTCCTGGGCCAGCTTCACATGACACTAAATGGCATGACCAACAGCCCCAGAGTCTCAGCTTCACCCACCAGAACAAGAGTAAGGCAAGTCTCTCTTGCCCCCAAATCTAGAAACCTCTGTCTAGTGGGAGGGAGAAAAACAACTAATTTGAGTGCTGATTTTAACTGTGATGATAGCATATCAGTCAGCTTGGGCTGCATAACAAATACCACAGCCTGGATGTGTATTGTCACACATACATTGTCTCCCAGGCCTGGAGGCAGGAAGTCTGAGACCCAGGTGGTGGCGGGGCTGGTTCGTCCCCAGGTGTCTCTCCCTGGTGTGTAGATGAGCCTGCTATGAAAAAATGGACTTCTGTGTGTTTCTTGTACTTCCTTTAAAAAAATTTTTTTCTTAGCTTTTATTTATTTTTGAGAGAGAAAGAGACAGAGATAGAGACAAAGACAGAGTGTGAGCAGGGTAGGGGCAGAAAGAGGGAGACACAGAATCCGAAGCAGGCTCCAGTCTCTGAGCTGTCAGCACAGAGCCCGACACGGGGCTTGAACTCACAAACCAGGAGATCGTGACCTGAGCTGAAATCAGATGCTCAACCGACTGAGCCACCCAGGTACCCCTCCTCTGACACTTCTAATCACCACATATATGTAGGGGGGAGGGAGGGGTTCTTTCCCTACACCCAGCAAGTCTGCGACAGCAGATGGGGGGGGGGGGTCCTACAGCACAACTCAGTTAGGACACCATCTATGTGGACTCTGCTCTGGCCCTGTCCACATGGAGTCAGCATCAGACCCCACAGGCTCAGCCCCACAAGACAACCCCCACTTCAGACGCCAATCCCAAGTCCAGATGTCACCTGTGCTCTGACCCACAGGCAACAGATCAGAGTTTCCCATGGGCCCTCCTCGGGTTTGATGTTCTGGAGGGGCTCAGAGAACTCAGGGAAATGTTTCACTTGATAGATTCGTGGCTTATTACAGAAGAAATGAAAGCATATGAATCAGCAGCATGATCTGGATGGATCCCGCCAGCAGGAGCTGCTGTCCCCATGGAGTGGAGAGAGCACGACCCTCCCACTATGTGGATGCATTCTTGTTCCCCAACCCAAAAGCCCTCTGAACCTTATCCTTCTAGGTTTTCATGGGGGCTTCATTGTACAGGCGTGATTGATTAACCCATTGCCCATTGGTGATTGATTCCTTCTCCCCTCCCCAGAGGTCAGGAGGCGGCACTGAAGCCTCTAACCCTTTGGTCCCATGGTTGGGTCCCCCAGTCACTAGCCACCATCCCTGGGGGCTTTCCAAAGTCACTGCAACAACACAGATACAGGGGACTGTTATGGACATCATGACATCCATCACTCTCATTACAGAAAATTCCAAAGGTTTTGGGAGCTCTATGCCAGGCATGCAGAGGGAGACCAAATATGTCTCATTATCAATCACAGCATCACAGCCATCCTCTTCCCGTGTCCTCATACGGTCGCCTGTCTGTGCGTGTCTGTGTCCTATCCTGTTACAAGGACACTGGTCCTAGGGGATTAGGACCTACCATAGTGACCTCATTTTATCTTAACACCACTTTAAAGGCCCCATTTCCAAACACAGTCTCATTCTGAGGTCCTGGGAGTTGGACTGCAGCACAGGAATTTTGCAGGGTTTGGGGGTACATGCAATTCACCCCATAACAGGGAGTGGACACACTTGGGCATCCCCTTAGTGGGACTTTCTGATGTGATTTTCTGGGAACCCTCTGGTCTGGGAACAGACATTCTTATGCCCAGGGCGTGTGGCCCAGCTCAGGGTGGATATTCACACCTGAATCAGGGACTCAAATGAAGGTATTATGTCCTTCAAAAACCTCAGGACAGGCTCAGTGGGATGGCTGGAGATCTCAGGCAGTGGGGCTGGCAGATGACCAGGAGCCATCTGCTGGTTTGTAACCCCCCGGGGAGCTCCCCGGGTGCAATCTGGAATGGGTCCCTGGACTCGGAAGGCAGGGGGACATCCAAGAGAGAGGATGGCAGGAGGCAGCTGTGGTAAGCAAAGGGAACTTACACCCAAGGCTTGTCTTGGGGGCCAGCAAGACAAATAGATACCCACACAAGTCCAGCAGATCTGAAACACTTGTAAAGGGGCCTTAACTGGACTCAGCCACGTATATCACATAGCTGTTTCAACACCACATCAGCATCTCAAGGCTCTATCTTGGAGCAGCCTCTGAGAGTGGGAAAGGCAAGTGGGAGCCACATTCCTAAGACAAGGGGTGGAAGTGAGGGGCCTCTGAATGCCTGGGACCAGCTCTCGGGTCAATCAGTGGTCATGTGTTTTTTTTTTTTTTTTTATGTTCATTTCTTTTGAGAGAGAGAGAGTGAGTGCATGAGGGGCAGAGAGAGAAAGGGAGACAGAGAATCCCAAGCAGGCTCCACGACGCCAGTGTAGAGCCGGATATGGGGCTCGGAATCACGAACGGTGAGATCATGACCAGAGCCAAAATCAAGAGTCAGATGCTTAATCAGGTGCCACGGTGGTTGTGTCTTTTGATGTCATTCCCCAACATTGTCCTTTAAGAAGAGTCAGAGGTGGGGGGCCCCTGATTCCTCCTGACTCCCTAGTCGGGAAGCCCAGCCTGCTCCCCACTCTGCCCCAGGCCCAGTGCAACCCCAGCTATTTTGTCCCATGTCCTTCTGGAGTGCCAGCCCCACAGGGCTGTCCTTGAATGCACCTGCTCTGCCCTCCTTTCCATGACGGCCTGTCATGGGGCTCCTGAACCAGCACTCTTGTGTCCTCCACGGATTGCTGGAATCCACGTGGCCCATCCTCTTCTTTCAGTGTGGCACTTTTTTTGTGTGTGTGTGTGTGCTGGCAATATTTCAGGCATTGAGGATCCCTCCTGCTCCCCCCCCCCCAAATTAGGGCATATATTCACAGCCCGTAAGGAGCACAAGGAGAAAGATTCATTTTACTAAGCAGTAAATGCACACACCGGAATACAGTATGCATGAGGTATGATGAATGAGAAAAGGAACATTGCTGGCCCACGGGATATGTCTGAACCACCATGTGCCCCGTCCTGCCCCCTCCCCACCATGAACCATCTCGATTTATCAGAGCCTAGCTTTTTCTCATCAATTCGAGCATGTGTGTGTGTTCTTGTCTCACAGGTGTCTGTCTGGGTAGTCCCACTCTGACCCTCAGCCAGCGATCCTGTCCAGGCCTACCTTCCTTCATTTAGTTTTACAACTTCTGTCCCTGAGGGGTGTGTGGGTGGCTCAGTCTGTTAAGCATCTGACTTTGGCTTAGGTCATGATCTCATGGTTTGTGAGTTTGAGCCCCGCATCAGGATCTCTGCTGTCAGCACAGAGCCTGCTTCAGATCCTCTGTCCTCTCTCTCTGCCCCTCCCCAATTGTGTTTTTTTTTCTTTCTCTCTCAATAAACATTAAAAAAATAAAATATTTAATCTGTATAAACCATTATAAAAAAATGGGGCACCTGGGTGGCTCAGTCAGTTGAGCATCCGACTTTGGCTCAGGTCATGATCTCACGGTTCCTGAGTTCAAGCCCTGCATCAGACTCTGTGCTGACAGCTTGGAGCCTGGAGCCTGCTTCAGATTCTGTCTCCCTCTCTCTACCCCTCCCCTGCTTATACTCTGTCTCTCAAAAGTAAATAAACATTAAAAAAATATTCATGAGGCACCTGGGTGTCTCAGTCAGTTAAGCGTCTGACATTGGCCCAAGTCATGGTCTCACAGTTCGTGAGTTCGAGGCCCACGTGGGGCTCTGTGCTGACAGCTTGGAGCCTGGAGCCTGCTTTGATTCTGTGTCTCACTCTCTCTCAAAAATAAATCAACATTAAAAACTTTGAAACAAATATTCATGCAATTGTGCACTTCAGATGACAGCACTCTCTCGATGTGCATATATATGTGTTTGCTGACGGATCCCAGCTACACCACAAGTGAGGCAACTCCTGGCACATCCTGCCCCTGTGCTGTCTCCCTTTCCCACTTTTCCCGTGGTCCTCTCTCTCGTGCCCTGCCATGCTGCGAGGGTGCCAGAACGTTCTCTGGAGAGCAAGGAGGCTGTGTCTCCCTTGGCAGTGGCTCTGCCCAGATCAGATCTCCCGAGGGTGGTTTTGTGCAGAGGGTTTGCTCAATGAGGAACTGCCGCCACTCTCCCCAACTCGCACCCCCCCACCCCTCCCGCCCCCCACCCCTCCCACCCCCCCCCACCCCTGCTGCAGGGATACAACCACAGGTTCAGATAAGTGTGTGGGAAAGGCTTCCTTCACTATCCATTTATATGACTGTGAGGGATGTCAGTTACCTTCTTCCTTTATCATCACTTCTTTGTTTTTCTTTGCTCCTCACCTCTGGTCCTTGGGCAGAACATGCTCTGTCAGAGTCTGTTCTGGAACAGAACAGAATGACGTGGACCTGCCCTGCTCCCCCAACCCCATGGTCTTCCATCATGATCTGTAGCCTATCCTGCCAAGGACACATCATCTGCATGGTTTCCCATCATCTGGGTTTCCCCAGATGTAGCTAGTTGCCCAGCCCCAGGTCATATGGTAATGTGGGGAAGGGCATGGAGGGTTAGCTCTCCCGCATTGGAAAAACCCTTGCCAAGAAAAGGTACTTGTGAGCACAGTAAAGACACAGTGGCCAGACTTGGATCTACTTAGAAGGAGCCTAGCATTAAAGTTTAGCACTGATTTTCAAGCCAGAACATGGGCTTCCCTGAACACTATAAGCTTGTGTACATCCTAAAACTTCAGGATTCTTCTCAACATTCAAAACACACTTCTGCATGTGCTACTTTCATTGAAGCTTTTGAATGAAGTCTAACGGATAACAAACTGGGTCTGAGGTTGAAAATTCACCCTTGCACACAGACAGCATTGGGCTGTCATGCAAACACGTTCACACCAAGCGTTTCTCCGTCTGAGCCTTCACTCAGCTAGGAGGACCTGGGAAGTATAGGCTGGCTGTCTGCAGGTGACCAGCACTGGCCAGCGACTGGGTTTTACCAACTTTAAAAACAAATTTTATTTTAAAGTTTGGTTTTGAAAGAGACGGTACATGAGTAGGCACGGGACAGACAGAGACCCAGAATCTGAAGCAGTCTCCAGGCTCTGAGCTGTCAGTACAGAACTCGATGCGGGGCTCGAACTCACCAACTGTGAGATCATGACCTCAGCCCAGTTGGACATTTAACTGCCTGACCCACCCAGGAGCCCCTAGAGTTCTATCAACCTAAAATTTTAATTATGAACATGCTTGTGCGGTGCCTGGATGGCTCAGTCGGTTGGGCAGCCAACTTCAGGTCAGGTCATGATCTCTCGGTTGGGGAGTTTCAGCCCCACACCGGGCTCTCTGCTGTCAGCACAGAACCTGCTTTGGATCTTCTGGCCCCCCCCCCTTTTTGCTACCCTCCCCCTCCCCCACTCACACTCTGGGTCAAAAATAAACATTAGGGGAACCTGGGTGGCCCATTAGGTTAAGCAACTGACTTCCTCTCAGGTCATGATCTCGCCGGTGAGTTCGGTGAGTTTGAGCCCCTCATCAGGCTCTGTGCTGACAGCTTAAAGACTTGAAGCCCCTCCCCTGCTCATGCTGTCTCAATAATAAACGTTAAAAAATTTTTAAACAAAAAACATTAAAATAAAACCAAAGATGCTGGCAAAGATGCAGTGGGAAAAAGCCCTCCAACCGCATTCTCTAGGTAGACCTACTCTCGTGGGCTCCTCTCCACTCCACTCTTGGACTTATGGGTAACCACCCCAGTTGTTAGGGTTTTCATTTGGTTAAACCCCCGCGTGAACCCTAGGGAACACAACCAGCTAACTGGAAGCTAAGGAAGCTGGAACCAGCCAGAAAGAACCCGATTGGCACCGCACCCTTTGTGGACTGGTGGTGGCTCTGAAAAGAGCCTTTAGGGGGAG
This sequence comes from Herpailurus yagouaroundi, assembly GCF_014898765.1. Lineage (NCBI taxonomy): Eukaryota > Metazoa > Chordata > Mammalia > Carnivora > Felidae > Herpailurus > Herpailurus yagouaroundi. Next base: position 2,000,092 of record NW_024412443.1, read on the forward strand.
AACGACGACTCAGGGCTTGGCGGCCCACACATGCGCGTGGCGCTTAAGCGCGCTCCCCGCGAATGCGGCGCGCCAACTGTAGGTCCTTGGGCATGATGGTAACGCACTTGGCGTGGATGGCGCACAGGTTGGTGTCCTCGAAGAACCCCACCATGTAGGTCTCGCACGCCTCCTGCAACGCCATGACGGCCGAGCTCTGGAAGCGCAGATCGGTCTTGAAGTCCTGCGCGATCTCGCACACCTCCCGCTGGAACGGCAGCTTGCGGATCAGCAGCTCGGTGGACTTCTGGTAGTGGCGGACACTGTGCCAGGCTGGTGGCGGTGCGGCTTCTTGATGCCGCCGGTAGCCGGCGAGCTCTTGCGGGCCACTTTGGTGGCCAGGTGCTTGTGCGGGGCCTTGCCGCCCGTGGACTTGCGCGCTGTCTGCTTCCTGCGAGCCATGGCTTGCAGTGTTACAGAAAAAACCGAAGCCACTTGTCCCTATGGAAATCGTCAAAAACAAAAACAATAACCAAGCCAGTGTCAGCTTTTATAGAGGCCTCGGCCTTCCCATTGGCCGACCGCTGGTGGCGTGATGGTAAGCTGTGCTCTGATTGACGCTCCACTCGGCCGCCTGCCCCTTTATCTCCGCACCTCTGCCGCAAGACTGTTAGTAGCAAGGGGATCTCCTGGTTCCACGGAGTGTTTGTTCTTGGCTTGCAGGCCAGGGGCTAGGGTCAGGGTAAGGGTCAAGGTCAGGTCATCTCGCCAAGGGCGTCGTTGTGGGCGTTGCCTCTCCCACACAGCTCCCTCCTTTCCCCCTCAACACTCCTCTTGGCTCCCGAACGCTCCAGGGCCCGAAGACCCTTCTAGAAGCCTGCATTCTGAGTTCAGCTTTTCCGGGGTGACCACATAGTTTTCCCTGCCCGCAGTTAAAGGGGTCCCCCACCCCTCATGTCTGCCTGACTCTGACGCGAATCAGGGGTGCCCCTTTGCTGACCCGTGACACCATGGGGCACAACTTGTCCACATCCCCGTCCTTCCCTTCCCCCAGGGACAGTTGGCTGAACTGCCTGTCTCCATAGGCGGATCCAAACAAGGTGCCCATTTGCCCGGATGTGGTGAAGCGTCCGTGCTGCTCCGTGTCCTGATCCCTGGCCCCTCCTGGGAACCCGTCGGCCCAGGGCAAACCTTCCCTGACCCACTGTCCTGTCAGCTGCCCTGTCGTGTTCCTTTCATCCTATGGAAGGAGATCCCCCATTGCCCCACCCCAGTGACACTTGGGAACCCCGATGTGCCATCCTCAAATGCAACTTCCCTGCAAGGATTATTCTGAGCTAAAGGCACTTGAAAAACGGCAGACGTAAGAGGAGAGCTCGGATGCCTCTGTTTTCTTTCCTGAAAACAGGAGGTAATTCTCCTGTGTGTGAAGACTGACCTGTACCTGGAGGAAAGAAGCGTTTGTATCATCACCCACCGGACCCTGCACTCACAGGCCTTACTGACGTAATTCTGATCTTCCTTCCTTGTGCCCACGTCTTTTTTTTTTTTTTCTTTGTTTTACAGTTTGAGAGGGAGAGCATGAGCAGGGGGAAGGTCAGAGGGAGAGAGAGGATCCCAAGCAGGCTCCACACAATCACCGCACAGCCCCACTCGGGGCTCGAACCCACAAACTGAGAGCACCACCTGAGCCGAAATCAAGAGTGGGATACTCAACCACCGGAGCCACTCAGGCGCCCCCACCCCTTGCATTTAAGTTACTTTCCCACAGTTGCCTCTGTTCAACCCAGTGTAAAAGCATTTAGGCTTTGCCCCTTCTGTAAGTCTTCATTCCCTTTTGAAGGGTCCTGTGTCACAATAAAACCTAAAAGCTTTCCTTTAATCTGTCTTTGGTTACAGAGTCCCTGCCAAGTCCTAAGATGAGTAGAGGCAAGAATTTTCCTCTCTCTCTCCCTCACTCTCTGCTCCTCCCATGCATCTCTCTCTCTCTCAAAATAAATAAAGTTGAAAAAAAAAGAAAAAAGAATTTTTCCTGTCCTCATAGTCCTTTCCCCTGCCTTGTAATAATCCTTTCAGATAAAATCTCTCCTTACTAAATCTGCGTGTTTTTTTATTTGGTAATGATTGTCACATAGAATCCCCACTGCCATCCCTGAGTCAGGTTGGGTTGGCTGAGCACCAGGAAGAGGGACTAAGGGACACACCTAAGGTCTCCTGGTGTGTATGGTGTGGATCTGACGCAGTCTGACAGGGACTTGTTGGTTAATCTCCCAGAGCTGTCCCTATTTCAGGGCAGACAGAGTCCAGAGCTCTGGGTGTCCCAAGGGCTAAAGGGGACAATGGTGGGTGGATGCTGGATTTCTGGCACCAGCTGTGACTTGCACAGGAGCACCCAGGAAGGAGCCCTTTGGGGATCAATTCGGTCTATGTGGCTGAGGATGGAAACCCAGGAGGCACTTTGAGACTGTTTGGGTGCATGTCTAAGGCCTTCTCTTCTGACCACAAGAGCTTTAGTTTTATTTTTACTTTTTTTTTTAATGTTTATTTATTTTTGAGAGAGAGAATGAGTGTGAGTGGGGGAGAGGCAGACACAGAATCTGAAGCAGGGTCCAGGCTCTGAGCTATCAGCACAGAGGCCAACATGGGGCTTGAACCCACAAACCGCACGATCATGACTTAGAGTCAAAATCAAGAGTCGGACACCCAACCGAGTCACCCTGTCGCCTCAGTTCTGTTTTTAGATTTATGTTTCTAGATTCCCAGGGGACTTGAGTCCATTCCCCGGACATGAGGCAGAATGTTACCTGGTTCCATGTGTCTGAACAAATACACACACAAAACATGGAATTGGGGGCTGCCTATTGTGCACCCTCCCCACCTGCAGTGGGATTTGAAACCATAATCTGCATTACATGTGTCAACGCAAATTGAGCAAACCTTTAAAAAAATTTTCCCCCACCTATTTAAATTTTGAAGAGGGGCGCCTGGGTGGCGCAGTCGGTTAAGCGTCCGGCTTCAGCCAGGTCACGATCTCGCGGTCCGTGAGTTCGAGCCCCACGTCGGGCTCTGGGCTGATGGCTCAGAGTCTGGAGCCTGTTTCCGATTCTATGTCTCCCTCTCTCTGCCCCTCCCCTGTTCATGCTCTGTCTCTCTCTGTCCCAAAAATAAATAAACGTTGAAAAAAAAATTAAAAAAAAAATAAATTTTGAAGAGTGGAGAGTTTTATATGAGCTGCCTGGATACACCATCCTCACAAAGAAAAGCGTGTTCCAAGGAAGGAACATTTGGTGCAGGGTTACATTAGTATCATCATCATCATCATCATTATTATTCTTTATTTTTTACATAAAGAGTTACAGGTCATCACGATGAAGAACATTCCAGAAGGTTATAGACTTTATCTTATGTTTGTAGTATGTGCAAGGCTGTATGCCTTTAATCTTATGGGAACCAGGGAAGGTTTTTGTTTTTCTTTATGTTTGGAATGCTCCTTTTTCGTTATATATATATATATATATATATATATATATATATATATATATTTAATGGAGCAGATATACAGAAATAGAGCCCATGCTTTGAGGTTCTGCTGAGTTTTTTTTAATGTTTATTTATTTATTTTTGAAAGAGAGAGAGAGAGAGAGCAAGGGAGAGGCAGAGAGAGAAGAAGAGAGAATCCCAAGCAGGCTCCATGCTGTCAACACAGAGCCTCACACGGGGCCCGAACTCATGAACCGTGAGATCATGATGTGAGCGGAAATCAAGGGCCAGACACAACCAACTGAGGCACCCAGGCACCCCTTGCCAAGTCTTTCTGACCTTGGTAAAGGCTAAAGTATAGCTTCCCTGGGAGCCTGAAGGCAGATCCCACAAACTAGAAAAGTCAAGAATTGGGGTGCCTGGGTGGCTCAGTCAGTTAAGTGTCTGACTCTTGATTTTGGCTCAGGTCATGATCTCACGGTTCATGGGGTCATGTTCTGTGTCGGGCTCTGCTCTGACAGCGCAAAGCCTGCTTGGGACTCTATCTCCCTCTCTCTCTGCCCATCGCCTGCCCGTGCTCTCTCTCCCTCTCTCAAAAATAAACATTAAAAAATAAAAAAAAAAAGAAAAGTTGAGAGTTTCCTTTATCACATGTTAAACCTCTTTTTTAAGGGCACCTGGGTGGGTCAGTTGATTAAGCGTCCGACTTCAGCTCAGGGCATGATCTCACGGTTCCTGGGTTTGGGCCCCACGTGGGGCTGACAGCTTGGAGCCGGGAGCCAGGAGCCTGCTTCGAATTCTGTGTCTCCTTCTTTGTCCCTCCCCCTCTCAATGCTCTGTCTCTCTCTCTCTCTCTCTCTCTCTCTCTCAAAAATAAACATTAAACAAATTAAAACAAAACAAAACAAAAACCTCTTTGCAGTTGGTTCAGTTGACAAGTTTTCATGATCTCAGCAACTGACTTCCATGTGGTTCCTACTCCCTCAGAGGCACTGAGGCCCAGGGAAACACATCCCCTAAAAAAACTTCCTGAGAGATTTGGTCTCTCTGAAGAGCGCTTCAGATGCAAGCATTTCCTCCCAAATACTGGCTTGTCCAGGACAAATACACTTTGTTATAGATCAGGTCTGTGCATGCATTTGGTGCTGATCACTTTGATGGGGAGAACAAAGGGAAGAGAGATGTAGCTAACATTAAGTGTCCCTACAACTTGCAGGCCACTCATTAATCCCTGAGGCATGCGGAGCATGACCTTCCTCAAGTAACTCATGGCTGCCTTCATGCTGATGTTTTAGTAGAGACTAAAACCAAACTTATCCTGACAACAGCCAGACCTCCAAGGTCCGGGAAACGTCAGTCTTAGCGTACAGCAATTCCTTAGAAACTTGCATTATCTCTACTCAGCCTCCCTCCACAAACTTAAATATATATTATCAGTAACTCCTCACAATCCCAGGGCAACTCTTTCTGCCCAATGTGTCTGGTCCCTGTGCTATGATAACAGCATCTTTTTGCACCATAAAACGTCTCAAGAATTCATTCTTGACCATTGCGCTTGGCAACCAAGCACCGACTACCATCCAGTGCTGGAGGGGAACCATCCCTAACCTGGAATGTTCTTCCCTTGCTCTCATCACTCATGGAATTTGCACACACAACTAAGGAAATATGGGGTTGTGTGTAGTGCTTTGTTGTAGATCCTTGGGGATTTTAGGTCACAGGGGGTTGACCGTGTGCATCATATCTCTCTCTCTCTTTCACACACACACACACACACACACACACACACACACACACACGATGCCGTTCTCCAGCATAAAAACTCCCTATTCTCCCTTGCTCACGTGACAGCAAGCTGGGAACCATCTGGACTTTCAGGAGCTCAGTCTAAAGGCAGAGTGGGGTTCTTGCAGGGGCAGGTGGTCCTGTAAACAGTGTGCGAAAGCCCCTCCAGAGCTGACAGCTACAGCGGACGCTAGGGTTCCCAGTTGTTGGGGGGACCCTGCTGATACCCCAGCTAGTACCCCATTTCTTTGGCCCCCTTTATAGGAAACTCCTATTGACCATGTCCAGGTCCTGCCTTCCCATTCTCTGGGCCTGAAGCACAGACAGCATTCAGTTTGAGTCGCCCAGAACCCCACGCAGTACCAGGGGCATGGGGCTCGCCCCAGTCACTCACACCATCAGCCACCTCGCAGCATTCAAAGGATGCAGATGGCACCAAAGTGCTCCAAAACCATGCAATGCGCCTGGTTCTTCTCCAGCCCTAATGGGGTCCTCAGGACAGGGTCTTCTTCCCGTTTAGCCCATTTCATAAGAGGCTCGGTGTGGGGTTGTCTCCACTGCAGTTGATTCCCCATGGACTCCACAGTAAGAAAGAATTCTGCCATGTGGTTAAATACATTTCCTAATCGTGCTTTGTAACTTTGGCCTCTTCAGGAGGTTTTCTTTTTCTGTTTAGTGTGAAGAGATAGCAAGAATTTAATTTTATTTTCCTTTTTTTGGCCTCATGAACCCCTCTGGCAGTTTGGTGAAGCTGGGAATATTTTAAAACATTTTATTCTATTTTTACCTCTTTAATTTAGAGAGAGAGAGCAGGGGAGAAGGGCAGAAGGAGAGAGAAAATCAGAAGCAGGCTCCACGCTGAGCATGGAGCCCAATGTGGGGCTTGATCCCACAACCCTGGGATAATGATCTGAGCCAAAGTCAAGAGCCAGACATTCACCTGACTGAGACACCCAGGCACTCCAAGATTTTATTTTTATGTAATTTCTACATCCAATGTGGGACTTGAACCTACAGCCCAGAGATCAAGAGTTGCACACTCCACCAACCCACCCAGCCAGGTGCCCCACTTTCTGCTTCTTAGAATCAGAATGTAGAATTAGAATGTAGAATTTCATCTACAAGCTTGCACACTTTTCTTCATCCCAATGTGCAAACACTTCATCAAGGATATTTGTAGCTGTAAAATTTTTCAACAATATATTAATATTTATGTATATATTTATTGTGCTCTACTGGATGGATGTCCTTATTACATTCCCTGTTCCTTGTTTGTAATCGATTACTGAATGGGCACAGGGTTTATGTTTTTGTTTTTTTTGTTTTTTGTTTTGTATTTGTGTAACTGCACTCTGTCATTTCTGCATATCGTACCTTTTAAAAGTTTCTTCTTTGCCAAATACTGAGTGACAGTGGACATTCCAGGATAAAGGTAAATACTAATGGCAACAGTGGGTTTCTCTGATTTGTTTCCAGACCTAATGGCAGCCACACTAAAGTAATTCACCAGCAACATGATGCTGGACCTCCACTGATCCTAACTCACAGATTATTAATTTCAAAAAATGATAAAAGATTAGAGATGCATATAAGAGATGCATCTCTTACATGCATCTCTTTTCTCTTCAGACCTAACTGAGGTGACTTACGTTCTCTCCAATACTGAACGATTCTATGATTCCTCCAAGAAATTCAAATTTGTCATTGTTGTTGTTTTAGTGTTGTACCTAATATTTTAAGGTAGAATTTCTGAGGGCCCCTGGTGGCTCAGTTGGGTAAGTGTATGACTCTGGCTAAGGTCATGATCTCGGAGTTTGTGAGTCCTAGCCCCACGTCCGTCAGGCTCTGTGCTGACAGCCTGGAGCCTGCTTTAGATTTTGTGTCTCCCTCTGTCTATGCCCCTCCCCACTCACACTCTATGTGTCTCTCAACAATAAATAAATATTAAAACATTTTTAAAAGGAAGAAAGAAAATTCTTATACTTTTAAGGGTTTTTTGCTGCCTGTTTGCTATTTCCTTGTACAAGATCTTTACAATTTTTTTTTCAAATAACAAATAAAATCCTGAATTTATAGATCAATTTAAGGGAAAATAGATCTTTTTTTTTTTCAAATTTAGTAGCCAAGGAAGTGGGATCTCCCTGTTTTATTTAAACCTCTATCCACCTCTCAATGAGGTTTACACTTTCATGAAAATAAATTCTACTTTTTCCAAGATTACCCTTGTTTATTTACCACAATGAGCAAAGTTTTCCCCATTCGATTTTTTACTGACTCATTTGGAGACAGGAAAGATAATTTTGTGTGTCGCTGAATCTCCCAGTGAGCCCTTTCAATTGTGTTTTAGTTGTTTCTGTGGGGGAACTGGTTCACATCCATCTGAACACCTGAAAAGGTTTCCAAAGCAGATGACTGGGCCTCATCCTCTTTGTGACTCAGTGGGTCTGGGCTGAACCCCAGTTTGCATTCCTAACAAGTTCTCAAATGACCCAATGCTGGTTCAGGACCACACTCTGTACTGCTCTAGGATTTCCAGGCATTAAAAACTCAAACAGGGGCGCCTGGGTGGCGCAGTCGGTTAAGCGTCCGACTTCAGCCAGGTCACGATCTCGCAGTCTGTGAGTTCGAGCCCCGCGTCGGGCTCTGGGCTGATGGCTCAGAGCCTGGAGCCTGTTTCCGATTCTGTGTCTCCCTCTCTCTCTCTGCCCCTCCCCCGTTCATGCTCTGTCTCTCTCTGTCCCAAAAATAAATAAACGTTGAAAAAAAAAATTTAAAAAAAAAAATAAAAACTCAAACAAACAAAACCCACAAAAACACTCCCAAACCCTCTTTCTCTACATTTTCTAATATTCCAGAATATAGTCCCTGACTTCTTTGATACTCGAGGAATGATAGATTTCACCTATATGTCTTGCTGGGCTTTGAGAGCTACGTGTTTTAGGACAATGAGGAATCATGAATTTACCATCAACATCACGGGTTATGTTTACAGATTTCCCCAGGTGGGAAAGTCTCCAACTCATGCCAGTAACCCATCCTGGGAGTGCCTGGCTGGAGCGGTATTCGGAAGGCTTCTGGGGATATCTGTGTTCTGACTGGCTGACATCCCCAGCAATTTTATCCAATCAGACAGCCGCACTGCCTCTGGCTATTTAAAAATGTTCTTTGATCCAATCACATGTTGCGTTTGCCCAATCCCTCATTTGCATATAATCCATATAAATAGTACCGGGGTGCCATCCACCTTCTCTAGGACCAGCGCCGTCTGCACTGGAAACGCATTTCTGCTCCTGGGAGGGAGTGACGGCGAGATGTGGCTGGTGTTAGGAGGATGGAAACGCCCAGATCCCCAGGCTCACTAGCTGCAAGGGGGCTCCTTTTTTTCTGCGGTAAATTCCAAGACCCTCTCTGTTACCCAAACCTTCCTAGCTACTTTGAAAATAGACTTTATAAAAATAAATAAAAATAAAAATATTTCATATTGGTTTCCTATTGCTGCCGTATCAAATTACCTCCGAAAATGGCAGCTTAAAACAAAGCCTAGTTATTCTTTTGCGGTTCTGCCAGTGGAGGTCGAGGCTCAACCGGGTCCTCTGTGGAGGCTCAGGGGCTCACATCAAGGTGTCCGCAACCTTGCTTTCCTCCCTGGGGGCTCTGGATTATCGCCCCCAGGCTTCCTTTCCTAGCTGACTGCGTGTGGGCTCTTTTCGCCCACACCCTGCCCACAGTCCCGCTCTGGTGACCCAGGTGCCCCCAGCAGGGGCGGGTCACATCCCCCTCCTGTTTCCAATCTGTCCAACTTCCGTGCGGCGTCTCTCTTCCTCTCTGCCTTTAAGGCGCCTGTGATTATATGGGGGACATCCAGGATGATCCCCTTATCTTCAATCTGTAGCCTTAATGACAGCTGCAAAGTCCCTTTAGCCCTGTGACAGGTCCTGCAGGGGCGGGTGAGGGTGGGGGCTGCAGTCGGCCTACTGTAGATACCTATAAACAGATTTTCCCTTGGGACCTACTTAGTAGTCTATTATTCAAATCAGGGAGGTTATGTAGTAAAAATAAAGCTCATTCTTCCCTAGGTGGACTCATACGTGTAAGCAGGGTTCACATCTCCACATGGACCTTCACAGATGGCTCAATCAAAGGGGATATAACAAAGCTGGAAGCCACCTTTTACTTCATTTTCTTTTTCAGAAAAACGACCTGATGAAACTCAGGTGTGCCAGAGAGCCCTAACATGGAAAAGAAGGCACTGTTAGGTCTGAGTTTTTGCAGGGTGGGAATATTTTTCTTGCTTGAGTGAACAAATAGGACAATCTGGGGGCATGCATGGGAAGTTGGAGCAAACAGACATTAGGGTTACACATGGGTACAAAATGTATTCACAGCAGTATATGTCTACTCTCACTGGAAAGAAATGAGGACAGTAATAAAATTACATCCTCCCAGGATGTATGCTTAACACATGTGTGGCCATGGTTTTCATTATGACCTTATGATCAGGGTCATGATAAATAAGGTGACCTTAAAAAGTCTGTGGTTCAATGGCAATGAGAAAGAATGAAATATGGCCCTTTGTAGCAATGTGGATGGAACTGGAGAGTGTGATGCTAAGTGAAATAAGCCATACAGAGAAAGACAGATACCATATGTTTTCACTCTTATGTGGATCCTGAGAAACTTAACAGAAACCCATGGGGGAGGGGAAGGAAAAAAAAAAAAAAGCGGTTAGAGTGGGAGAGAGCCAAAGCATAAGAGACTCTTAAAAACTGAGAACAAACTGAGGGTTGATGGGGGTGGGAGGGAGGGGAAGGTGGGTGATGGGTATTGAGGAGGGCACCTTTTGGGATGAGCACTGGGTGTTGTATGGAAACCAATTTGACAATAAATTTCATATATTGGAAAAAAATGTAAAAGAAAAGTCTGTAGTTCAGACTCAAGAAAAACAAAAATACACTTGGCCCTTGAACAAGGCAGGGTTTAGGGTGCTGATCCTCTAAGCAGTTGAAAATTGATGTATAACTTTTGACTCCCCCAAAACCTAACTACTAAACAGCCTGCTGTTGATGGGAATCCTTACCAAAAACATTAACAGTCAATTAACATGCATTTTCTATGTTATATGTATTATATACAGTATTTGTACAATAAAGCTAGAGAAAAGAAAATGTTATTAATAAAATCATAAGGAAGAGAAAAAACATTTATAGTATTGTATTGTGTTTATATTAAAAAACAAATCTGTGTATCAGTGGACCTGCACAGTTTAAACCTGTGTTGTTTTTAATTTATTTTTATTTATTTATTTTTTATTGTTTGTTTATTTTTGAGAGAGAGACAGAGCATGAGCAGAGAGGGGCAGAGAGAGAGGGAGACACAGAATCTGAAGCAGGTTCCAGGCTCTGAGCTGTCAGCACAGAGCCTGACGCAGGGCTCCAACTCACGGACTGCGAGATCATGACCTGAGCCAAAGTCAGATGCCTTAACCTACTGAGCCACCCAGGCACCCCATAAACCTGTGTTGTTTAAGGGTCAACTATAATGTGTTAAATAACTTTTTTTTTCTTTATAAAACTGGAAAATTTCAAACACATACAAAGGTAGACAAAATAGTCAGGTGGACTAGATTTCAACAATTATCAGCTGAAGACCAATTTTGACTTTATACATCTTTCCTTCTCTTGCTCAGATTCTTTTGAAAAATAAAATCCAAAATATTGTATAATTTCATGCATAAATATTTCCCTGAGTTCCTATGCCATCCCAGTTGACTGAAAGAATTTTGTATGATATTTCAGGGATATAATTAATCACACTCATCATCCTGATGAGACAGGAAGATCCTGTCTTCCAGATGATAAGCAGTAATAAAACTTCTCAACAGTATCCTACACAGAGCTTATAAGCATTGATGAAGAACTGTTTCAACTTTTAATGTTTGTGGGCCCCAATCCTGGGGTCCCAGGGAAGCTATACTTTAACATTTACCGTAGCCATAATGATTCGGCAAAACCTCAAAGTGTGGTGTCTATTTCTGTATGTCTGCTTTGTTAAAAAACAAAACAAAACACAACAAAAAGGAACATTCCAAACACAAAGATAAGAAAAACAAAAACCTCCCTGGTTTTTAAAATTAAAGTCATACAGGAGCACCTGGGTGGCTTAGTTGGTTAAGTGTCTGACCTCGGCTGAGGTCATGATCTCATGGCTCCTGGGTTCAAGTCCTGAGGCCGGCTCTATGCTGACAACTACTTTGGATTCTGTGTCTCCCTCTCTCTCTCTCTCTGCTCCTCCCCACTCATGCTCTGTCTCTCTGTCTCTCTCTCTCAAAAATAAATAAACACTTTTTAAAAAAGGTTAAAGTCACACAGCCTTGCACATACTAAAAATATAAGATAAAATCTGTGACTTTCTGGAGTGTGCTTTACCATGATGACTTATGACTCTTCATGTAAAAAAGCATATATAACCCTGTACCAAATGTCCCTTCCATGGACCACTCTCTTCCTTGTGAAGATTGTGTATCTAGGCAGCTGTCCCAATTTGGGCTCAAATAGAACTCTTTTCCTTTCTCTTTAAAATTTAAAAAAAGCGTTGTTCATTTGGTGTCGACCACGCGACTGTGTGCAGTAGCAAAGCAGTCTTATAAAACCATGAGCATGAGCTGAGCATTGAGCCAGAGTCCCTGTGTATTGATTTGCTAAGGCTGACATAACAGATACCCCAGCCTGGGCAGCGTGAACAACACACATGTATTGTCTCCCAGGCCTGGAGGCAGGGAGTCTGGGATCCAGGCGGGGGTGGGGCTGGTCCCTCCCCAGGCCTCCTCTCCCTGGCGTATAGATGGCTGTTTCTCCCTGTGTCCTCACAAGGTCATCCCTCCTTGCGTGTGTGTGTGTGTGTGTGTGTGTGTGTGTGTGTGTGTGTCTTAATCTCTTTTCAAAAGGGCACCAGTCATGGGGCTCCTGGGTGGCTCAGTCGGTTAAGCATCCAACTCTAGATTTCAGCTCAGCTCATGATCTCCCGGTTTGTGGGTTCAAGCCCTGCTTCAGGCTCTGTGCTGACGGTGCGGGGCCTCCTTGGGATTCTCTCTCTCTCCCTCTCTCCCTGCCCCTTTCCTGCTCTCTTTCTCAAAACAAATAAAACAAAGGCACCAGGCATACTGGATTTGGACTCACCTTAGTGACCTCAGATTTCCTTTAGGCAGACCTATATTGTCAACTCTTTCCTGGGTCCCCAGCCTGCCCCATGGATTTCAGAGTCACCACTATCACAATTACGTGAGCCAATTCCTTAAAATAGATCTGTCTGTATATATCCTATAGCTTCTGTGTCTCTTAAGAATCCTGGATTATAAAACCTAGAATCAATGATCTTTTGTCTTTCACCCCTACTAGTAAATAAGCCAAGATCTTTTCTGATCTTGTTATTATTATTAATATCCTGACTCACATGTTCCCTGTCTGGCATCGGGGAGCACTCTTCTCTGGGGCATGTGGGTCTCTGGTGCAGGACAGGAGCACCTGGGTCGCTGCACCAGAAGCCCTTGCTCCAGAAATGGGGCGTGGTCTTACCCCCCCCCCCCCACCTGCCGTCAGCCAGGGGGAGCCCGTGGTGGGTCAGCTTCCTGGAGCTGCCCTAAGGAACTACCACAACCTGGGGGGCTTACAACAGGGGCTCCCCTACCCTCCTGGGCTTGGGGGCCAGAAGTCCAACATCAAGGTGTCACAGAGCCACGCTCCCTCTGGAGGCTCTAGGGGTGAGCCCTTCCTGTCTCTTCCAGCTCCTCGGGGCTCTCTTGGCTTGTGCCCACATGACCCCAATCTCTGCCTCCGTGTTCACCTTTCCGCTTGTGTGTGTCCACACTCCCTCTGCCTTTCTCCTACCAGGAGACATGTTGGGAGGTGCCTGGGTGGCTCAGTCGGTTGAGCATCCAACTCTTGATTTTGGCTCAGGTCATGATCTCATGGTTCATGAGTTCAAGAGCCCCGCATCGGGCTCTGTGCTGACAGTGAGGAGCCCACCTGGGATTCTCTCTCTCCCTCTCTCTGCCCCATTCCCTGCTCTCTCTCTCAAAAAATAAATAAACTAAAGAAGAAGAAGAAGAAGAAGAAGAAGAAGGGAGACATGTGACTACATTGAGGCCCAGGATAATCTAGGGAAAGCCCCTCCTCTGGAGATCATTGATTTCCTCCCTTCTCCCACACAGGGTAATAATCGTGGATTCTTGATAAAGAGAATATTTGGCTGAGGGGCGGTTTTTTGGGCCTGCCACCCGTGGCCACACCCCAGGTCAGCGGAGCAGGGTGGCTGACTCCTGGGAGTGAGGCAGGGATGGGGGGGAAGGTTACACATGGGGGAACATTCGCTGAACTCAAAGCAGCACAGGGAGATTTAGCACAGGGTAGACCCACCTGCTGTCATGATCGGAAACTAAGTAAACAGCACATTGGTGACTTTTCTTGAATCTGTATTGCTAAATGGAGCGAATCTGAGGACACAATGTACACGCGAAAGGCCACATAAAAAGTCATGTGGAAGAAAGAAAGGTTCTTTTTTTTTTTTAAGTTTATTTGAGAGAGACAGACAGTCGACTGAGGGAGGGACAGAGAGAGGGAGAGAGAGAAAATCCCAAGCAGGCTCCGCCCTGTCAGCACAGAGCCTAACTCAGGGCCCCATCTCATGAACCTTGAGATCATGCCTTGAGCAGGAAGCCAGAGTCAGATGCTTAATTGCTGGAGCGCCCCAAGGACAGTTCTTGTCATTGTTGGTGGTTTTATGTCAGGGAAAACTGCATGGGTGGCAGGAAAACAATGGCAAAGTGGCAGTGGTCTCCTGGTAATGATGAACATGTCCTTTCCCTTGAATCAGTGGTCATGCACATGCGGACATGGCCTCCAGAACTGTGGGCATAGAACTATGTCTCATTTGGGACGCCTGGGTGGCTCAGTCAGTTAAACGTTTGTGGCTAAGGTCATGATCTCGCAGTTTGTGGTTTCGGGCCCCACATGGAGCTCTGTGCTGACAACTCAGAGCCTGGAGCCTGCTTTGGTTCTGTGTCTCCCTCTCTCTCTGCTCCTCCTGCATTCAGGGTGTGTGTGTCTCTCTCTCAAAAATAAACATAAAAAAAAAAAGAAGTATGTCTCCTTTGTTTCTACCCTGTGCTCACTTGGGTCGACCAGAGGTCTGGAAATTATAGAGGACCCCCCAGTGATTACAGGACTCTGGAGATCAATCTGTCTTCATAGGAGGGACATGCACGTCACCATGAGGAGAGGACAGTGAACAAGAGGAACAAGAATGGCCGAGTCAACATGCACACATATCATGGACCTGACAGAAGCAGCACTTACTACTGCCCTGCCCCCAGAGCCACTGTCAGGTGTGCATCCAGCTCCTGGACGTCATCTGTGTTATTAATTGTCATGAAGGGGTGCCTGAGTGGCTCAGGCGGTTGAGGGTCCGACTTCGGCTCAGGTCCTGATCTCACGGTTTGTGGGTTCGAGCCTCTCGCTGGGCTCGACAGCTCAGAGCCTGGAGCCTGCTACGGATTCTGTGTCTCCCTCTCTGCCCCTCCCCAGCTTGCACTCTGTTTCTGTCGCTGTCAAGAATAAATAAACATTTTAAAAACTGAAAAAAAAAAGTTAAACGATGTAAGAAGATTGTGTTGACTTGTTATCGATTTTGGTATAAAGGAAAGCGTTGATACATAAGCGTATTTGGTTCTTAAAAATGTGTGCATCCACAACGTTCAGCTGTGCACATGCGCGGATTCCTCCCGGGAAGGAACCAGGAAAACAAAATGCGGGAGGAGCATAGGGGAGGAGGAGATAGATGCACCGGGGAAGCGGCGAGGGGACAGCCGACCTGCAGGGGGCGTGCTGGGGGCGCTCCGTTCCGGGGCGTGCTGGGGGCGCTCCATTCCTGCGCGCACTGGCGCAAAGGCCTCCGCCAGCCGTCCGGACCCGCCGACCCAGGCATCCCTTTCGGGGAGAACGCACCTAGTCATTTGCATCCATGGAATGCGCGCCCCTTCGAGAAATCAGAGACCTCCAGTCTGCACAATGCGGTCAGCATCCGGGATTCGGAGCCCAGAGGAGCAGCGGCGAGGCGGTCAGCATCCCAAGGCCACCAGGGCGAAATCGCCTCTAGGGCGGTTGGCCCCAGGGCTTTTGAAACGACCAACCGGGACACGTGCCCGAGCATAAACAGGGGCCTCAAAGGCTTCGGGTCTTCACCCAGAGACTAGGACCCGGAGCCTCCGAAGCCACTGTCAGCCTCGGCGCGCGCGCTCCAGCAGCAGTCCGCGACCGTCCCCTCCGCCCTCACATGCAAGCAGCACGGAATCCCCAGCTCCCTGCTCCCCTGCACCCCGGTACCCCTGCATCCTTTGTGCCGTTGTATCCCCGCCCCTCTGCATCCCTGCCACCTGTCACCACCACCGCGGCTCCCCCGAGCCGCGCCACCCCCAGGAGTTCGCCAAGCCTCCCTATGGCGCGCTGCCTTCCAGGACCGAGGACTGCGAGCTCGAGCCTTGCCGCCGTGGCACCACCAGCGGGAGGCGCTAGGCCAGCCAGGGCACCACCCCGCGCGGCGCGTCCCCGGCACGCCCAGGGACGCCCAGCGCATGCGCCGCATCCTCTGGGAGCCGCCAGGAGATGGCGACCCCGGCTTCCAACGACACCATCAAGCCCACGTCCCTTTTTGCATTTCAGCAAAAACACTGGAGTCCTCTCTCCCCGATGGCCTCTGAAGAGGCCGCGCCTTTTAAGTCCTTTTGCAAACCGCTCTGTCGCATCTGGGAGCCTGCAGGAGGGTGGCCCTCATTCCTGAGGCCCTGATGTTCTTTTCTGGGTGACTTCCACCCACACCCGGAGTCGGCTCCTGCTCTAGGCAGTGCGCAGTCTCTGGATGGCTTCCGTGCAGTGACTGCTTTCAAGGGCTTTGTTCCCAGGGAGCTGGAGCTCTTCGGGCCACACACGTGGCGTGCGCAGATGGCATTTCACAAGCAGGAAGACGGCCATGTGTCACACGCGGACGCCTGCGCGCCTGGTACACCTGTTTGGGGACCGCGACACCCAAGTGCACGGGTGTCCTCGGGAATCAGGGCAGACAGGGTTTCTCCTGCTCTCGGGGGGCTCTGAGAGTCGCCCACACTATCCAGTACAGTGAGGGGAGGAAACACAGCACTTCCATTTAAGTGGCTTGTCGCGCTCACCTGCCTGGGGGTAGCCTCCAACCACTGTGGAGGGACACTGGAGACTAATGTGCTCCCCAGTTCACTGAAGGGCTTAGCGCGGAAGAGCTCTCAGGCCTGTCAGAAACCTCAAACCAGGTGGTTTATTAAATCCATTTAAAAGACCCAGAAAAGAGGCGCCAGGGTGGCTCATTTGGTTGAGCGTTAGACTCTTGATTTCTGCTCAGGTCATGATTTCACATGATGACATGGTTAAGGATTTCAAGCCCTGCTTCGGGCTCTGCGCAGAGTGTACAGAGCCTCAGAACCTGCTTGGGATTCTCTCTCTCCCTTTCTTTCTGCCCCTCCCCATCTTGCATGCTCTCTCTCTCTCTCTCTCTCTCTCTCTCCAAATAAATAAATAAACTTAAAAAAAAAAAAAAAACTCCCAGGAGAAGCAAGGTGGAAGACATGGGGTGAGCTGACAAACTTAGGACAGATGTCAGGGAGCCACAGGAAGTCCTGTGTCCTGTCACTCCCTGCTGCCTCAGCCTTCTCGCTGATGGTGGGGTCGCCAGGACAGCTGGGCTGATGCACACAGGTGTGGTCCCCCAGGGACAGGCTCACCTGTGGAGAGCCCCAGATGTAGCTGATTAAGACCTAATGGAAACCGAGTGCCTCAGGGGTCCCGATTGCTGAGTGTCTACTAGTATACTTGGTGATCATGAATATTTAATGCCTCACGTTTAACTACCTTGTGTCGTGGTCCTCCGGTCTCTATTATCCTTAAGATCCACTTACTCTACTCACTTAAAAAAAAAATTTTTTTTTAACATTTATTTATTTTTGAAAGCCAGAGAGACAGGGCACAAGCAGGGGAGGAACAGAGAGAGAGGGAAACACAGAATCCGAAGCAGGCTCCAGGCTCTAAGCTGTCAGCACAGAGCCCAACACAAGGCTCAAACCCACGAACTGTGAGATCAGGGCCCAAGACGAAGTCGAACACTCAACTGACTGAGCCACCCAGGCACCCCTCTACTCACTTTTATCTACACTTACATCTTAGGAAATTCATCCATCTCTCCCCACCCTGCCCCCCCTCCCCCACTGCCACCTCTATTTCCTTGTCTTCTCCACCAGAATGGAAGATTCTACTATAACAAAAAGTCACTCCAGGAGGGGGCAGCCAGGCTGAGAGAATTAGGATGCAGGAAACAGGGTGAATGGCAAAAGAGGGGCCTGGCCTGTCCACAAATCAAAGAGTGATTTTTTTCAGCGTGGAGTTCTGAGAGTTCTTTGCATGGTCCAGATGACCACCTCATCTCAGGGCCCTACAAAGACCCTTTCTCCAAATGAGATCACACTCACAAGTTCTGGACATTAGAACGGGGTCACATCTATTTTGGGGGAGGTGGCACTAGGGGTGGGACCTGGGACATGGAGACGAACTGCATCCCGAGACTCCCGGATTGCTGATGGTCTCCAACAGGGCATGTCTGCCTGGGGAAGACGAGGAGGTGCCGCCATGGGGGGTGAGGCAGAGTGCAGCCTGGCCGCCAGGAGAGGATGGAACTCCCAATCAGGAGGTGATAGCCTGTGGCTCCTGGAAGACAGCTGCTGCGACGTTCGGGCCCCACTGATGCCCTGGCTTGAGAGCAGGAGGAGAGAGGAAGCCTCGTAGCTGAGCCACAGAACCCGTGGTGGATGGCAGCGTGGCTCTTGATGTTCCCAGCACCGTGGAGTGAGACTTGTTGTGAACCCCAGCATGGGGTATGAGTCACAGTGTGCAGGCTGAGCCTCAGGGGTCCAGGGGACTCTGTCCTCCAGGGATGGTGTAAGGAAGCCCAAATTAGCCTTGGAAAGAGACTGTATACAAGAAGAAACAAGGTACCCAGCCATGTGAAGGAGGCCACCTGGACCAGTGTCTTCCCAGTTGACTCCACATTGACCTACCAGATTAACACCACCCCCCACCACTGACCCTTCCCCTGACCCCCTAGATAACCCCCTCAGATGATATCCTCCCAGCTGATCCCAAATTCCCACAATCTGGCCTTCAGCATGGTCACCAACCACCAGCTTTCCTGGGGAGCCCGGCTGTAACCACTGATTCTCAGACCAGCAGCTGGGACATTTTGGGCTGATCCATCATCCCACAGGAGAGAACGGGCAGATCAGGCCCCCAGAAGGGCTGCTGGGGGCTGTGGCAAGCTGAGGACAGGGCAATGGGTAAGAGAGGGTGTCCTGAAGGGCAGCACTGGCCGGAGGGGAGGTCATGGGCTCCACTGTCTTGGGGAGGAGGGAAGCATCAGGACCTGGCCTCCCCAGAGACCTGTCCTCCCAGAATCCTGCCTGGGACCAAATTACTCATGAGGAAGGAAGTGGGCAGAGAGAAGGATGCACTTTTCAAGCTTTTGCTGGGGTGGGGGGAGGGGCATGAGGGAAAAGCAGACCCTTGGCGAGGCTTGGTGAGCAATGCATGGAAACTGCCCTTCCTGGGAACATGAGGGTAAATTCTGATGACCAGGTCTGGGACCTCCATGTGACAGAGCAGCGTGTCGGCAGAACAGCTCAGGGCAGCCCGGACCTGACAGCTCTCAAGCTGGGTGACCCAGTCCACCTCAAGGCCTGTACCCAACGCTCTTACTCAGGCTCTAAGCCAACACAGAAATTGAGGGGGTCCTTCATGATTGCTCACTTGGAAGATTCTTGAAAACGTCGGTAAAAAGACGAGAATGAATGGATGTGGGGCTGGGGCTGGGGCCAGACCCTTTGCCCAGGAGAGGGGCAAGTTGAATTATGGGACCTGGATGAGGTGAGTGGAGAATTCCAGAAGCTGGGAGCAGTTTACTGGCAGGGGGTGTGGGTGTTTCTGCATTCTTCTTGTGGGACCTTGTACATCTTTGGTTCACCTTTCTCAGTAAACTGCTCATACCACAGGGACATGGGGAGAATGACGGAGACGATCTGGGGATGGGGAAAGGGAGCATGTGACTTGACGCAGTGAGCACGGAGAAGGTGTTGAAGCTCTGTAGAGGCTGGCAGTCTCCCCGCCATCCTCCCCACTTCCCGAGAAGCCTCTGGCCGCCACTAATCTGCTTCCCATCTCTATGGCTCTGTCCATTCTGTTTCTGTAAAAAAAAAATTATTTTACATTTATTTATTTTTGAGAGACAGAGTGAGACAGAGCACGAGCAGAGGAGGGGCAGAGAGAGGAGACACAGAATCCAAAGCAGGCTCCAGGCTCTGAGCAAGTGTTTAGCACAGAGCCCGATGTGGGGCCCGAACCCATGAATTGTGAGATCATGACCTGAGGCAAAGTCGGACGATCAACCGACTAAGCCACCCAGGCGCCCCCGTTCTGTTTCTTATAAGTGCAATCATACCCTGTGTGACCTTTCTCTCTCACAGAACATCATGTCTTTGAAGGTCATCCACGTGGTAGCATGTACCAGTGCTGCACTCCATTTTATGGCTGAATGCTGTTCCACTGTGTGGACAGAGCACATTTTGTTCATCCATTTGCTTGGGCTGTCTCCACCTTTGGGACATGAGGAATAATGCTGCTGTAAATGTGCGTGTAACTGAGTCCTTGTGTATACCTGGGAGTGCAATTGCTGGGCCATATGGCTCTTCCTTATTGAAGCGAGGGTCTGATGGGCTTTCTCCTGCATAGGCAGGCAGCTCTGGATATTGCATCACATTCCTGAACCAGATAACCCCCAAGAGACAATTAAACTTTAGACCAGAGCTGTCTACCTGACCTTTCCACGATGATGGAGCTTCTCCACCTGTGCTGTTCCATGCGTTGGCTGCTGGCCACACGTAGCTAGGGAGGCTAAGAAACTGCATCCTAGAATTTAATTTAATTTAATTTAATTCATTTAAAAATTTTTTTTAACGTTTTATTTATTTTGAGAGAGTGCACATGCGTGAGAGAGGGGCAGAGAGAGAGAGAGAGAAAGGAGGGAGAGAATCCCAAGCAGGCTCTATGCTGGCAGAGCAGAGCCTGTCTTGGGGCTCCATCTCATGAACTGTGAGATCACAACCTGAGCTGAAATCAAGAGTCTAAGGCTCAACCAACTGAGCCACCCAGGCACCCCTTGTATTTAATTTTAAATCATTGAAAATTGAATAGTCCTTTGGGCACCTGGGTGGTTCAGTCGGTTGAGTGTCCAACTTCAGCTCAGGCCATGATCTCACTGTGAGTTCGAGCTTTGCATCGGGCTCTGTGCTGGCAGCTCAGAGCCTGGAGCCTGTTTTGGATTCTGTGTCTCCCTTTCTCTCTGACCCTCCCCGGCTCACACTCTGTGTCTCTCTCTCAAAAATAAATAAACTTAAAAAAAAGATTGAATAGCTCTTGTTGCTTGATGTTATCTCCAGAGGACAGCTCAGCCTTAGAGATAACAGATGAAGGGCTGCTTCTGTGAGCACCACCCACCTCACTGCCTCCCTCTCAACGTCCCATTTAAGAAATTAAAAATTGGGAACTCCATGGATACGTGGCATACCTAACCTTGCTGGCCCTGAGAAAACATTTCCTAAATACCACTGAAGGGTTTGATGACATACAATGGCCTACATGAACATCAGTGCATAAACAAAAATTTATGCTACAATTGAACATAATGGATCCATCTCCAGAAGGCTCTATGGTCTCTTGGACAGTCCTTGCTTGTGTCACAGAAATGCTGCCCACTCAGCAATGTGGTCCACTACCTACCTCTGCTGCAGGAGGCTCCTGTGTTTAGATGCACACTGTCAGAGCAGGGTTTGTAGATCCTTGGTGCGAATACTTTCACAGCAGTAGGATATTTTCTCAAGACCAGCAGATGTGTGGTTAGCTCCAGATGGTGTCTAGGGAGCCCTGGTTTGAGTAGACCTAATTTTACTAAGTTTAATATAAATTATATAATATTCCTGAATTGTGTTACTGGCCTGCATTTATTGCGATAATAATAAAAAAATTAATGAAAATGGCAAAGATCTTGATACTAGGAATAACTAGCAGTTATCAAGCTGTGTGTGTGTGTGTGTGTGTTGTGCACATGCCAGACATTGTTTTAAAGGAATTATTATGAATTAACCACTTAATCCCTCTCCCCCATGAGGTGGGTGCTATTAACATTTTGACGACTTCGCCAGAACCCTTGGGAATGTCCAACTCCCCTTTATTACAGAGTGAGGAGCTCGTGTAAACAGACATCTTCTGAAATATCCACTCATATATTACATAACCTAATCCTAACAACCTGGTCTTCCTGACCAAACTCAATGTACAAATTATTTTATTCTCTAACTTTAGTTATCAGGTTAAGGGACTTGAATTAATGTTTGACCAACCCAGACTGAACAATTTAAATCCTTTTGGTCATTCTACTTACAGTAAGATTTTCTTTAAAAAGTTTACACTTCGTTTAAAAACATAATTTTCTTTCTGAATGTTGTAAACGCCTCTAGAACAGACTCTTTACAAGACCTCAATCTCCAGATCATAATTCCCAACAACCTCATGTTTCCTAAAACTTTGCAATATCCACTCCCTCAAGCACCCATACGTTCTAGAATGTAAATCTTTAAGGGTTACCCATAAGAACCGCAAATAGCGGATTCTAACAACTAGACTTATTTTCAAAGGCAGGTGAATCTGCCCTGTTATCCAGGCCTGGGATAAGCAGACAACCTGTACTTGGGTGTCTAAATGTGACCGAACGACACGTTGCAGAGTGCAAGGCAACTGGTCACCGATAACGAGATACCTTCACGGTGAGCGGGTTAACTTAAGACCCCAGGCGCAGTTTAGGAGTGAGATTCAAACGCAAAGGGCGGCTACGTGTCCGGTAGCATTCCCTGCGGCAAACAACACGGGAGGCCACGGTGCGCATACCCGCTCCCGGATTGTGCCTCGGGCCGGCTCTCCGTGCGCCCGGAAGGACGCAGCCTTGGTAAGACAAAGCTGCGTGGTCAGTGTGGCTCTTTTCTTGAAACCGTGGGTGGCTCTGAAAAGAGCCTTTGGTGTCACAGGGCCCCCGGGGCACACGGCCGTTGCCGGCCCGCCTCCGCAGCCTCACTTGCCCTTGGCCTTGTGGTGGCTCTCCGTCTTCTTGGGCAGCAGCACGGCCTGGATGTTGGGCAGGACGCCGCCCTGCGCGATGGTCACGCGGCCCAGCAGCTTGTTGAGCTCCTCGTCGTTGCGGATGGCCAGCTGCAGGTGGCGCGGGATGATACGCGTCTTCTTGTTGTCGCGGGCCGCGTTGCCCGCCAGCTCCAAGATTTCAGCAGTCAGGTACTCCAGCACCGCCGCCAGGTACACCGGCGCGCCGGCCCCGACCCGCTCGGAGTAGTTCCCTTTGCGGAGCAGCCGGTGCACGCGGCCTACGGGGAACTGCAACCCCGCGCGAGAAGAGCGCGACTTGGCCTTGGCGCGCGCCTTACCGCCCTGTTTGCCTCGGCCGGACATTGCCAACTCGGGCGCGGAGAGAGAAGAAAGACGAGAAGACAGACCCAAAGTAACGAGGCCGCCAGCCCCCCTGAGCCCTTATATATGGTCCGGAGGTAGTGGAGCTGACCTCATCTGATTGGATAGTAATGGGGACCAATCAGAAAAGGAGTCCATCATCCCCTAATTTGCATGCACCTTTTCCAGTGATTACGTTAGGCGGCGTTCGAACCTATCAGATACGAGGACCTCTGGATCCTTCATTTGCATACGGGACGTATAAATACAGTTGCTCGGGCCGCACGTTCTTTTTGTTTGGAGAGACTTGCCATAATGCCTGATCCGTCTAAATCGGCACCCGCGCCCAAGAAGGGCTCCAAGAAGGCCGTCACCAAAGCGCAAAAGAAGGACGGCAAGAAGCGCAAGCGCAGCCGCAAGGAGAGCTACTCCATCTACGTGTACAAGGTGCTGAAGCAGGTGCACCCCGACACCGGCATCTCCTCCAAGGCCATGGGCATCATGAACTCGTTTGTCAACGACATCTTCGAGCGCATCGCCAGCGAGGCCTCCCGCCTGGCGCATTACAACAAGCGTTCTACCATCACGTCCCGCGAGGTGCAGACGGCGGTGCGCCTGCTGCTGCCGGGCGAACTGGCCAAGCACGCTGTGTCTGAGGGCACCAAGGCCGTCACCAAGTACACCAGCTCCAAGTGAGGCGCGCCGGGCGCCCTGGAACCCAAAGGCTCTTTTCAGAGCCACCCACATAATCGAAAAAGGGTTTCGAACACGGTGAAGGGTTGTCCTGTGAATCAGTTCCGTTTTGTGCACCTTAGTGGTTTCCTGGTTACTGGGTCCGTGTGTGTGTGTGTGTGTGTGTGTGTGTGTGTGTGTGCGCGCGCGCGCGCGCCCCATTGTGTGTGTGCGTGGAAGGCGAGAGTGTGTAACTGTTTCTTATGGAGGTCTGGGATGGTAACCGGCCTGGCGGTCAAGGATCCGTGTCCACCCTCCCCTCTGCGGAGGGCTGTTGATGCATCGCCCTGCTAAGTAGACACCTTGAGTTCTTCGTCCTTTGGTGGCTGCAAGGGTGCATCCCCGGCGCTTGCGCGCGTAGACTCCGAGACCCAGGCCTGTCTGCGCGCGGCGTGCGTCTGTGGGTGAAGGGCGCGGGTCACCTCTTTCAGGAGGTGCCAATCCCCCCCCGCCCCGCCCCAGTGTCTCTGATGCATGGGCTGGGAAGTGAGGTCTCCGGTGTTGTGCGGCCCCAGGCGGTGTCGCCTGCAGCTGCATCCTTCCCTCGACCAGACATCTTGATCCTGAAGCAGTGACCATTTCTGGGAGAATGTTGGCGTGACTGGACCTTACAAAGGCAAAACGTTTGAAACCGAAAGGGAAATGGAAGCGTCTGGTGCGCGCGAGCCACATGTAACAAGCCGATTTCTGCTGCGGGTAGCTTTAGCCTATGTGGGGATGGGGGAGATCAATTCAGGAGGAAAGTAATTCCCCTTTAATGTAATCCCCCCTTTTCTGGACAAATAGCTCCCTCTTTCAGCCACATCATTTTCTGTGAAGTATTAGTGACGCAGAATTACCTCTTTTTTCGAATTTATGGCATTTATTAAGGGAAGTGTCATTTTGGCTCAGGGAAAGCGCTTTGGCACGAAGAGCCTTTACTTGGAAAAGGACATCGCTTTGGTTTTTCTTCGTTGTAAATAGGGGATTCCTAACAAGCACTTCCTTGAGCCACTCTGAGATTTAGATGTACCGATTGGTCGTGTCATCCGCTCAGGCAAGGAACAAACATTTAATGAAAGGTATCAGTCATGTTTTGCAAATCATCTCCAGAGGAAGCTGGTCGAAGCCGGGCTGGGCGGGAGGATCTGAGAACGTCACAGTCGAAGCTCCCTCCGCCCCAGCGTCTGGAAGCCCACCCACCCTGTTCCTTCTCCTGCGTGGGTCCAATCTAAAGGAATTTAAAATCTGACACGTTTTTCAGTTGGCATCTAAAATATTTTTATTCTTAGTTGTTATAGTTACAAGGGCGCAATTCCCAACGTAGGAGGTTGTAAAAAAGCAAAATGGTCACATCAAAGAAATTAAAATAAATTTTTAAATAAAGTTCTTGAGCTTTGACACATTTTCAAATAATGCTCTTATAAAAATCTTTCTTACTGAAATATGGGTGACACGATCACATCAATCTTTTAAAGGTATCTATTGAAATAGCAATTCGATACTGTAATCAATTCTTAGAACACATGGTCAAATTCTTCGTTAACAGTGAGACAGTCTACATGATCCTTTTTTTCCTCCCGGAACTCACCCCCATTGTACTTCTTCCTGAGAATTTCATCCAAATGTAAGCTATATTTTTGAGTGTTTTTATCTATTACCTTTCGTTACACACACACACACACACATACACACACACACACACACACACACCAACGTAAATTGAAATTTAAAAATACTTGCAGGTGACAAAAAGTGTTTTAAAAGTCATCTGGGCAGTACACATTTATTGAAAACATAAGTTTTGATAGCTAGTTATCACAGATACATGATCGTAAGTAATTCTCAGTTAGAATTTTAGTGAAACCTACCTCATTTATTGGGATTGATGGTGGTTCCTATTGCCTCACTTTATGCATCAGTGGACATATAGAGTATTGTTATGCTTACAATGATAGCAGTGTGCATCATTTCATTTCCATTATTAGTGTGTATCCATAGATACACACTCTGAAATATTTACAAAAACAACACAACACAACTCATAGATATGGAAGTTTTGCCACAGTTA
This sequence comes from Herpailurus yagouaroundi, assembly GCF_014898765.1. NCBI lineage: Eukaryota > Metazoa > Chordata > Mammalia > Carnivora > Felidae > Herpailurus > Herpailurus yagouaroundi. Next base: position 2,025,748 of record NW_024412443.1, read on the forward strand.
TTTTACTCAACTCTTTCCCTGCTAGTTATGATCCCCAGATTTGAAAACAGTAATCTACGTCAAAATCAACACCTTTAATCTTCTCAAGAGCTGTCTGATTCTTCTCGGAAACTACAGAATCCAGTCCTACACTATGAAGCAGGGGCCTCCTGATTGGGTCTGAGCCCTCCTCTACCTATGGAAGGAAGGAGATTAGGCATCACGATCTTAATGAGCACTTCTGGTAACAGGAAACTAGTGTCCCAGATCCAGGTCATTCTCTGCTTTAATAATAAGCTTCAGACCTAGGTTTAATAAAATGCAACTTGTCTCCAGTAGTGTGGGACTGTGCTAGCAGTGAGAAACAACATAGTTTATTTAGTCCCTAAAATAAAATCAAGAAGCAGAATAAACATAATTCCCAAATACAGTTGCATGAAAATGTTTTGTTGTGGGTAATGCAAAATGTCGATTAATTTCTCAGTCCCTTCATTCCTCAGACACACAGAATTAGTGTGAAGTAAAAGAAGGAGGAGGAGGAGGAGAGGAGGCTGCCTCTATTTGCTGAACAGTGTGGAGGATGCTGAGGCAGCCCCAGGGGAAGAATGGGCCTGGTTGGGCCCTCTCCTACCACGGGAGTGAGAATCTATTAAGGACGATGCAGAGCAACAGAGTTCCTGCCCTTGAGAATTTATAATGAAGAAAATGGAGAGAATCTTAATACAGAGCCCAGTCAGTAATACTACTACAACAAAGAGAAATGTTATTTGCGTTAAGTTGGAGGCTGAAGGAAGGGGTTCACTGAGTATTTAAAAATGCTTAGACTCACAGAGTAAGGAATCAACACAATGGAAGACTTCTCTAGGCCTGAAATACCAAAAGTACAGGCCAAAGAGTAAGGCTCTGGAAAGCACTGGAGGGATTTTGCAGGTATCCCCTGAGATGTATTTGAGAGGGGGCACCTGGGTGGCTGAGTTGGTTAAGCCTTTGACTCTCGACTTTGGCTCAGGTCATGATCTCATGGTGAGTTTGAGCCCCACATTGGGCTCTATGCTGGCAGCGTGGAGCCTGCTTAGGATTCTGTCTCCCTCTCTCTCTCTGCCCCTCCCCTGCTTACTCTCTATCTCCCTCTCAAGATAAATAAAAATAAACTTTAAAAATAAAATGCATTGAAGAGACTCTCTCCTCCCCTCATCTCAGCCAAAAATTTTAAGTCCAATTTGCTAATTACTATGGAGTAAACCAAAGATGGAGAGGGAAGGGCTATCTCTTTAATAAAAAAAGTACAAACGCAAAACAAAGAATTTAGTGTAGGAGGCTAAGATTTGATGAAAGCGTGACATCACTGGAGATAGACACCCCTAGGGGCCAGGAATCAGAAGGCCTCTGCCCACCTCTTGGGACTGAACTGGAAATCCAAATCCTGGGAAGTGTTTTGCTTTCAGACTGGGATGCTCTTGTGGTGTTTTTTGTAGTCTGGGGTATTTTTTAGAGCGAGAGAAGCCTGGGCCACAGTCAAACCTGCAGCTTCAGTTATAAATAAAGTGGGCAAATTAAATCCACCTTGCATATGGTTTACTTGTGTGTATGTGTTTAAAGTGCTCCATTCGTTTTGTCAAAAAGGCTCTATCACCATTTACAAGGCTTTCGTTAAAAGTATATACCAAAAACAAACAAAAAACAAAACAACCAAATTAGGGGCGCCTGAGTGGCTCAGTCCGTTGGGCCTAGACTTTGACCTAGGTTATGATCTCATGGTTCTTGTGAGTTGGAGCCCTGAGTGGCCTGGGACTCAGAGCCTGGATCCTGCTTCAGATTCTGTGTCTCCCTCTCTCTCTCTGCCCCTCCTCTGCTCACGCTCTCTCTCTCTCTCTCTCTCAAAAGTAAACATTAAAAATTTAAAAAAACCCACATAAACTGATCTCCTAATATGAATGATTTTAGCAGAGTATGATGATGGAGGCCACTACCTGTGCACCTGCTGTTCTGATTTTTCAAACAGGAACTGTGGTGCCCACAAAAAGCTGCTTAAACTGAACACTGCTTTTGTGTATTTGACAAGAGGCAAAGGAGGGAAGGACCAGCCCAAGCGTCACCGCCAAGACTGAGCCCAACACCCAGGACTTCATCGAACCCCACATCCGTCCAGCGCACGCAGACCTAATCCATTAAGAGACACAGGGGTGCTAGTAGGGAGGTTGGCCTGAGGCCTTCCTGGAGGTGACCGGGTCTCTGCCTAAAGCTAAGGCCGTGCCCTCTCTGGCTGCTGGCTGGGTAGATGCTGACTCAACGCGCCTTTGCAGGGTCTGCGCCTTTGAAGTCCAGTCTCGCTTTCCGTGGCGCATTGCAGCGCCCCCCAGAACCCTGCCGGAGCAGTACATCACAACCAGAGCGGCTGGCAGTCTCCTTTCTGAGCTCCTTTCTGAGCTCTGTGCTCCTTTCTGAGCACAGAGGTGGCTCTGAAAATAGCCTTTGGGTTCCAGGGCGCCCGGCGCGCCTCACTTGGAGCTGGTGTACTTGGTGACGGCCTTGGTGCCCTCAGACACAGCGTGCTTGGCCAGTTCGCCCGGCAGCAGCAGGCGCACGGCCGTCTGCACCTCGCGGGACGTGATGGTCGAGGCAGGGGCCTCGTTGGCGATGTGCTCGAAGATGTTGACAAACGAGTTCATGATGCCCATGATCTTAGACGAGATGCCGGTGTTGGAGTGCACCTGCTTCAGCACCTTGTACACGTAGATGGAGTAGCTCTCCTTGCGGCTGCTCTTTCTTCTGCGCTTTGGTGACGGCCTTCTTGGAGCCCTTCTTGGTCGGAGTGGGAAGGATCCGGCTTGGCCGGGCAGCGCGGGGGTGGGGGTGGGGCAACGCGGCGGTGGGGACTCCGGGGCTCAGGCAGCGCGGGCACAGGGGCTCCAAGGGGGGCGCGGATGCCCGGGTGGGGGCGGCGGGGGCGTCGCAGGGACGCCGGCTCGGGGCTGGCGGGGTACGCAGGAACGCCAGGAGGCGGCTAGAGTGGAGGTAGCTGGGGCGCGAGTGTGCGGGCGAAGGGGCAGGGGGCCGCGGACCGGGCACCGGAACCCGGGCGGTGCAGTCGCAGGAACCGAGATGAGTGTGCCGAGCGCAGGCAGCGCTATTTATTGTGTCCATATTCAAATGAAGCCTCCAAGTCGCGGGAATCTGATTGGACGGCAGGCTGTGAGCCTCTGGGACCGCTAGGAGTTTATATAAATAGCAGATGCTGGCTCTTATTTCCTATTGGATGGCAATCCCACCAATCCGAAGACGCAGGTGCCTCGCGCTGGGAGTCAGGTTGAGCATCTTTGTTCAAACCGGGAGAGGAGGGGCCTTTGTGTGGTCACCGGTTCTGGATGGGGTAAATAATAATAATAAAAATAAACATAAACAATAACAATAATAATAAATAAGGAAATAAAAGTCGGTTTAACGCTGCATCTCCATCTTCTCCGGGCAAGGGGTAAACACGTTTCTGAGGCCCAAAGCTAGGGAGGACAAGCTGATGCTTATTCAGCAAAGGGGAATGGGAATAACTTAACTATTTCCCATCATTCCCCCAACAAAAGGCCAATGTCAGAATTCAGGCGTAAATCCAAACGGCTGAACACTGAAAATCTGTGAAGGCACTCACGTTGGAGGTGTAGCAACAGGGCAGACTTGCAAGTGGAAGGACTGATGAAGGGGCTTCCGGGGAAACAGTCCTTTGATTTCAATGCTGACTAATTTCTTTTGAAGTGATCGCTGCGTGCTAGGTACTCCGTATCTAGGGTCTCATCTTGTCTGTGAACGCATCAGAACACAGGCTTATAGAATTGTTACAGGCTAAACTGAGGCCTTACCAAAAATATTAAGAATCTATTGAACAAAAGTTGCTTAGAATCAGGAAACATCCAATTTAACAGATAGAGAAGATTTCCATGGAGCCGTACAAAATGAAAGACTTGTATCGGCAGAACAGAGAGGGAACAAGAAGTCACAGGAAAGGAAAAATAGCATTATTGCGAGGTCACTTTCTTTTAGAGAATGGAAGAGGCCTATCAGACTGATTACCTCACTAGTGCTGATCAGTGTTGCGACCGGTGCAACAAACACCGAGATCAGGGTCCTGAGGGTAGGGGAATGTAAGGAAAAAAAGAGAGAAGAGAAGACAGTTTGGGAACAGGAGGGTCCCCTGGGCTGATGGCCCAAGTGACGGCTTTATTGTTGCTGTACACAATCTTTTATATCAAGACTCATAAGGGTCAGGCCATTCTAAGAATAAACAAGTTTCACATAATCGCTGCCAACCAAAACATTTAGTTCTGTGTTCCTTGTGAATTTTCTAAACGGGTCACAGCAAGACCTTGTTGATAAGATTGCTAGCAAAACACAGTTCTCATGTTTGTTTCTATTTGACTCAGGGTAGATAAAAGGGGAGGTAACATTACTGCCAACACCCACAGACCACAGGCTTCAGGAATTAACTTTCTCAGCCTTGACAAGGCTTTCGTATGCCCTTGAAAATGGGGGAATGGGAGGGGGAACCACTGGGTTGGCTGAGTCAGCAGGGAACCGTTGCTCGACCCAGTCTCAGCCTGGCACCGGGGCCCGGCCTCCCACAATCAGGGGATTCCTGATTCACTGGAGCTTAATGCTCCACTTCTGGGACAGCTGACACTTGCAATAAATTCAGTCTTGGTTCCGTGACATGGCACTTAGCATGAGGCACTCCATTTTGGATATGTTGTCTTGTTTTCACCAGAAGTTATCAGTCCCTGAGTTGCCTCCCCCATTAAATTAACTCCTATAGACATGAGTTAAGGTCTCCTATATGTTAAATGCCAAGACGGAAATATAAGGTGTTAAGAATTTACTTACTTGAGCATCACACCTGGGAAGCTCAGAAATGCAGACTCTTGGGGTGCCTGGGTGGCTCAGTGGGTTGAGAGTCTGACTCTTGATTTGGGGTCAGGTCATGATTTCATGGTCTTGAGATTGAGACCTGTGTTGGGCCACACTGAGCATGGAACCTGCTTGGGATTCTCTTCCAATCTTTGCTCCTACTCTGTGCAGTCTCTCTCTCTCTCTCTCTCTCTCTCTCTCTCTCTCAAAATAAATAAATAAACATAAGAAAAAATAGAAATGCAGAATCCTGGGCCCCATTTCAAAGGTATTGACTGAAAAGTTGTATTTTTTTCTTTTTTAAAAATTTTTTAATGTTTATTTTTGACAGAGAGAGACAGACAGAGCATGAGCGGGGGAGGGGCAGAGAGAGAGGGAGACACAGAATGGGAAACAGGCTCCAGGCTCTGAGCTGTCAGCACAGAGCCCGATGCGGGGCTCGAACTCACAAACTGCAAGATCATGACCTGAGCCGAAGTCGGATGCTCAACGGACTGAGCCACCCAGGCCCCACTTTTTCTTTTTTTTTTAAGTTTATTTTTATTTATTTTGAGAGAGAGAGAGAGGGAGGGAGAGAGCAAGTGGGGAAGGGGCAGAAAGAAGAGGGAGACAGACTCCCAAGCAGGCTCCACACTGTCAGCACAGAGCCCGATGTGGGGTTCAATCTCAAGAACGGTGAGAGCATGACCTGAGCTCAAGTCAAAAATTGGACTCTTGGGTACCTGAGTGGCTCAGTCAGTCAAGTGTCTGACTTTGGCTCATGATCTCACACCACAGTCATGATCTCACAGTTGTGGGTTTGAGCCCTGCACTGGGCTCTGTGCTGACAGGTCAGAGCCTGGAGCCTGCTTCGGATTCTGTGTTTCCCTCTCTCTCTATCCCTCCCCCGCTCATGCTCTGTCTCCCCAAAATAAATAAACATTAAAAAAAAAGAGTTGGACACTTAACCGACTGAGCCACCCAGATGCACCAGATGTATTTTAAACAGACTCAGATGCATATCACACTTTGAGAAGGTCTAAGGTCTGGTCTGGGTGTCACTTACCTGGCCACTGTAACCATCCAGAGGCCAGGAAACTTAACAGTGCCCCCAACAGACAAAATGGATCACAGCTTCAGAACAGTCAGCAAGATGCTTTCAAGATACCCACACAAATGCCCTCTATGTGCAAATATGTCTGTACAAACATGTCTTGTGTGTTCACACATGTCTTGTGAGATCCATGGGCCTCTTGAGATTGTGGGTGCCTTGAGCTGCTTTGGATATACTCAGCATTGACCATTTTATCTATTTACCTTAAAAAATGGAGTTGATTTAACAAACATTTCTATAGAGCTCATTATCATCTAGGTAACCATTTAATATATAATTCACATTAGTGCTGATAAGATCCTTTCCTGGTATGCACTATTATCAACTCCATTTTATGGATGGATAGCAAAAGGCTGAAGAAAATATGTCCCGAGTTAAACACGTGGGAGGCAGGAGCTGACCCTGAAAATCAGGCTGATTGGTGCCAAGAACTTTTAAATATTTGGATAGTGAATTGCACTCAATTTTGAAGAAGGAACACTACTTATGATGTGGTGTGTAGAAGAAAAATAGTAAAACACCAATGCATCACTCTGTGTTTCAGTTTCTGACAAACAAAAGTCCAAAATCTTGTAATTGGTCTCTCCTGGAAAGATGAAAGTATTGTAGATGAAATTGTACTGAATTCTACAATCGCTGACTCCATTAAAAGAATAAAGCCTTTGAATACAAGGTGCCTTAAGGAAAGGAAATAGAAAAAAAGGCTTGTTTCTGGATCATTACCCCAAATCACTTTTGTAGCCATCATTATTTTTTTTCTGTGGGAGTTAATGAGTATAAAAATGATTAGCCTTGCTTCCCAGCACCAGTGGGAGACGTCGGAAGCCCGATCTTGCACACGAGGTGCACTCCAAGCAAGAATCTCTTTCCTTTTACCTGCAGATTTCGTGAGCACAGACTTCCCTGACATAGTCTTGAAACTCACTGTTTGGAGAAGGTCTTTCTGTCTCAGTGAGGCTCACTTCCGGTGGATATTGAAGCTCTAACACATTTATAATGTTGGGGAGGAAATGCTTTCACTCCACCCTCCTGGCTTTGATAGCTGGTTATGGGAAGTGAACCGACAACAGGCAGATTGACAGGAGAAAAGGTGTATGAATTTACTAATTTTTATTATTACATGCATGGGGGCCTCCCAGGGGAAAAGGGTGACTATCTCCCAAAGCAGTGAGATTGGAGGGAGAGCTTATATACCATTTTTTTTAATGTTTATTATCTTAGAGAGAGCACGCACACACGAGCAGAGGAGGGGCAGAGAGCAAGAGGGAGACACAGAGTCCGAAACAGGCTCCAGGCTCTGAGCAAGTGTTCAGCACAGAACCCAATGTGGGGCTCAAATCCACAAACTGTGAGATCATGACCTGAGCTGAAGCTGGACACTCAACCGACTGAGCCACCCAGGTGCCCCTTGAGAGCTTATATACCATCTGAATTGGAGCAGGGGAGGGGGCTGTGGGCCTCTGAGGGGGACAGTGAATGGTGTTTAGGAAAGAGGAGTGGGCCTTTTGGAGAATAGATAGCAGGTGTGATAGTCTGTGACAACGTTTGTCTGGTTGTGGCGTGAACTTCTTTCTTCCCTCCTGTGATGAAACCCCAGGAGGGGATTGATGGCAGGTAGAGTCTTTTTTTCGGGGAGGACCTGTCTTTTTTTTTTTTTTTTTTTTTTTACATTTTATTTATTTTTGAGAGACAGAGAGAGGCAGAGCACAAGTGGGGGAGGGGCAGAGAGGGAATGAGACACAGAATCTGAAGCAGACTCTAGGCTCTAAGCTGTCAGCACAGAGCCTGACGTGGGGCTCCAGCCCACAAACTGTAAGATCATGACTTGGGCCGAAGTTGGACACTCAACCGACTGAGCCACCCAGGCGCCCTGGACCTGTCTTTTTTTTGAGAGAGGGAGTGAGCACTTGGAAGCATGGGAGGGTCAGGGGGAGAGAGAGAGAATCCCAAGCTGACTCCACACCCAGAGCACAGTCTGAATGCAGGGCTCAATCTCACCAACCATGAGATCACAACCTAAACTAACATCAAGAGTTGGATGCTTATCCAACTGAGCTGCCCAGGCGCCTCTAGAAGAATAATTTAAAAAGGGGGTGGGATGATAAAAAAATAAAAAATAAAAACATTTTTTTTTCTTAATGGTTTCAGTGCACAGTGCCTGGTGCTGGTAGCAATTCCTTAACTATGTGGAACAAATGATGGAGTCAGTGAAAGGAGCACATTTCATCATCCTGAATTCCTGTGCCCACCACGGACACCATCCTTTTTCTCTGCTGGGATAAAGATGCTGTGCAGTGTTTTTGCCCCACCCCAGCCTGGTGTCTTACACATTCCCACCAATGAGCATTGCTGTAGATGAAATGTTGCAAGCCCCCCCCCCCCCCCGCCCCCAACAACTACAGCAGCACTCGCTGCTTATGGATCCTGCAGGGGTGTGGGGTGGGGGGAGGGCTCTGCAGGGAGGCAGCACCCTGCAGATGCAGGAAGGGTGCCAGACCATAATGGTTGGGGCTGGGAGCTGCAGGTAGGTGGGTGCCTGCAGTGACAGTGCACGCACACTGGAGCTCTGCAGAGAAGAGGTAAACCTCCTTGCACGCTTTGCAGGTTCACAAAGCAAAGAAGGAAGGCAGCTTGGCCAGCCTTTGTCCTGGAGACAGCCTCCAGCGCGCACCTGAGACAAAGGCCGTGGTGGGGGTGCTGGGGCTCCTGTGGCCGGCCTTGCGTACAAGACCCTGGAGGAGACAGGTGCTAACCCCACACCCATGCAAGGTTTTGGGGTTGCTTCCCAGGCTGGGCCCGTCCTTTTCTTCCTGTGCTCATTTCCATGTTGTTTCAGCAGGCAGGAGAGAGGGGGTCTTCAGTCAAATCCCAGCTCCAGGTGGGAATGAAAGGCTGGAGACCACGGTGGAGGGGAGGTGGGGGGTGGGTCAGGGAACTGAATCTGGTGTTGGGTGAGCAGCTTGTGGGATGGATCATTGCCATCTCAGTGCCCACACAGACACGCAGACACAAAGGCCAGATGTGCTGGCCCCTCAGCCCCTGAGCTCCTAGGACAGGCAGGTTTCGGGTGCCCCCAGGGGCTGGGGTCAGGGGACAAAATGCTCTGGAGGCCACACAGGCCTTTCTGGTTACTTGTTCCTCCACGAGAGTGAGCTCCCGTCCTCATTATATAGTATATTTCTATTACTTCCCGTCTACATACAGATATGCAAAAATCATGTGGGGAGCCTGGGTGGCTCCATGGGTTGAGTGTCTGACTTTGGCTCAGGTTGTGATCTCAACCGGTTCCTGAGTTCAAACCCCGATGCGGGCTCAGTGCTAACAGCATGGAGCCTGGCTCATATCCTCTGTATCCCTCTCTCTCTGCTCAGCCCCTGTTCACGCTCTCTCTCAAAAATAAACTAAAAAAAAAAAAAAAAAAAAAAGTAAAAATGTTGGGGCACCTGGTAAAAATGTAGGTTAAGTGTCCAACTTTGGCTCATGTCACGATCTCACAATTTGTGGGTTCGAGCCCCGTGTTGGGCTCTGCACTGACAGCGAGGAGCCTGCTCGGGATTCTCTGCTCTCTCTCTCTCTCTCTCTCTCAAAATAAATAAATAAACTTAAAATGAAACAATCAGGAATCACCCTGTCCCACTAATCTGACTGATAGGCCCCTGCTGTCCCCTCCCTAAAGGAAAGTGACCTTGAAATAATCACCCACCTTTGGCCCCGTATGACTTCCTTGCTTCCCCCCTTTCTGCCGATAGAAGTCTTTCATTTTCGGCTCCTCCGAACGCCTTCTTATCTGCAAGACTGGGTGCTGCCTGATTCAAATCAGTCTTTGTTGAAATACACTCTCACACTTTTCAATATACCTCAGTTTCTCTTTCAGCAGTGCTGGTATCAGAAGTGGGACCTCAGGGAAACCCCTGTCAGTCCCAGAGCAACCGGGAACCAGGCACAGGCACCTGCTGAGCCCCTCTGAGCCCATGGCTGTCTTGCCGCCTCCAGTGGTCATGGGTAAGTCCTGGTTGGTCCTGGTCCTCCTGTGTTATGAGCTTTCAGACTTTATCAGAGCATGTCTCTTTCCAGACTGGAAATCGGCTGAAGTCAGACTGGGTCTGACTTAGAAACTGGGCTAGGTCTGGGGTTGGATTGGGTCCTATGTGAGGCCTCAGGTAAATCGGATTTTGTTTAAAGGCTGAACAAGCAGTTTAACATTACCAGAGATAATCTTTTTCCTTTTAAGTTTTAATTTTAATTCCAGTTAGTTAACATACAGTGTAATATGAGTTGCAAGTGTAGAATTGATTCAACAACTCCCAGTGCTCATCACAACAGGTGTACTCCTTCATCCCTATCTCCCATTTAATACACCCCCGACCCATCTCCCTTCTGGTAACCATCAGTGTGTTCTTTATAGTTAAGAGTCAGTTTCTTGTTTTGCCTCTCTCTCTCTTATTTTCCCTTTGCTCATTTGCTTTGTTTCTTAAATTCCACATATGACTTAAATCATATGGTATTTTCTTTCTCTGACTGACTTATTTCACTTAGCACATAATACACTCTAGCTCCATTCATGTTGTTGCAAATGGCAATATTTCATTTTGTTTTCATCACCGAGTACTATTCCAATGCATGTATATACCACATCCTCTTTATCCATCATCAGTTGATGGACATTTGGGCTCTTTCCATAATTTGGCTATTGTTGATAGCACTGCTATAAACAATGGGGTGCATGTACCCCTTTGAAACAGCACACCTGTTTCCCTTGGATAAATGCCTAGTAGTGCAATTGCTGGGTCATAAGGTAGTCCTATTTTTAGTTTTTTTGAGGAACCTCCATACTGTTTTCCAGAGTGGTTGCACCAGTTTGCATTCCCACTAGCAGTGCAAAAGAGATCCTCTTTGTCCATCATCAGTTGACAGACATTTGGGCTCTTTCCATAATTTGGCTATTGTTGATAGTGCTGCTATAAACATTGGGGTGTATGTGTCCCTTTGAATCAGCATTTTTTTTATCCTTTGGGTAAATACCTAGTAGTGTAATTGCTGGGTCATAGGGTAGGTCTATTTTTAACTTTTTGAGGAACCTCCATACTGTTTTCCAGAGTGGCTGCACAAGTTTGCATTCCCACCAGCAGTGCAAGAAGGTTACCCTTTCTCCACACCCTCGCCAACATCTGTTGTTTCTTGAGTTGTTAGTTTTGGCCATTCTGATAGATGTGAGGAGGTATCTCATCCTGGTTTTGATTTATATTTCCTTGATGATGAGTGATGTTGAGCATCTTTTCATGTGTCTATTAGCCATCTGGATGTCCAAAGATAATCCTGAGACACAGTGGCCACAGTGGAGAACTTTTAACCTAGATGAAGAGGTGTCCCAGAGAAAAAGGGGGCTCAGCCAAGTAGTCACCATAAAGGCTCGACAGAAAATTGTTTTTCCTCCTTTACAGTTTCTGGTGACCAAGATGAGACCTGCTGGGACACCAGGCTCACTACAGAACCTGCAGATGATGTCCTGGGAGTAAAAGCAGGAGCTGGCAAAGGGTGAGAAGTCTTAGCAGATCTCCATCTATGGTGCCTGATGGAGAGAGGAAGGTAAAATCTCACGTTGTCCCTTTCTTTCCAAATTCGGGCTGGCAGGAGAAAAACATTTTTAAAAATTAGATCTTTGTTTTTCTTTATTAAAAAATTTTTTTAATGTGTATTTATTTTTGAGAGAGAGAGACACAGAGCATGAGCAGGGGAGGGGCAGAGAGAGAGGGAGACACAGAATCCGAAGCAGGCTCCAGGATCTGAGCTGTCAGCACAAAGCCTGACATGGGGCTCAAATCCATGAACTACATGATCATGACCTGAGCCGAAATAGGATGCTTAACTAATTGAGCCACCCAGGCTCCCCTAAAAGGATTTTTTTTTAAACATGGCTCTATCATCACAGGTTGGCCAAACTGGAAGCTGATATTCAGAGCCTGCTAGGAATTTATTTTTAGGCCTCCTCTCCTAAGTTAAAATAAAGCTATGTACACAGAGATAAAGGAAAACATTCTGAAGCCTTTTGTGCTGAAGCATGTACTGAAATATTCCAAAGACACACAGCTGTAAACCTAGAACATAGGAATCTTTTGCTTTCCATTGTAGTTGGAAATGTTCCTGATATCACGAAGCAAATTGAGTGTAATATGGCTGGATGGCTGCATCAGCACCTTGATATCACTCAGGCTCTACTATGATTCTTTGGGGGAATTAAAAGCCACTGTCCTTATCCCATAAGGGATTTTGCTTTGCAAAAGCAGAAATGCAGCTCTAGAAGCAATTCAAGGTCCACCTGTCTTTACCATTCCCCAAATGTCCTGTATCCATTTCATGATGCTTGCAGATACCGTAAAAGATCAGGATTTTGGAGGGGCACCTGGGTGGCTCTTGGGTAAGGGGCTGACTTCAGCTCAGGTCATGATCTTTCTTTTGTGGGTTTGAGCCCCACATCGGCCTCTGTGCTGACAGTTCAGATCCTGGAGCCTGCTTCAGATTCTGTGTCTCCCTCTTTCTCTCTGCCCCTCCCCCGCTCATGTCTGTCTCAAGAAAAAATAATAATAAATAAAATTTAAAAATTAAAAAAAAAAAACCTCACAGAGAACAGATGTCAGACACCAAATCAAAGACACATTTTCAGGGGCACCTGGGTGGCTCAGTCAGTAAAGCATCCAACTTTGGCTCAGGTCACCATCTCATGGTTTGTGAGTTTGAGCCCCATGAAGGGCTCTGTGCTGACAGCTCAGAGCCCACTTCAGATCCTCTATCCCTCTCTCTCTTCCCCTCCTCTGCTCATTCTCTCTCTGTCTCAAATAAATAACTAAACTTAAAAAAATAAAAAATTATAACCAGGATTTTTTTTTAACATTTAAGTAATCTGCACAGACAGCAAAGATTTTGTGTCGTACTAAAATACCTTACTGTGTTTCACGTTGTCTTTAGCAGGTCTTTGATTATGTAAGAAAATCCAGTTTTCTCATCTTACGCCATACCACCCTGAATGCGCCTGATCTCATCTGATCTTGGAAGCTAAACAGGGTCGGCCCTTTAACATCTTCAATTGCCACTTTGGTCGAGTAGATGAGTAAGTATTATTTCATAATAATCTGTGATCCTATTTAATCAAATGTCCAAACCTTCTGACATTTTCCCCAAATCAAATTCTAAATGGAGCCTTAATTTTTTTTCTAAATGTTTATTTTTGAGAGAGAGAGAGAGAGAGAGAGTGAGCAGGGAAAGGACAGAGAGAGTGGGAGACACAGAATCTGAAGTGGGCTCCAGGCTCTGAACCATCAGGATAGAGTCTGACGTGGGGCTCAAATCCATGGACCGTGAGATCATGACCTGAGCTGAATGAAGTCGGACACTTAATTGACGAGCCACATAGGCTCCCCGTGTTGTCTTTAAACTTAATATATATATATATATATATATGTTTATTTTTGAGAGAGAAGGAGACACAGCATGATCAGTGGAGGGACAGAGGGAGGGAACATGGATCCAAAGCAGGTTCCAGGCTCTGAGCTGTCAGCACAGAGCCGGACGTGGGGCTCAAATCCATTGACTGTGAGATCATTACCTGAGCTGAAGTTGGTGGCTTAACTGACTGAGCCATCCAGGCGCCCCTGGAGCCTTTTGACCTCAAAATAACTTTGACATTTCCCGGAGGGATCCTGGAATATCTCAAAGGACGTGTGTCTCACCTTGTTAAAGAAAGACGTCAGACCAGTTAGCTTGATTTGATATGCAATTATGGTATACAAATCATGCAGCAAGCACCTTCAAACACATCATGGTAAACCTTAAGTTGTATGTGTGGGTGTATGTTACTAATATACCATGAAATGCTCAAAGTACATAGAAATCTGTTGATACTCTCCTTGTCCAGCTAGCACCTGAAATTGTATGTAGAAACATCTACACTTCCTTATCAAAAGAACACTCACCAAATGTTTGAGCATGGGCATTTTTTAAAGTGTTTTTATTTATTTTTGAGGGAGAGAGAGACAGAGTGTGAGCTGGGGAGGGCCAGAGAGAGAGGGAGACACAGAATCTGAAGCAGGCTCCAGGCTCCAAGCTGTCAGCACAGAGCCTGGTGTGGGGCTCAAACTCGTGAACCACAAGATCATGACCTGAGCTGAAGCCGGGAGCCCAACTGACAGAGCCACCCAGGCACCCCTGACCATGGGCATTTTTAACTTTTGCCATTTACAGACCGTTGTTTTACTCTGACGTTCTTGCAAGAGCAAGATTCAGCAAAAGGACCCTGCTGAGTACTCTTGACCACGGACCCCACTGCCAAGCCACCAGGTGTTGAAACTTGGGTGCGTATTCCAAATTGAGGAAGGCTTCCCCTGCCATCTGGTCATTTGTAAACACCGGATAATGCCACTGGCCACATATCTCGGGTCATTGCCGAGGGGGATAATCTAACCTCCAATGTCTGTTGGATTCTCCACGATGCGATGCTGGCAATCCTGTCATTCTGCCCGGCACAAACCTTCCCCTTGATTTCCAATGCCTCAGCACACCTCCTTACTCAGTTAAAAGATAATCAAGACTGTCTGTGGCCAGAGGCTCAAGGGGTTTTTGCTGGGCAGCTACTGGTTCAGTAGCAAAATCTGCAACATCAAGAGTGAAGGGGAGGGGGAGCCTGGGTGGCTTGGTCGGTTAAGCCTCAGAATTGGGCTCAGGTCATGATCTCCATGCTGACAGCTCAGAGCCTGGAGCCTGCTTCGGATTCTGTCTCCTTTTCTCTCTGACCTTCCCCTGCTTTGCTCTCTCTCATTCTGTCTCTCTGTCAAAAATAAATAAACGTTTTTTTTTTTAAATGTAGGAGGGATTATTAAAACAAGACTCCAGACCCCAAATATGGAGTCACTTCTAAGCCCCAGCTCACCAAACCGAAACAATCAATGACAGTGTTAGCTCTCCCAGAAATGGGAGCTTCGACCAGACAATCAGGATTCCCTGGTCAGCACTGGTGACAAAATCTGCCTGGTAGGCCCCTGCCGTCCCTTCCCCAAAGGAAGGTGGCCTTGTCATAAGCCACCTGCTTTCTTCCTCATTCCTGCACTGTTCTGCCTGGTTAAGTCTTTCATTTCCTACAGCTCCCTGGCACTCCCTGCTATCTGCCTGGAGACTGTGCTGCCTGATTTCAATCCAGTTTTGCTCAAATAAATTTGTAACATTTTTAAGAGGACTCAGTTTACTTTTTTTTTTAATTTTTTAATGTTTATTTATTTTTGAGAGAGACAGAGACAGAGCATGAGCGGGGAAGAGGCAGAGAGAGACACACAGAATCCAAAGCAGGCTCCAGGTTCTGAGCCATCAGCACAGAGCCTCACACAGGCTTGGAACCCACGAGCTGTGAGATTATGACCTGAGCTGAGTCAGATGCTTAACCCACTGAGCCACCCAAGCGCCCCAAGAGGCCTCAGTTTACTTTTTAACAGAGGAGATCTAGAAAACGGATCGCACATATGTCCGAAAACACAAAACTTGACATTTTATGAGAACGATTTTCCTATACTTGATGTATTTGATAGGTTTTGAGTTTTCAAGAGAGGTGGTCTGCATCTGGGAAGGGAGAGCTCTGGAGACATGTGCACGAGGGTGTTGGGAAAGGAGGATGGGGCAGATGGAAGGGTGTAGGGAGGAGGCTGGGGGCTGGGGAGGCAGCCGGCCTCACCCACAGGACCGTGCCCTGGGGACACCCCAGGCCATGAGGTTTTCTCCAAGGTTCCCCCTCTTCCCCTCCAGGGCAGCCGCACTGCCATTGTCACCCGCATGCTAGGAAATCGGGAGGATGTCCAAAGACAGGGGTGAAAACGTTAAGGCACAAACGTGGACAAAACACAACAGATTCCAAGCTCAGACACCAAACTGAGGGCGCAGCAAAGGCGATTGGGAAAGGGAAGCTTTAGAAAGCTCCAGAACGTGCCTCAGCCAACCGGGTAGGATTGTTTGAACCAATCCAGATGGGCTGTTCTGGTAAATACCAGAGGCTTGGCTCTTCCTGTTCATCTCAGGGGCCTCCTGAGACTGACTGTGTGCCCGAGGGGTGCCCCCCAGGCGGCTGTGGGCGTGAGGGGGCCCTGAGGCGAAGGTCCTGCACTCCCAGCCTCTGCGCATCCCGTCACCGCCTGCAGTATTGCGTCCCCGCGCCCCTGTGCTACAGCTCTGCACATCCCCGCACCATCTGCAATTCTGTGCGCCCCCCTGCCTACCCCCACCTCTACACCTCCCAGCACCCGCTGCAATTCTGTGACAGCCCGCCCC
>NW_024412443.1:2042114-2059770 GCF_014898765.1 Herpailurus yagouaroundi
CCCCCGCTGCAATTCGTTGACCCCCCGCCCCCCCCCCCCCCCCCCGCCTCCCATCAACTCTGCAGGTCCTGACACCTTATTCAGTTCTGTGCGCCCCCCCCCCCCCCCGTCTTCCCCCACCTCTGCACGTCCCGGCACCTTCTGCAGTTCTCCATCCCCGCGGCCCTTGTGCCCAGCACCCCTACACCTCCAGGCATCGTTTGCACTTCTGCGCTCCCACCCCAGCCCCCTGTGACCTGCACCTCTGCACCCCTGTACCCACCCCCCGCTTCCACCCGGCCCTCCCAGCGCGCTTGAAGGGCGGCCGGGGGAGGGGGTTCCTCGGTCCCCCACCTGTGCGCGGTCGTCGCCCCGCTCGCCCCGCCCCGCCCGGGGACCCCGGGCGGGGGGGGGGGGGCGGCGCGGGCCGACGATAGCCACGGGGGCCACCAGCAGGGCCAACTAAGTGACTTTGTGCGGGGTTTCCCGAGGCCTTGGCTCTCCGTTCGCGGTCTTGGGAGAGAGCCAGCTTTTCAGACTCGCTTGGGAGCGGGACTGTGGGAGGGGGGTGGCGACGGGAGGCTCGCGTTCAGAACTCCGGATCCACCAATCCGTGGTGGATTCCGGCCTGCACTGGAATCCGGCTGCCCAGGGTCAGCCCCTCCAAGGCTCTGCCTCGTCTCCTCCTGCTGTGGGCTGTCTGCAGCCTCAAGCTGTCTCCGACCTCCGTGGCCAGCCCTCTGCTGGGACAGCAAACGCATCCTAGTATCTGAGAGAGGGAACCACCTCCAGTAATTTCTCCAAAGTGGGAATGGGCTCAAGAAATGCTTTTCCCAGGGGCTGGGGGAGGGGGTGGTGGCGGGAGCTTTGGCTGCTGTTTCAGCTTCCTTATTCAAGTACCCACGCGAGCCCCTGCACACCGCCGGCCTGCACCCCGGCTTCTCGCTCACCTCGCCTCCCCACCTGTGGTTTGGGTTCCCATCTGCATAACTCCCATGAGTTCTCTCTTGTTAGTTACACAGATTTTGTTGTTTGTCGGTTCCTATTTGTTTCACAGCGTGTGATTCTGATATACACAGATTTATCTGTGTTCCTTCAGGGAAAAGCTCCAGTTCTTTCTCAAAGCTACCAGCATGCACTATTACTGAATTCAACTTGCCTCCGTGGGTTGATACTTTTTTTCAGTGGCTTGTTTTTTTCCTACAACCAATGACTGGTCTTGACTTCAGAAGTCAGAGACCTGAATGCTTTTTGCAACTTCCACTCATCATAGAAAGTAGTTGCCTGCTGCTGTTCCCAGAAAAATAGATAACCTGGCCTCTGGCTTCGCTGCCTCCTGCAACTGGGCCCTGGAACCTTCTGGAGCCTGGTCACACCTCCTTCCTGCATAAGCATTGGCTATCTACATGGCCACCTAGCATCCACCCATAATGTGCCCCCCCTTCCGCCTCTCATGGCCACCCAACATCCACCCATAATGTGTCCCCCCCACCTCCCACAATCCACGCATAATGTGCTTCCCCTTCTGCCTCCCATGGCCACCCAACATCCACCCGTAATGTGTTCCCCTGCCTCCCAACATCCACCCATAATCCTGAGCTTGCAGCCCGGCTGTGGCCTCTACTGCCTCTTGCTGTGGGTCATTTTTTGCTATTTTAAAATATAGGGGTCTTACTATTATTATTAAGGTATGCTGAGGTGACCACCATCAGAGAGACAGCTTTTGGGGGCACCTGGGGGACTCAGTTGGTTAAGCCACCTGCTCTTCATTTCGGCTCAGGTCATGGTCTCAAGATTCGTGGCATCGAGTCCCACATCAGGCTCTGTGCTGACAGCGTGGAGCCTGCTTGGTATTCTCTGTCTCCCTCTGTCTCAAAAACAAACAAACATAAAAAAGAGAGCTAGAGAGTGCTGTGACACTCAGTTACCCAGAGGAAGGGGCACTTGGCTGCACATGACTGCATGGGGAAGCCCTGGGTCTGCAGGACCTGCAGCCCTGGGTCTGCACTAAAGGTCTTGTGGGCGAGACCTTTAGTGCATCTCTGCAGGACAGGTGAGTGTTGGCCAGTTTGAGTGTTTCAGTGGGCTGTGAGGTGGAAGGGCTCTCCCATTGTCTGGCACCTGCCTGGGCACAGCTTGATTAGAGGAGGCAGTGGGTAGGCCTGTGAGCTTTGGGTTGGTGAGTTTGCATATGAAAGGCACGCCTCTGGGTGAATTATTTCCTGTCTTAGGAACTGGTAGCCATGGCCTGGGCAGTCCTTGCTGGGGCCCCAAGGCCTCAGATGTCAGGGCTTCAGGATGCAGAAAGTAGGAGGCCATGTGCTTCTAGGACTTTCTGCCCTTCCTTACAGGAGTCAAGTCTCCTTTCTTCCTCAGGGGGCTACTTCTGTGGGTTCCCAGGGCTGGGTCTGTTAGGGAACCAGGCTGGTATGCTGGCAGAAAAACCAAGCGGCACTCGGAGATCTTGGTGGATCGGAGACTTATTTAACACCGGTGGGTCAGAGGAGACCATTTCTCCAAAGATCTGAGCCCTGGATGTGAGTGGGAAGGGTAATTTATAGTTATCAGCCTCCATATTTGTGTGGGGGTGGTTGGTGGTTTGCACATGCAGCAAACAAAGGAAGAAGAACCCGGAGGAGGGGTCTCTAAGCTAGAGTCCAGAGTTTGCTTTAGCTCAATCAGCCATCTTTGGTGTACTTTATCCACTTCTCCAACATTCCCCCCTTTGATGCCTTTTAAAAAAACTTTTAGTAGGCATCACCTTTCAGTTTTACAGGTTGGTACTCTCAGAAGGCTAAGATATGTGCAGTAGTTTGGCGAGGAACAGTGTTTTCAATAAAATGTACCATGGCATTCAGTATACAAGGGCCGATGGATATAAGTAAAATTATGGAGACGAGGGGACCCGCCAGGGCAGGAAGCCAGGATGCCCAATCTGTGAGATCCCATCCTTTCCATTGATACTTTCCTGTTGTCTAAATTGAATTCATTCCTTGAGTTCCCTAACCTTAGTTGTAACTATTCCTGACTGGTTTAGGAAATAGCAACATTCCTTCCCCAGAGAGATACAAGTCCCTCCTTTTTCTGGAGTGAGGAGGTCAAGGGCTTGCCTATTTTGGAGGGTCACTGCCGCCAAGAGTTTATTTAGCTTTGTAAGGTTACCAGAGAATCTGCCACCCGTTCCACCTGTTCATTTAGCTCTTGAGATAGACTATGGTATAGTCCTATGGATGAACCTGTGCCCCCTATTCTGGTTCCTATTCCTGTCGCAATTCCTGCTCCTATCAGAATGGGTAGCAGGACTGCCCATTTAGCCTGGGACTTGGGGCTAAAGGATGTGAGGGGAAGCACATCCAGCAGGTTTGGGTGTGATTATCTATTTTGTGGAGGACTGGTAGAGTGGTGTTAGTCCAACATTGGAGTGGGGAATTGGTAAGCATCTGATTGAGGGCTGAAAGGTTCAAACTTTGGTAGGCTGCCGGGGGAATGGTCACCTTTATGGCTTGTATTACCCTATCCTGGGTATCCTCCATAACTGTTTGAAGGGACCTGTTGTGCACCTCTCTCCCATCCGAGATTCCCTCATTGAGGAAGGTAAGTGTAGCAAGCTCTCTTCCCTCTCTGGAGGCCCTTGTTGTGACATGGGTTCCTGAAATTTTGGGTTATCTCTATGGTCCAATACTTATCGTTGAGGCACCGGGTGACTGACAGAGTGGGTGTTTTCCCCTTGTAGCAAACTTCGTGGAGGGAGGTGAAGGCGCTGAATGCCCTTGACTCCCTTATTGTCATATAACAATCCTGGGGGCAAAGTGGGTAAGAGGCAGTTGTGAAGGTGAGAGAGGTTATCATAATATATAGGCAATACTTAATAATTCTCCCATTCAGAGGAGGTATGTGAGACCCAGCATGCATCTTTTGTCCCATGTCCAGCTTGTTGGTGATTTCTCTATCAGCCCAACAGTAAGAATTAAGATCAGGGCTATGGCACCAGTAAGGGGCAAGGGCTGGCAGAGTTGCATCCAAACACCTGGGCTTGGTTCACATGTTGATTCCTCAAGCTTCTGTCATGCGCAGGCCAGCCAGCTTCCGGGGCGTGGCTGGAGCAGGGCTGGAGATCTTAGGAGCCAGTGTCTTTTTGAGGGTCAGCTTAAGCGGGTTGACTGGATCTGGATCACATTGCCAGGTTGAGGGTTCATCTGAGTTGGCCTTAACTCTGGAGTGATGGACCCATGGGGTGATACCTGAAACTGAATCCTCTATTTGGTTGTATGCCTGTAAAGTCCACCTCCAAGTCTTTGAAAGGGGTGGGTTTCTGGTAACTGTCAGACCAGATTTAGGGAAGATATGGTTTGCATATTTAGAGATCCATCCTGTTCAGTTGCTTAAATAATCATATGCCCATGGGGTCTTATTATTATCCACATAGTATAACAAGCACAGAAGATTGCCTATATTATGAAATACTGTAACAATTTTCTGAAGTTTACCTCAAGTTGTCTAGTTTAGGCAAACAACAAACATTTAAAGACAATCATAACTAGCATTTAACATCCATAACTGTGCATTCTTGAAATTTAGTTGTTCTCTCTAAAACCCACCCTTTCCAGAGATAGCAAAATTGAGACCAATGCATTTGTAGAACAAATCCAGTCTTAACAAATCTGGCCTAATTATGTACATAAGCTCAGCAAGAATAGCGATTGATCATGAGGATCTTTTAAAGTCTGCTTTGTTGGAACCTTTTATAAGGAATCTCTGGGTTGAACTTTTAGTAGCCTCTCCCGGCCAGAAGCCAAGCCAAATACTTGCCATCAGACAGGCTGCAATACCTGTAGAATTGGGCAAATTCCTCTTCATGAGATCTCAAAGATATCCTGAGGTTCCTGCACCTGCCAGGAAATGACCTTCTTTACTCATCTGGTGAGGTTGCAGTCACGTGAGATTACGGGAGAGACCCCCCAGAGGAAGTGCCCTCCCAGGCCACCCTCCCTCCTTCTCCATACAGCCTTGCTCATCTTAACATCTGACAGCTCTTCTATTCTTGTCGGTCTAGTAAAGGTGCAAACTGGTCTCACGTTGTTGCCAAACAACATTTAGACCTTTATTGTTTTTTCTCATTGGGGTCCATTCAACGTATAACATTACATTAGTTTCAGGTATACAGTATCTTGGTTCGATATTTGGATATATCGTGAAATAATTACCACAGTAAGTCTGGTTAATGTCCACCACCCCACATGGTCACAAGATTTTTAAGATCTATCCTCTTAGCAACTTTCGAATATGAAATACAGTATCACTAAGAAAATAGTTGTTCTTAACTCTGCTATAATTTTCATTTCACTGATTTTGCCTTAAATTCTGTACTTTTTTAGTTTTGTTGAAGAAGTCCTTCTGTGCCTCTGGGTGACAAATGTATTGTCCTACGTTTTTGTCTGTTAACATCATGGTATTGGCTGTGCACTTCCTAAGACCGGTGATTGCTTCAATTCTCACTTCAGCTCACCTGATACGTGTCCATCCATCTGTGTGATCTCTCTGTGTCCTTCTGCAAAGTTTGGCTTTCTGTGTTGTAGAGTTTGTTGAATACATCAAGGAGGCTTTCAAATAACACACAAGTGTTCATAAATCTCTAATTAAAATTTTTGGGTTATAACTTGACTTATTAACACTTTAGTACAAGACCTTTACAATGCTGTTTCCTTCTGTATCTAAGTGCTGATTTTTCCTTGTTAAAAAAAATCACAATAAATGGAGAACTTATACAACCTTTCACCCTGCATTAGATGAATATAATCGTAGATTTAAAGAGTTTGCTTTGTAGTTTATTTCTTATTTTTTGGCTTAATAATTTCTGCTTTTATATCTACTTTTTTACTTCATGTTTACTTTGGTTTACTCTGTTTTTCCTTCAGCATACTGAGTTGAACGGTGTATTCAGTGTCCACAGCAAATTACCACAAAGTGGGCACCCTGAAGTAATAACAGACCTTTATTGTGTCATGGTTCTGGGGGCTCCAAATCTGAGGTTCCCTCTGAGCGTTCTGTGCCTCCATGTAGCTTCTTCTCCTGGTCGCTAGTGCTCCCTGGCAGTCCTTGGCTTGTAGACGCATTACCCCAATCTGTCCCCATCTTCATGTGGCTTTCTGCATGGGTGTGTGGCCCAATTTCCCTGTTTTTCATAAGGACACCAGCCATTGGCTTAGGGCCACATGAGTCAAGTATGACCTCATCTTAACCTGATTGCATCCATAAAGACCTTCCTTCCAAATAAGGTCACATTAACAGGCTCCAGGGGTAGGACCTCAACATTTCCAGTTATCTTTTTGTTGGATGCAATCAGCCTCCCCCCCCACCCCAAAATATATGAGCTAATTTTTTTAAGTTTATTCATTTATTTTGAAAGAGAGAGCAAGAGTGGGGGAGGAGCAGAAATAGAGGGAGACAGAATCCCAAGCAGGCTCCATACTGTCAGCACAGAGCCCAGAATGGGGTTTGAACTCATGAACAAAGAGATCATGACCTGAGCCAAAATCAAGAGTTAGTCGCTTGACTGATTGAGCCACCCAGGTGCCCCCCAATATAGGAGTTTAAAGAAACACAATTTCCCCTTTTTTAAAATGTTTATTTATTTTTGAGAGAAAGAGAGAGAAAAGAGAGAGCGGGAGAGGGACAGAGAGAGAGGGAGACACAGAATCCGAAGCAGGCTCCAGGCTCCGAGCTTCCATCATAGAGCCCAATGCAGGGCTCGAACTCACGAACTGTGAGATCATGACCTGAGCCGGAGTCAGACGTTCAACCGACTGAGTCACCCAGGAGCCCCAAAACACATTTCCTTTTAAGTAGAGCTTATCTGGTCCCACACATTTTAGCGTGCAGTAGCTCCCATATATATCACGTCTAGATATTTCCAGTATCTCTCATTTTTTCTACCATGTTTACATCTTAAGTTCTAGCAAGGTAGAATGTAAAGTAAAATGATCAAAAACGTGAAAGAAGGACATTACTTTCTAGTGCAAAGAACTCTAGATCAACATAATCATTGCTAGCACAAGCAGGGAACTCACTTGTCATTTGAGCGCATGAGAAACCTTTATCATCTGTTTAGTCATGTGAAAGGGCTCATAACATTCTGAACTGTCGTGTTCTGCATTCCTAGTGTGCTATGGTTTCAAGTCACTAACCAAAATCAGGTATAAATTTGATATATATGGACACTAAATAGGATATAACCTGGTCACATTTGGGTTAAAAATGGACTTGTATGGGGTATTAAAAGCATTTATTTATTTATTTATTTATTTATTTATTTATTTATTTAGCAAACATGCTTTTATTGTAGTCTAATTGAAATTCTGGCAATATAGAATTATAGATTTTCTTTTTTTCTCCTAAAACTTAATTTTTAAAAATTTTTTAAATATAATTTATTGACAAATTAATTTTTGTGTTTATTTTTGAGACAGAGAGAGTGAGAGCAGGGGAGGGCCAGAGAGAGAGAGGGAGACACAGAATCCAAAGCAGGCTCCAGGTTCTGAGCTGTCGGCACAGAGCCCGACTCAAGGGCTCAAACCCACAATCTGCAAGATCATGACCTGAGCTGAAGTCTGACGCTTAATCACTTAACCTACCGAACCACCCAGGTACCCCTTTGTTTTTATTTTAATGTTTATTTGTTTATTTTGAGCAACATCGAGAGCATGAGCAAGGGAGGGGCAGAGAGAGAGAGGGAGAGAGAAAATCCCAAGCAGGCTAAGCTGTCAGCACAGAGCCTGATGCAGGGCTCAATCCCATGAACCGTGAGATCATGACCTGAGCTGAAGTCGGATGCGTAACTGTGACCGACTGAGCCACACAGATGCTCCAGAAATATTTACACTGTAATAAAAAGAAATAAATACTACCTGCAAGAGTGATTGAGCTTAGCTGTATTTTAGACTGAATACAGCTTTAAATACACACATCACGATGGAAAACAGGCTGAAAGATGACTTTTCAAGTGTTCTGTTCTGAAACCCTAAGAAATCCTGGAAAATGATTCCCACAGATCACACTGTAACTGCAGTTTATGTTTCCATGTTTCCTATCCACCATGTTCTTTTTCTCAGTACTTGCAATTTGTTTAATCATCAATATTCCTATCCTCATCCCTACCCCCACTTTTCGACCCCAAAGTGAAGACAGTAAGTGGAAAAATCCAAAGGGAAATAAATAAGGAAGAGTCTTTAGTTTAGGAAGTCTACCAGTTTGGGGGACGTATCAGCCTGATGGGTGTGATTTTCAGAATCTCTTACAAACCCAGAGAAAACATTGTACTTGCTTGATTATCAGCTTATTATAAAAGGATCTGATTCCGGGACAGCCAGATGGGAGAGTTGTATAGGGTGAGGCACTGGGGAAGGGGTCCCTGTCTCCTGAAGCCTGAAGGGTACGTGACATGTAATACCTGTGGGGGTGAAGCTGCAATGTAGATGTATTACAATGAAGTTGTGGGTCACTTGGGGGCAGTAGATACTGGGGAGACTGCATGCATAGTGTCTGGAACTTTCCCTGTCTGTCCCCAACTTCTGCTCTGCTTGCAGTGGGGTAGTTGATGGTCTCCAACAGCTGGTAAGGCAGGTTCCCTGCTCACACCTGGGTAGTTGCCTCCTCCATCACTCCCCACTCAAGGACTTTTGGCGTGAAATCTGAGGGGCTTGAGGGGGGGCAGCGGAGGCCTTTTGTTTGACTCTTTTCTGCTGTGAAGGGGTGATGCTCCTGAGTCAAAGTTCCTTGCTTTCTGTCACGATTGGGCTCTCTAGTGTGGAATGTGTGTCCAGCGTTACTCCAAGGGACTGTCCGATGAATCAGGAAGGGAGCGAGTGAAAGAGGAGGCTAAGAAGGTGTGGGCCAAGGGCTAGGCCCAGGACACTTGGAAG
Source organism: Herpailurus yagouaroundi (assembly GCF_014898765.1). Lineage (NCBI taxonomy): Eukaryota > Metazoa > Chordata > Mammalia > Carnivora > Felidae > Herpailurus > Herpailurus yagouaroundi. The sequence goes on from NW_024412443.1 coordinate 2,051,012, forward strand.
GATGAGCTGAGGCCCCAGGACAGAGAGCAACAAGGGTTTCCCTTCTTTGAGGGAATGGCCCCGTTCTTCAGTTTTGTCTGCCTGGTGGAGGACGGAGGACATTTTGGGTGTTTTCCTGGACTTTTGCCTGACTGGTTAACATGGAAAAACAACACTGTTCCTTTACATATAGACAGGTACCTCCTTGGTCTGCAGTTAGTAGGTCTAGGGCCCTGTGATTTGGGAAGACCACGGTGATGAAGTTTTGGGGTGATGGGGGTTTGTGGGGTCCAGAGCCAATGGCCAAGAAAGGATTCTTGAAGACATCTTTGGTGCAAAAAGGTGATTTTATTAAAGGACAAGGACAGGACCCATGGGCAGGAAGAGCTATGCTGGGGTCATGACGGGGTGACTGATTATACACCCTCAAGTTGGGAGGCAGTCAGGGATAGAGTAAGTCTCTAAGGAATTTTGGAAGCAAGGTTTCCAGGACCTTGAGAGGGGCTGGCTGTTGTTAGGGAAACACCATTTATTACTGTTTAATAAAACCTCAGTAATGAGAGCCTTGAGATATATATCGGGGGCCATAAGCTTGGAGTATGATTGCCAGCATCTATCTTGGGGGACTTGTGATAAAGGAAGTAGACTTACAGGGTCCTGGGGGGTCAGGATAATGTTAAGCCAAGATTCCCTTTTGCCCCCAGCAAAGTGTCCTCATACAGGCAGCTGAGTTCCTAGAGGGAGGTCACTTGGCCTATGTCAAGGACTTTTCAATGGGCTGTAGGCAGTAAGGGAATTTCATTTTTAAAACACCTTTCCTTTGTTCTTGGGCAGCCAGGAGTGTCTGAGGAATATCACACATTCCACCAGGGGGTGGAGGGTGGGGAGTGGAGTTTGTAACCTGTCAGCTTGTCCTATGCTCCCTCACTATTACTTGTCTCCTTGAGGGTTGTTGGGGTTTCACTGCAAAGGAGGAGGTTTCACCCATGTGGAAACTGAGAATTTACCTACTTATTTTAGGCACTTGAGATGCCTTAGACTCTGGGAAAATAAATAGGGAACGATGGGGCGCCTGGGTGACTCAGTCAGTTAAGTCTCTGACTCTTGGTTTTGGCCCGGTTCACGATCTCATAGTTTGTGAGTTCAATCCCTGTGTCGGGCTCTGAGCTGACAGTCTGGAGCTTGCTTGGGATTCCCTCTCTCTCTCTCCCTCCCCTGCTTGAGTGCTCTCTCCTTCTGAAAAGAAAGAAACTCTAACAAAATTAAAAAAAAAAAAGCAGATAAGGACACAGAGGTATCATAGCAAGAGCAGCAATGCTACAGGAAAATCAGTGCTGTCCATGCAATCAGAGCACTCCTGGACAGAGGAGATACTCTCAGAGTCCTGACATCTGGGCAACACAGACCCAGGGGATGGACAGAGAAGATACTCCCAGAGTCCTGACAGCTGAGCAACACAGACCCCAGAGAGAAGAGACAGGCCCTGAGGAGGTTAGGACCCAGTAATTAGTTGGCCTCCGCATCCAACAGGAATTGAAGTCTTACCTGCCACTTCCAGGGTCACCTAGTAATCTCCTGCTCAGGAGCTGGAAGGGGCATAGGGTCTCCTTGTTGCAGGGCCATCCATGGAGAAGGGTCAGTCCTGGGGGGAAGTCCCTCCTCCAGTGTCCCATTGCTTTGCAAAGGGGGTAGGGAGTGGATAGCTTCTCCCTCTGGGGACACATGTGTGTCCCCAGTGTCTGGGTTTCCCTAAAGTGTAGCAGTTTCCAGCAGCGTCCATTTTTCCAGGGGACCGAGACTACGGAGGCTAAAGTGGCCAGGTCACAGGGCAGCCGGCAGTGTGCTGGTGTCTTGCCCTTCCTTTCCCCTTCTCTTTCTCTATCCTGGTCTTCCTCCTCTAAATCCCACTGATAAAACATGGAAGAGGCCACCTGCATTTGGGCAGGGGAGCCTCTCAAGTTGTCTTCTGGTGTCAGGGCCTGACTGGGTGAGGAATCAGTTGGCCAGCCTCGGATTCGGGGCCCAAATGGGTACGGGTAGTTAGAGCATCCCTGAGCCTTTCTAGAAAGGATTTTTCTGGCAGCCTGTAGTGTACTTTGGCCATGTTAATTTGTGGGTTTAGATCCATTGTTTCACGCCTTCCAGTAGGCAAAGAGTTGTGATCTCCTGTCCACCTAGAGGAAAGACAAAGACAGTAACAATCCTTTGGGGCTACAGGTGTCCCCGCTGAACCCTAAGAGTCATCTGGATAGCCTGGGGCCCAGAGACACCTCTCTGGAAGCCCCAACTACGGTTCCTGGGTCAGGGGAGCATCCTCGATCCGTTGACCTCTTGGTCTGGTGAGCCTCCCCAAGAGGGACCCCTGTCCACCCTAGTCGATGTGTCTTTCCTCAGGAGATGGGGGAACCGTCTTCCCTGTACTGAGACACCATCTAGTTTGGCAAACCAGTGTTGGGTCATTTCTTTCGCCCTGCCTTCCTCCATCCTCCCCAGACCAAAGATTTAGTCAAAGATCCTCCCTCCCATGCCTCAGGTAAAATGTAGAAAACACAAGTGATGAGAGCAGAGCAAGAGGATTTGAAAATGGTGGGGTCTCTGTGCACAGGGCTTTGGGAAGTAATGTAGAAATTGCTGAGGTTCAGAGCCGACAGCCAAGAAAGAATTCTTGAGACGTCATCAGTGCCAAAAGGTGGTTTTATTAGAAGGCGGCGACAGCACCAGTGGGCAGAGGCAGCACAGGGGTTGTGAGGAGTGACTGATCCTATCAGATTTTCTCCCCTACAGCGGAAGGAAGACATCAAGGACCCGGAAAACTGAATCTATAGGTTTCTGGAAGTTTGGCTAGTGATTAGATTGCTTTTTTCCTTGTAAATGATTGAGACAGTTACAAACTGATGGAGACTCCGGTCAGGCATGACTGCGATCCGGTCAGATAACCACTTGTCCCCCCAACAAAGCATGAAGAGAACTAGGTCTTCCTTGGGGAATGTTACACTCGCCCTAGTCAGGGACTCCTCAGTGAGCTGTAAGTTGTAAGGAGATTTAGTTTTTTTTTCCGTTTGCCTCTGTTTCCCACCTCAGAAAGCACAGGAGATGAAAGATTGGGGGGGGGGGGGGGGGTCAGCGTCCCAGCTGCACAGAGGTCACGGGGGCGGTGAGGCCCCTCCCTCACGCCGTCCTTGCGGATCCGCCCGGCCCCAACAACACGCCAGCGGAAGCCCTGTCCTCGCCCTCCGAGTTCAGACCCAGATTCTTATGGACGCAGGCGTTTCCTGGCAGTGAACGCAGAGAAGGGTGGCGCGGGAACTCAGGGAAGAGCGCGCCCCGAAAGGTCCCGCCTTCGCCTTAGTATTTCCACATTCTCCGGCTCCTCTGGTCCCGCCTCCGTCCTCCCGGTCCCCGCAGGGCCTCTTTCCGGTGCGCCATTTTGGATCTTTCCCAGCCAACACCGAGAAACCGCTATGCAAATATAGTCTAATGAGGCCGTGAGTTACTTTGGGGCAGTAGTTCCGGGGAGGGCGCATGCGCGGTCTGCGGGGGCTCAGCGGGCATTTGGAAACTTCTACTCTGCTTCTGGGAGAAGTTGGTGGTTTTCGTCCTTTTCCTAACAGCTGGGAGGTACTGTTCCCTGCTCCCACCAGGCCCACCCCGCCAGCTGTAGCATGAGGGGCAATGACAGTTAACCACCTCTGATTGCTTTTGAGCCTGCCAAATGTGACACTTGCACAGTCAGGATTTTTTAAATTTTCATTTTATTTATCTTATTAATTTCTTTTTAATGTTTATTTTTGAGAGAGAGAGAGACAGAGTGCGAGTGAGGGACAGAGAGAGGAAGACACAGAATCCGAAGTAGGCTCCGGGCTCCGAGCTGTCAGCACAGAGCCCCATGTGGGGCTCGAACTCACTAACCTTGAGATCATGACCTGAGCTGAAGTCGGATGCTCAACCGACCAATCCACCCAGGCGCTCCTTATTTTATTTTATTTTGAGAGAAAGGGAGCGAGAGCATGAGCAGGGGAGGAGCAGAGAGAGAGTGAGACACAGAATCCTTAGCAGGCTCCAGGCTCTTAACTGACCGGGTGATCTGAGCCAAAGAAGTTCAGTCTTCAACTGACTGAGTCACCCAAGCGCTCCAGACTTTCTTTTAAAGCAAACTCTAGGGGCGCCTGGGTGGCTCAGTCGGTTAGGTCGCCAACTTCGGCTCAGGTCATGATCTCGCGGTCTGTGGGTTCGAGCCCCGCGTCGGGCTCTGTGCTGACAGCTCAGAGCCTGGAGCCTGTTTCGGATTATGTGTCTCCCTCTCTCTGATCCTCCCCCGTTCATGCTCTGTCTCCCTCTGTCTCAAAAATAAACGTTAAAAAAAATTAATAAAAAATAAAAAAAAACCCAAAACACTCATCATATCACTTTAAAAAAAAAAAAAGCAAACTCTATAGTGAACGTGTGTCTTGAATTCACGACCCTGAGATCAAGAATTGCACACTCTAACGACTGATCCAGCCAGGCGCGGGCCGAGTCTGCTTTTTTTTTTTTTTAATTTTAATGTTTATTTATTTTTGAGAGAGAGACAAGAGTGTGAGCAGGGGAGGGGCAGAGAGAGAGAGGGAGACATAGACTCCGAAACAGACTCCAGGCTCTGAGCTCTCAGCACAGAGCCCGACATGGGGCTCGAACTCATGAGCAGTAAGATAATGACCTGAGATGAAGCTGGACCCTTAACTGACTGAGCCACCTAGATGCCCCTATTTTTAAAACATTTTTTAAAATACTTGCTTTTAGACAGTGAGGGTGGGGAGGGGCAGAGAGAGAGAGAGAGAGAATCCTAAGCAGACCCTACGCCTGATGCAGGGCTTAGTTTCATGACCCTGGGATTATGACCTGAGTGGAAATCAAGAGTGGGGTGCTCAACCCCCTGAGACCCCCCATGACTCCTTCCCCCCCCAATCATCTCTTCTTAAACACCTGGTGTCTTCAATCATTTCCCCAGGTGTATAGCTGACCACATGGTTACCGTCCCTCTGGACAGCCTGGTTTATGAGAACAGAACTTAACGTAGGGTGACCCCAAATGCTATAAAACAGATCAAATACACAAGGCAGACGTGGGGTAGCTATTTCCTGTAATGAAAACCCTTCTTTGGTTCATTGGCTGGGGCCCCCAGAATTAGACTGACAAGAGAAAAACAGATTGAGAGAAAAAGTTTATTAATGTCTATGGGGCACAGCACTTACAGGAGAGAGACGATGGGACAGTGTGATTGGAACCTCTGATCTATAGCCATTCCTTCAGAAGCACCAGTGACACCTGCACTTGCAGCTGGCATCTGGATTTGGGAGCAGTCTTGTAGGACTGAGGCCTTCACCTGTGGGGTCTGCCCCTGTCCGTGGGTAGAACTGAGTTTAAATTGTACAGCACCCAGCTGATGTCACAGAGAATTACTTGATGTTGGGGAAAAGCCCGCATTGGAATTTGGAGCAGATCTAGGGGGTTATGAAACAATGTTCGTGATTTCTCATTACCCCAAGTCTCTCATGCACACATTTTCAAATGGATAGCTACTACGATTTGCTCATTCTCTGCTATTGGAACTCGGAGGTTTTTGTTTTTTTCCTCAAGTAGGGATGGACAGACATTTCTCCAAAGCAAAGCAAATCAGGAAAGGCTTTATTTCCATTTTGGGCTATTTTAATATAACGTATTTTTTAAAAAAGGAATTCCAATGTTAAGAAAAATTTGAAGGTGCTTACTACATATTACTACACTGTCTCACAGAAGCAATATTTGCAAAATCAGGGTTTTGGGGGGGTCTGCTAACTTAGTAGTGAAAAAAGTCTTATTTTATGTTCCTATTTCCTTTTTTTTTTTTAATGTTTATTTATTTAATTTTGAGAGAAAGCTTGAGCAGAGAGAAAAGGAGAGAGAGAATCCCAAGCAGGTCAGTGCTGTCAGTGCAGAGCCTGACTCAGGGGCTGGAACTCATGACCTGTGAGATCATGACCTGAGTTGAAATCAAGAGTCAGACGTTTAACCGACGGAGCCTTCCAGGTGTACCTGTTCCTATTTCTTAATAACTGGTCAGAGTAGTGTATTCCCCCCCACCCCCACATCTATTCAGCAATGCTGAGTGTGTGAACTGACAAATCCCAGGGGGGTAGGGCAGTATTTCTCCACTGTATTTTTCTGTACTAAATTTTATGAACCCTGTATTATTTGTGGCTGAAAACTTCCTAGCTTGGCTAGTTACCTTTATTGTTCTTGATTATTGTTCCACTTTATTGTGGAGTTTGCTCAATTTCTTTGTCTCTCTCTTCCTTCCGTCCTTTCTCTTTTTTCCCTCCCTCCCTCCCTCCCTCCCTTCCTTTCTTCCTTTTCTCTTTTCTCTCCATTAAGTTCTTAATTTACCCAACAAATCAGGTATGCTAGGCTTGAAGCCCTCTTTTGATGATTACTCCACAGAACTAACTGGCATTTACTTCCCACTGCCCATTTACCATATTCTCAAGTCTGTGACATGTTTTTACAAACATACAAAAATGGAAACCAATGTAATTCGGAAGACTTTGCACTCATATGGAATAACAGGCTAATTTTTTAACATTTAAAAGTAATGTTAAAATTAACAAGAAACAACAGGTGTTGCTGAGGATTTGGAGAAAGGGGAACCCTCTTGCATTGTTGGTGGGAATGCAAACTGGTGCAGCCACTCTGGAGAACAGTATGGAGGTTCCTCAAGGAGTTTAAAAATAGAACTACCCTACGACCCAGCAATTACACTAGGAATTTATCCAAAGGATACAAAAGTACAGATTCAAAGGGTACATGCTCCCCCATGTTTAAAGCAGCATTGTCAGCAATAGTAAAATTATGGAAATAGCGCATGTCCAACCAGAGATGAATGGATGAAGAAAGTGTGGTATGTATACATAAACAGACACATACATACTTATGCATACAATGGGATATTACTCAGCCACAAAAAAGAATGAAACCTAGCCATTAGCAACAACATGAATGGAGGTAGAATATATTATGCTGAATGAAACACGACAGAGAAAAACAAATATCATTATTTCACTCATATGTGGAATTTAAGAAAAAAACAACAACAGATGAACATATGGGAAAGGGGTTTGTTGAAAAATAACCCACAAGAGATTCTTAAATACAGAGAACAAACTGAGGGTTGGTGGAGGGAGGTGGGTGGGAGATGGGTTAAATGGATGATGGGTATTAAGGAGGGCGCTTGGGGTAAGCAGTGGATGTTGTATGTAAGTGGTGAATCACTAAATTCTACTCCTGAAACCAAAATTGCACTGTATATTAACTAAAATTTAGATAAAAGAACAAAAATTATGTAGTGGTAAATTACAGTAACTTTTTTTTTTTTTTAAACTGCACGCTTGGTTGTTTTTAATACAACAGCAAAACAGATTGCTCCTCCTCCCGACCCCCCCCCCCCCCCGTCCTAAAGAAATTCAAACAAATGTCCTGGGGCCTGTAGCTCTGGGTCATCTGGGATCTCTTTGGTCTGAAACTGTGAAAACTCCTGTCTCTGGATTCCTCCAGGCCACGGGATGCCCAGGAGAATGGACCACAGGCTCTGTGGGAGGGTTCACGTGGAGCGGTGCATGCCCAGCGGCTGCACGGCTGCACAGGGAAAGGGCCCACACGGGGCGGCGTGTGCCCAGCTCTTTCACGGGGAAAGGGCCCACGCGGGGCCGGGCGTGCAGAGGGATTGCATGGGGGTAGGTCCGCGCATGGCGGTTGCACGAGGAAAGGGCCCACGCGGTGCGGTGCGGTGCGTGTAGAGCGGTTGCTTGGGGGCAGGTCAGCGCGTGGCGGTTGCACGAGGAAAGGGCCCACGCGGGACGGCACATGCCCAGCGGCTGCACGGGGAAAAGACCCACCCGACAAGGCGCGTGCAGGGCGGCTGCATACGGCAGGGTCCGCGCGTGGCAGTTGCACGAGGAAAAGGCCCACGCAGGACAGCGCGTACCCAGCCGTTGCAGGAGGGGCGGGCCCCACCAAGGCCTTTTCCAGCCCCGCCCGACAGCGCAGGGGCGGGGTGCTCGCCGCCCAGGTCCTGGCAGCTTACAAAAAAATTTAGAAATTAGTTTTCATATACTAATATGACACCTTTCCCTATTGTTTACGAGTAATTTAAGGGGAAATGACCATCCTGGTAAGACTTCAGGGTGCGAGGACGTGGGCCGGCCGACGGACGGGAGAGTGAGACGCACCGCTGCCAGGACCTGAGAGGGGTGGAGTACATCGCTGCCAGGACCCGGGAGGGGACGCGCGCACCGCTGCCTGGACCTTCCCGGGGAGAGCGTTGCTGCCGGGACTCCGAAGGAGGAGCGCGCACCCCTGCCAGGACTTTGTAACGGGACCACGGCTGCCAGGATCCCAAGGAGTGAAGCACACCTCTGCCAGGACCCTGCGTGGAGCGCACCGCTGCCAGGACCCTGCGTGGGGCGCCCCGCCGTCCCCGCCCCGCGCGTCCCAGTCGCCATCCTGGTCCACGTCCTAGGCTCTCCGGCCGTGTTCTCCATCCCCGTCCCCGGTCTCCGCCGCGTCTCGGGCCGGCCTCGCCCGCACTCCCTGGTCACCGTCCCTCCGCCCGCGCCCTTCCGGAGGGCCTCCGCCGCCGCCGCCCTGGCGCTGCCCGCCGAGGCCGCCTGCGCCCTGTGCCAGCGCGCGCCGCGAGAGCCGGTGCGCGCCGATTGCGGCCACCGCTTCTGCCGGGCGTGCGTGGTGCGCTTCTGGGCCGAGGAGGACGG
>NW_024412443.1:2060170-2063905 GCF_014898765.1 Herpailurus yagouaroundi
CCCCGCTTGGTGTCCTGTTCCCCATCCGTGCTTTCTGCCTTGGACAGTGCAGTCTTCATCCTCCGAGCGGGGTCCAGTCCTCCAGTCCTCCCCGGTCCCCAACCCTCTGACGGTACCCTGTCCTGTTTCCAATCCGAATCCCTTATTCTGAAGTGTGCTCGGTTACCCCTCATTTGCCGGACGGTGCCCTCTCCCCCCTTCCTTCTCTCCTGGACGGTGCCTTCTCCCCGTATCCCCCAGCCCTGTAAGGCGGCTGTGCCCGCCCCATCCCTGGACCGTATTCTTTTTTCTCCGCCTCCGACACTCCTCTCCCAGCTAGGATTCAGACAGTTCCGCCCCTCCCTGCACCGTGCTGAAGACAGTGACCATCTGCTGACCCCACCCCCGGATTTCACCTACCGCACCGCATTCCCCTCCTCCAGGCGTGACGTCACCCCGTGGCGGTGCCCCCCCTGCCCCCCCCCGAGGTTCTGTCTAGTGGACCAAGCAGTCGGCCTGGGCTGTCACCTGCTGTGGTCCAGTGCGGCCCCGCCCCCCGCCTTTACCTGGACCATTTTCATACTGGCACTCCATGACCCCCACCCACTTGGTTCTGAAACCTTGGCTGTGCTGTGGACCATTGGGTGGGGCACCTGACCCTGGGGAGAAACCTGCCATTGGAGAGTCGGTGCAGGTGGGCCCAGGGGACCACCTCCCCTTCCCCCCCCAAAGAGCTGGGGGCAGTGCTATTTCCGAGAGTAAAGACGGATCCTTTCTTGGTGCTGAGACATGGTGGTCCATGCCCACCTGAGAGGAGGGAGGAGAGACCATGGCAGCAAATTATCAGGGGTGGGTCCTGGGGTTCCTGTGAGCCCCGGGTGGTGGCACTGGTGGGTGGTGGCTAGGGGCTGCACTGCTGCTAGCAGGTGGACAGGAGCTGGGCTCTGCTTCTGCTGGGGAACCCTAGGTCTAGGTCAGCGCACTCTTGAAAAGCCGTGCTCCATCCCTTCCATCAGTGCCGGTAACACTGGGCCCCCCCCCCCCCCCCCCCCCCAAGGCGTGGCCTTATGTCTGGTTACCTGGTTATAGTCTTGGCAGACCCTTTCCTATCAGAGTTCTTTCTGGGGAGAACTTAGAGGGGTTGCTGAGACCCCCCCCTCTGGTCCCTGCAATCCGTTTTTGCTGAGTCTGCCCCTGGACCAGGTGAGGGGGACCCTGGACCTCTGACTGCACCCATCAGTAACCATGTGTCTTTCCAGGAGAACAAGGGTTCTGTGGAGATCATGCGGAAAGACCTGAATGACGCCCGGGACCTGCACGGCCAGGCTGAGTCTGCTGCTGCCGTTTGGAAGGCAAGTGTCCTCCAGCCTGGGGTCTGCCCAGGGAGAGGGTGTGGGTGTGAGCCCTGACCCCATTTGGCAGGGATGCAGCGGAGTGATGCTGGCTGTGCAGCCAACCCTTCTCCCCAGGTGGGCAGAGGTGAGGCGGGAGGCCCCAGGGTTAGCCCTGGGACACAGGTGTCCCTCCGTGCTGTCCACCTGCCTGCCCTGCAGGGACACGTGATGGACCGCAGGAAGAAGGCCCTGACCGACTACAAGAAGCTTCGGGCCTTCTTTGCCGAGGAGGAGGAGCGTTTCCTGCAGGAGGCGGATAAAGAGGAGGGGTCCGCAGAGGACGAGGACACAGACCCGGCCGAGCGCTTTGGGTCACTGCTGCAGGCTGTCTCGGAGCTGGAGAGGAGGCACCGCAACCTGGGGCTCAGCATGCTGCTTCAGGTGGGCCCCCTGTTGTGTCCAGGCCCCAGAGGAGGGTGCCAAGGCCCTGCGGGGTTGGGGGCAGGCATCAGCAGGTGGCTGGGGCGCCTTTGGCCTGGGTGTTCTCACAGCAGCTTCCTCTCCCTCCACACCCTCCTGCAGTGATGTCCTGCCCTCTGCTGGCTCCAGACGGTAACAGCTCCATCCACCCTGGCCTGTCGCCCAGCAGCAACTCCATCACCTCCTGGACCCGCAATGACCTTTACCCATGAGGGTCTGCACCGAGGTGCACACGCAGGATGCATACCACGGGTGGCCACCTTGGGTGGGCCAAGACTGCCCCTAGCAGTGTCCCTGTTCCCTTTCCCTGTGGGTATTCGTGGTCCCCAGGCTGTAACCATTTTACCGTAGAGACCTGTAGCTACTGGTGGGTACTGTTGACCCCAATGTATCACGACTCTTCATAAAGTTCTTGTCGCTGTCACTGAGTCTCATTTGCCTGGGGTCTCCGTGGCCCACGGCGGTTGCCAGGCAGCCCACATTGTGCAGGCCTGGCACCCACCCCATTTAAATTCCACCCACGATGGGGCCGCTCTGTTGGACATGCAGACCAGACCCCTGCACATGTGTGGGGCATCCAGTTAGGGTGCAGGGAAGAGAAGGCTCACGGCACCTGGAGGGGAGGGCAGGCAGGCAGGTCGACTGTTTGTGGCTAGAGCTCCCTACAGCATGTGTCCTGGGGCAGAGGACCAGTGCGGGTGCAGGTCACCCCCAGGCCTGCACGTGGACGCCATGTTCCCTCTCGCTCTGCCTCTGGCTCCCTTTGCTTCAGGTTTTCTCCAACAGACAAATGTGGCAGAGTTGTGACTTAGTGGTAGCATCATCATGTACATTAGGGCAGGCAATAGTGCCGCAGCACAGAGATGGGGATGTGGGGTCCTAGAATGTTGACACGGGGCCATTAAGGATGGCTGAGGCTGGGAGTCTTCCTAGATGGTGCAGACTTAAGGCCTGTAGGTGCATTCGCACATTCCCAGATGAGGCCTCAGCACTATTGCCCCTCTGTTTCTGAGAGTTTGGGTGTGGCTGGTGTTCATGGAGCCCAGTAGAGACGGCTTGCTCCAGCCGGTTTGCCTGGCATCCCTCCTCCCATCTGCCTCCTCCCCTGCCCAGAAGGTCTCCAGGGACGTGCTGTATCCACACTGCTGCAGGAAGAGGGCTCCCGCAGATGGGACTTCTCTCTGATGGGCTCTCTGCCTCCGCTGAGTGACCCTGGCCAGCTGCCTGCCTGCCTTCTCTGTGGAGATGTGCTGGACAAACCGTGGGACCATGGCCAAGTAACAATAATCCTGACTCCTCAGACCCAGGGACAGTGCTAGAAGTGTCCCACTCTAGATGTGGGGTGGACATAGGGAGGGCACTGTAGGGAGCCTGTGTCCAGCAAGCCAGGAACATTCTAGTGTGGATGGCCTGCAGTTGCAGCCAGGCCCACTGCCCACTTGGTAGTTTCTCGAAGTGCCCCGCTGGCCTCCAGGGCCTCGTGACCCACCCCAACTGCCTGCTCCCTGCTGGCACCCCCCCCCCCCCTCGTGCCCCTATTCAGCCCTGTGGAATAGTGTTGCTCCTCCAGATTTGTGCGGCCGGCCAGTCCCCTGTCTTCGAGTCCGCGCTCAAATGACATCTTACAGAAACTGTACAATATCTTCACAAGCTCCTGCGTGTGAGGACAAGCAAAGCAAGGTCTCGTGTGGGCTCTCAGTGGTCCTCGTGTGTGTCCCTCCGTGTGATCCAGGTCCGTGCAGGGGCAGGAGCCCGAGGAGAGCAGGCAGGGCTCTGCACAGAGGCCCCGAAGTGGAGGTTTGTCTGCTAGAAGACCGGGGGCACTTTGAGGAAACTGGTTCCTTTGTGCAGGGCCCAAATGCTTTTCCCTCTGATCCCCCTTATGTATCCCAGGTGGACCTGCTTGTTTCCAGTTTCAGGGATGTTGAGTCTGGCGATCCCC
>NW_024412443.1:2063915-2085052 GCF_014898765.1 Herpailurus yagouaroundi
GGACCTGCTTGTTTCCAGTTTCAGGGATGTTGAGTCTGGCGATCCCCCTTATCTATCCCAGGCGGACCTGCTTGTTTCCAGTTTCAGGGATGTTGAGTCTGGTGGGCAGAGACACACTGGGGGGCCCTTTGCACTCTGCGGAGTGCTGATTGACCAGGTGCAGGACAGCCGCACAGCAGGAGAGGCCCACACCATTGGTCAGACAGGCTCCGGGAAGGGCCGGGGAGGTGGCGCCCCAGTTCTCTGTTAGGGCTGGAAACAAGGAACCCAGATGATGTGGGTCAGGACGCCCTGAGGGGGTGTGAGCCAGCACCGCTGCTTTGAACAGCCGCCTGAGAGAGTAAGCTCCATAAACAGGAGAGGCAGGCTGGCTGGGAGGTCGGTGGGGGGGGGGGGGCAGGCCCGGGACCCGCCCCCAACCCCCCAGACTTGGTGATTTGCCAGAAAAGCTCCCAGAGCTCATTGAAGGCTGTGGTGCTCACAGTGACCGTTTATCACAGGGTGAGGAGACAGGTAAAGGTCAGCTGAAGGGAGAAGTGGGGAGCAGCAGAGTCCAGTAAAAGTGCCCAACACAGGTGCCATGAAGTCCAGCCGCAGACCAGAGACCCTGCCCTGTGTCACGTGGTCAGGCCACCTGGAATGGCCCAGGGCCCCTGGGCACACAGACATTCCTAGCAGGGTCCCCTGGGGGTTAGGTTCAGAGATTGCCTCCCAGCCAACTACACCTTGGGCTGGGTGCTACCCTGTACCCTGTGTCACCGCACTCCAGCGTGCCTTGGATGACAGCATCTTCTGGCCCCGGTGTACCTCGGACAGTCACGGAACCTTGTTTGTAGTGTTGAGATGTTGGGCGTGACCTGGGTCCCCGTTACAGTGTGGGGGCTGTGTGGTGGAGCTGGTCCTGCAGAGATGTGCACACAGGGTGCCCCGACCGGATGTGCTTGCCTAAGACCAGCAGAGGTGTCCGGGGAGAGGCTGGTCTGCCGATGGTGTCCTGGATGCAGGTGCAGCTCCTCCCAAGGGGCAGAGCTCTGTAGACCTGGGCACTGACACCCACCCTCTCACCGTGGGCGGTGGGGGTCCTGCGGTGGGGTGGGGTCACAGCAAGAGAATACTGTCAATCGTTGCCTGCCAGTGGGGCCACCCAGTGCTTGGAACTGTCCCCTCAGGTAAGATACAAAGGCTTGTACAAAATGCCTGTTCTGCTCAGCCGGGCGGCCCGCGGCCAGAGTTAACGCAGGCTGGCATGTCACAACTGACGTCGGTCATACTAAGACCATGCAGGAAACTCCTGCAGATCAGGAAGAGCCCAGAGCAATGGGGTTCAAGACCCACAGCCAAGGCTGGTGCAGAAGAGGAGCCAGAAGGCTCAGAAGCCCAGGGAGAAATGCTCAAAGTTAGTAGTGCCTGGAAGTCACAATGTCCAGATGGAGATGGGGCAGTGGACAGCAACCCCCCCTTCCCCTGCACCCTTACCCCAAGCCCCTGCTCTCCTGCTGCGTTCTGGAGTTCAAGCTGCCAGATGTCCTGGCATTTAGGGTGTAGTGACCCTGGACCCAGCAACCCTATACAAATGTCCTATTGCAAAGATGTCCTCCCCAGGCCCACAGGGTGATGCACATGCCAGCATTCAAGGCTCTGTTGTCATGGGGGAGGGGGTGGGCAGGGCAGACTCCAGTGCCCCACAAGGGGGAGGTGGGAAGTCAAATGGGGGATGGAGGCCACGGAGTAGGCCGCAGCCCTGGGGACACAGGAACTAGACACAGGGGAACTTGGACTGTCTAAGGGCACCATGCTGAGTCACAAAAATAAAGAAGTATAAGATGGCACTATTTGGGGCACTTGGGTGGCTCAGTCCATTCCAACAATGGCTCAGGTCATGGTCTCACTGCTCAGGAGTTCGAGCACAGCATTGGGCTCTGTGCTGACAGCTTGGAGCCTGGAGCCTACTTCAGATTCTGCCTCTGTCTCTCTGCCCTTCCCCTGCTTGCACTCAGTCTCTCAAATAGAAGATATTAAAAAAATTAAACTAAAAAAAACACAAAACAACAGGACGGACTTTTTACTGAAACTTAAAATGTGTGCACGCCGAACAATTCAAGGTTGCAGGACACTCCAAGAACTGGTGAGTGGTACCTGTCTGAGTAGGTGCCTTTGGGGAGGACAATGAAGATAAAGGAGGTGACAGCAAAGCAGAAGAAAAGGCACCAAGGTGACCCAGCAGACACTGGGGGTCCCTACCTAACACAGGACTTCACGCCTGGGAAGGAAGTCAGTTCCAGGGTGGCGTAAGTCACTCGGATTTCTGTAACTGGCTCTTCATCAAGTGTGTGGGTGCCTGTGCGTGTTTGGGGGGGAAAATCCTGAGAAGCTTTTGGAATATGACAGCGGTGTACATCCTGGAAGGTGTTGGGGGCTGCAATAAATGAACAGAGAACATCGACTCTAATGTGCATGTATACTGGTCCAGACCTACAGACTCCACGGGTCTCTGGCCCACCACACACCATACAGATTTCTGGGGACCTTCCTCTGCCCATCCTCTTTGGAATGTCTTCTTTTTCCTTCTTTCCTGTCTTGAAGACTCCAAGCCAGGCAGGGGTCCCCAGCGGCAGCTGCTTCCAGAAGCCCCCTGCCCTGGGCCTCCCTGGGCTACCAGAGCCGCTGTCCCCAGAGCATCCAAAGACCTGGCACAGTGCGTGCCCAGCATCTTCTCAGGGAAGGCTAGTTCCTGGAAGGGCACAAAAGACCACAAACTGGGTAACAGCTGGAACTCGTCAGAAAGTGACATTTGTTTAGGCAGAAGAAAGCAGTAAAGGGATGCCTGAGTGGCTTAGTCGGTTAAGCATCTGACTCCTGATTTCAGCTCAGGTCACCATCTTGAGGTTTGTGAGCTCGAGCCCTGCCTCTGGCTCCTCCAGGACAGTAGTGAGCCTGCTTGGGATTCTCTCTGCTTTTCTCTCTGCCCCTCCCCGGCTCTGGAGCATGCTCTCAAAATAAATACGTTGAAATAAAAAAGCAGTAAAGTAGCTGCCAGGCGCTCGGGAGTCTCCTCAGTCAGATGGCTTATCAAAGTTGAGGTGTTTCATTCATTTCCTAACAGGAATCTTACTCTGGAGTCATGATTTACTAAATATTTTTTTAAAATTTATTTTGAGAGCGAGAGTGTGAGTGGGGGAGGTGCAGAGGTTTGCATTGGGCTGTGCAGTAATAGCAGAGCCTGATGTGGGGCTCACACCCATGAACTGTGAGTTGGTGACCTGAGCTGAAGAGGACTGAGCCACCCGGGCGTCCCTGAAGACCTAATTTAAATGAGACAAATACACTGAAATCCACCCCGACCCCCCCTTTTGAAGATAATCTTTTGGACTCTGAGGTTTTATTAAACATTCCTCCGCGAAACGATGTGCTAGTGAGCCAAGTAAGTATGAAACCACTTAGAAAGAAAAAAATGTCAGTTAAAACATCATCAGCACAACAAATGGTCAAGTAGGTCAACCAGTCAGAATGAAACTTTCAAAGGACACGACAACCATCTCCACAGTCTTGTTTCTTCAGGTCGGTTTTGCGCCAACGAGTGGGCAAATTTACATAAAAAGCAACAGAAAACGCAACACGTGGGCCATGGATACAAACTCATGTCTCCTTCTGGGCAGAACAATCATCTTGTAAACGGTCTCAATCCCACAGCAAAACCACCACTGACCTCGTTCGGTGACCAAGGATGGGGTCTCCTTTTGCACAGGCAACCTCTCCCGGTCGCTCTTGCGCGCAGCCTCCTTTCTTTCCTTACCTTGAGGAATTGTATTCTGACTGCGAGGGTCCGAAGCGCCACCTCTTCGCCTCCTGTGACCGAGCGGGCCCTCGTACCCCGGTGGAGGGGAGCGCACAGCTGGGGCGCAGCGCCTGGCCGGTGCCATGGCGACCAGGATGTAGGCGACACTCTGGGAAGTCCAGCCCAGCCGCTCTAGTGCTCCTTGTTTCTGTGCTCGCTGCAGGCCTCCTCTTGCCGCGGGCTTGCGGGGTCACCGCGCACCCCGCCTGCCAGCCGGGGTCAGCAACTTCGGAGGAAACCGGAGCGTGAACGGGGGCCTGAGAAGTGTGCCCGAGCCAAAAGGCCCATTCCTATGCCAGACAAACCCGCAGGGGCGACCGGGAGGCTGGAGAGCCGCAGGCGTCTCCCGGGCTGTATGCAAATGAAGCGACTTTCCAGATCTCGTCTGATTGGACAAAGCGCAGGACATGGCGTCGCACAGCAGCCAATGAGGATCCAGGGCCGCAAGTCCCCACACCCCATTGATGAATACAGCATCCAGTGGCGGCGCTCCCGGAATATAAAGCTCTCTGGCCGGCGACTGACTGGGAGGCATGTAACCAAGACTTGCAGGGCTGCAAGGTGCACGCAGGCAAGAGGGCGCGCATCATCCAGTCAGCCTGCAACTGGCCACCCGCTACGACCCCCAGCTGACAAGCTGCTGGGCGGCGCGACCATCGTCCAGGCCGTGCTGCTGCAACACCGAATACAGCCAGAAGACCTACTGCTGTCTCTTCCCGTCTCGTCTGTCCTTGTCCTTCCTTGTCTTTGTGCGGCTGAAGTCCTACAGCCAAGGTTGGCACACAGGCTGGTAATGGCCCAGGCCCTTAACGCCTTATCTCCGAATACGGGGAACCCCAAGGCAGGCCTTGCTGAGCTCCTCGCCTGGGTGCAACGCTAACCCCAGGCTCTTAATCCTGTTCCTCCAGGGCTGCGCACTCTTCTTGAGCCTAGCCTTCAATACTCCGGCCTGTCTCCTAGGAAGGTTGTCTGTCTCCCTTAAAGCTTCTATTGAATGAGGTCGTAGGCTTTTCTCCTGTGACACTGCCTCTGTCGGTTTCATTTTCAGACGCAGCCAGGGACTCCTAAGAGGGTTGGGGAAAACTTCCCCCTTCCCCCACCCCTCCCCCGCCGCTCACCCCCTTTTTCCCATCTAGTGTTGTACTCTCGGCTCCTCCGCAGCTAAGACCCTACTTAGGTTCTTCCAAGTGCCTATGGCCTGAAACAGTCTGGCGCAGAGGACTCCAGAGGTGAGCCTTAATCTAGCCTCCCGGAGTCTGGCCCAGCCGGCCCTGGATGGGGGGAGGCAGAGAAAGGTAAGGACGTAAAATGTGTGAGCTTCCAAGATAGTGGTTTTTGTTTTTTTTAATTTAATTTTTTTAACTAACTTTTTTAATGTTTATTTTTGAGACAGAGAGAGAGAGAGAGAGAGAGAGAGAGAGAGAGAATGAGAGAGAGAGAGAGAGAGAGAGAGAGAGAGAGAGAGAATGAGTGGGGGAAGGGCAGGGAGAGAGGGAGACACAGAGTCTGAAGCAGGCTCCAGGCTCTGAGCTGTCATCACAGAGACCAATGCGGGGCTGGAAGCCACCATCCTCGAGATCATGACCTGAGCCCAAGTCGGAGGTCCAACTGAGGGGGCCACCCAGGCGCCCCTGCAGCATGGTTTTCAGTCCCCAAAGGCCACAACTGATTTTAGCAGGAAGCAGAAACTGCAGGTGCCTTCCTCTGTACTGCTGACTTCTGGTCCCCCCGCGCCCCCCCCCCCCAGACAGGGTCTGAGCTCTTCCAGAATCTCCCAGTCACGTGGGTCCCGTATTGGCCCGTTCTGAACCAGGACAAAAGTGGAGAAGTCTAGAGGTGCCTGTTAGCTGAGTTAGCAAAGAAACCTAGGTCAACAGGTCAACCTGGCAGCCTGAAGAAAAGCAGGTTTGAAAAAAAAAAACAAACCCAAATAGTTCTGGGGCCTTGTTACACTGCCTCCTCCCTCTGACCTCCTGGGCTTCTTATGTCCTGGCTGCTCTTACCCCTTCTGCACCCTGCAGGCAGGTACCTGGACCCCAAGCTTTCTGAAAAGTTTGTGCTGACCTGTGTGTGTTTCACCTGCAGGCAGTGGACTGCCCTGAGCAGATTGGTTTTGACTGACTTTTTTTTTTCCTTGTGAAAGTTGCTTAATTTTTTATCTCTGTGTTGTTTGTTTTGTTTTGTTTTGTTTTGTTTTTTTCACCTGGCTGCCACTGGTCCTGGTTTGGCAATCTGCTTATGTTCCTCCTGACAGTGTAATGATACTGCCTTCCCTGTGAATTGTAGTCCACTGCTCCCAGAACAGTTGCAAATAGTTATGCTTTCCAGTGGCACCGTGGAGTGACACTTCCAAGCATTTCAGAAGAGGCTATTGGAGCTTAGAGATGTTATATGACCCGTCAAAGCAGCAGAGCGTGGTGGGCGACATGTATCAACTGAACCTGCTTGTCCCTGGGGAGTGTATCACTGAGTTCTGGGCAGCACTGTGGATTTCTTATCATCAGTGATCCCACTGGATCCTCCAACCACCTTACACTCTAGGGTCATGGGACCACAGACTCTTGTCTACCAGAAATGGAGTTGAGTACCCATGGGAGATTTTGACAGAGACCAGAATCTCTGGGAAGGTACGTGGTCTGGATGCAGGATATCAGAAGCCCCTGCCACATATGTGCACAGAATCCCAGAGGATGATGGCTTCTTACATGCCCTAGTGAGTCTGGGGAGGAATGCTCTGTAGACAGGCAGAGGCGGTGGGACCATTGGAGCATCTCCAGTCCCTCTACTTGGTGGGCAGGGATCCCAAGAGGAGGGGTTGGTTGGAAAGGCTCAGGGCAGCAGACACAGTACAGAACATTGCTGAGCGTGAGAGGTCCTGCTAGTGCAAAATGCAGAAAAGTGCCACATGGGGGACACAGACACCCAGTCACAGCATGTGGAAAACCTGGATGTGTCTGAACTTGAAGCCTGGAGGCATCTACATGGATGGAAGCACTTATGGCCAATTGGCCATCCTGTAAATGTTCCCAAGTTGAACTCTGGAGTAAGGGATTGCCATAGTGTGTGTGTGTGTGTGTGTGTGTGTGTGTGTGTGTGTGTGTGCAAGTGTGCACGTGTGCATGTGTGCGTATGTGTGTGTTTTAATTGGAGTGAAATTCACATAACAAAGTTCATCACTTCACTTCTGAACTCTTATGTGGCTACTGAGAAACTTAACAAAAGACCATAGGGGAGGGGAAGGAAAAAAAAATTAGGGATGGAGCCAAACCATAAGAGACTCTTAAGAAACTGAGAATACACTGAGAGTTGATGGGGGGTGTGAGGGAGGGGAAGGTTGGTGATGGCATTGAGGAGGCTACCTGTTGGGATGAGCACTGGGTGTTGTATGGAAACCAATTTGACACTAAATTTCATATTAAAAAAAAGAATAGAAGGAGAGATAAAGGTTTTCCCAAATAAAAACTGAAGGAATTAATCATCACTAAAGCAGCCCTACAAAGGATTTTAAGGGGGACTCTGTAAGTGAAATGTTGCAAGGAACATAAAGTACCAGAGACACCACTACAAGCATGAAACCTACAGATATCACAATGACTCTAAACCCATATCTTTCAATAATAACACTGAATGTAAATGGACTAAATGCTCCAACCAAAAGACATAGGGTATCACAATGGATAAAATACAAGACCCATCTATTTGCTGTCTACAAGAGACTCATTTTAGACATGCGGACACCTTCAGATCGAAAGTGAGGGCATGGAGAACTATGTATCATGCCACTGGAAGTCAAAAGAAACCTGGAGTAGCCATACTTATATCAGACAAACTAGACTTTAATTAAAGGCTGTAACAAGAGATGAAGAAGGGCATTACATAGCAATTACAGGGTCTATCCATCAGGAAGAGCTAACATAAATGTCTATGTACCAAATACGGTAGCTCCCCAAAATATAAAACAATCACAAACATAAGAAACCTTATTGATAAGAATGTGGTAATTGCAGGGGACTTTAATACTCCACTTACAACAATGGATAGATCATCTAGACACAGGATCAATAAAGAAACAAGGGCCCTGCATGATACATTGGACCAGATGGACTTAACAGATATATTTAGAACTCTGCATCCCAAAGCAACAGAATATACTTTCTTCTCAAGTACACGTGGAACATTCGTCAAGATAGATCACATACTGGGTCACAAAACAGCCCTTCATAAGTAAAAAAGAGTTGAGATCATACCATGCACACTTTCAGACAACAATGCTATGAAACTTGAAATCAACCACAGGAAAAAGTCTGGAAAACCTCCAAAAGCATGGAGGTTAAAGAACACCTTACTGAAGAATTAATGGGTCAACCAGGCAATTAGAGAAGAAATTAAAAAATATATGGAAACAAATGAAAATGAAAATACAACAATCCAAATGCTTTGGGAAGCAGCGAAGGCAGTCCTGAGAGGAGAATACATTGCAATGCAGGCCTATCTCAAGAAAGAAGAAAAATCCCAAATACAAAATCTAACAGACACCTAAAGGAAATAGAAGCAGAACAGCAAAGACACACCAAACCCAGTAGGAGTAGAGAAATAATAAAGATCAGAGCAAAAATAAACAATATGGAATCTAAAAAAAACTGTAGAGGAGATCAATGAAACCAAGAGTTGGTTTTTTGAAAAAATAAACAAAACTGATAAACCTCTAGCCAGGCTTCTCAAAAAGAAAAGGAGATGACACAAATAGATAAAATCATGAATGAAAATGGAATTATTACAACCAATCCCTCAGAGATACAAGCAATTATCAGGGAATACTATGAAGAGTTATATGGCAACAAACTGGACAACCTGGAAGAAATGGACAAATTCCTAAGCACCCACACACTTCCAAAACTCAAACAGGAAGAAATAGAAAATTTGAACAGACCCATAATCAGCAAAAAAATTGAATCAGTTATCAAAAATCTCCCAACAAATAAGAGTCTGGGACTAGAGGGCTTCCATGGGGGAATTCTACCAGACATTTAAAGCAGAGATAATACCTATCCTTCTCAAGCTGTTCCAAAAAATAGAAAGGGAAGGAAATCTTCCAGACTCATTCTATGAAGCCAGCATTACTTTGATTCCCAAACCAGACAGAGGTCCAGCAAAAAAACAGAACTACAGGCCAATATCCCTGATGAAGATGGATGCAAAAATTCTCAACAAGATACTAGCAAATCGAGTTTAACAGTATGTAAAAAGAATTATTCATCATGATTAAGTTGGATTCATTCCTGGGCTGCAGGGCTGGTTCAACATTCGCAAATCAATCAATGTGATACATCACATTAATAAAACAAAAGAAAAGAACCATATGATCCTGTCAATCAATGCAGAAAAAGCATTTGACAAAATTCAGCATCATTTCTTAATAAAAACCCTCAAGAAAGTTGGGATAGAAGGAACATACTTAAACATCATAAAAGCTATTTATGAAAAGCCCACAGCTAATATGATCCTCCATGGGGAAAAACTGAGAGGTTTCTCCCTGAGATCAGGAACATGACAGGGATATCCACTCTCACTGCTGTTGTTTAACATAGTGTTGGAAGTTCTAGCATCAGCAATCAGACAACAAAAGGAAATCAAAGGCATCCAAATTGGCAAAGATGAAGTCAAGCTTTCACTTTTTGCAGATGACATGATATTGTACATGGAAAATCCGATAGACTCCACCAAAAGTCTGCTAGAACTGATCCATGAATTCAGCAAAGTCGCAGGATACAAAATGAATGTACAGAAATCAGCTGCATGTTTATACACCAATAATGAAGCAACAGAAAGACAAAGAAACTGATCCTGTTCACAATTGCTCCAAGAATCATAAAATATGGGCAGAAATGGGCAGAAAACATGAATAGACACTTCTCCCTTCTATTCTGAATGACAGACTTGCTGGGTAAAGGATTCTTGGCTGCATATTTTTCCTGTTCATCACATTGAAGATTTCCTGCCATTCCTTTCTGGCCTGCCAAGTTTCAGTAGATAGGTCTGCTACCACCCTTATGTGTCTACCTTTGTATGTTAAGGCCTGTTTATCCCTAGCTGCTTTCAGAATTTTCTCTTTATCCTTGTATTTTTTCAGTTTCCCTATGATATATCATGCAGAGGATTGATTCAAGTTACATCTGAAGGGAGTTCTCTATGCCTTTTGGATTTCAATGCCTGTTTCCTTCCCCAGATCTGGGAAGTACTCAGCTATGATATGTTCAAGTACACCTTCAGCCCCTTTCTCTCTCTTTTCTTCTGGAATTCCTATGATAGGGATATTGTTCTGCTTGATTGCATCACTTAGTTCTCTAATTCTCCCCCTCATAATCCTGGATTTTTTTTATCTCTCTTTTTCTCAGCTTCCTCTTTTTCCATAATTTTATATTCTAATTCACCTATTTTCTCCTCTGCCTCATCAATCCATGCTGTGGCTACCTCCATTTTATTTTGCACCTCATTTATAGCATTTTTTAATTTATCATGACTATATTTTAGTCCCTTAATCTCTGTAGCAATTGATTCTCTGCTGTCCTCTATGCTTTTTTTTCAAGCCAAGCAATTAATTTTATGACTATTACTCTGAATTCTTGTTCGGTTATATTGCTTAAAAGGTTTTGATCAATATATTAGCTGTCACCACTTCCTGGAATTTCTTTTGAGGAACATTCTTCCATTTCATCATTTTGTCTCGTTTTCTGTCCCTTATACATTTTAAAAGCTTTTTGTCTGCTCTGCACCTGCAAGCACTTCTATATTAAAGGAGGGTCATACACTGTCCAGGTCCTGGCCCTTCAGGAGGTGTTTTTTTGGAGATTGTTACATGCTGTCTATTGTTGTGACTTTGATTATTTTATTACCCTACTCATAGTGATATTTTGGACCCTCCACCAGGTGTGCTTTGATTTGTTCCTTGGAGTAGTCATATCTTTTTTCCAGCTTTCCCATTTTCTTCCTAGTAGATTCTGTCTTTTTTCCTCCCAGGCTCTGGTTTTCAAAGTCCTTTGGCTTCTGAACTTCTTTGTTTGACAGATGTGGGAAGTATGGATCCCCCTACTTCTCCACCATGTTGACCCCTTGCTAACAGATGCACAATATAAATCAAGATAAAGCACAGATGCTCATAGATA
Organism: Herpailurus yagouaroundi; assembly: GCF_014898765.1. Classification (NCBI taxonomy): domain Eukaryota; kingdom Metazoa; phylum Chordata; class Mammalia; order Carnivora; family Felidae; genus Herpailurus; species Herpailurus yagouaroundi. The sequence continues at coordinate 2,074,914 of NW_024412443.1, forward strand.
GTTCAAATTTCTGGCGACTGGATGCTGAGATGCTAAGTGTGGTTCCCGGGGAAGGAGCTGGGTGGCGCCACTCTCACTGGTCTGCTGTGTGCTGCCTCTGGACAGATTGCTGCAATCAAATGCTGAATCCTATCTTTGCTTTTCACCTTTTTAGTAAAAGCAAAAGTCCTCTTCAGATTTCTTTCAGTTAGTAAAAGCCTCTGTATATCTTATAGACACTGTTACATTCACTCTTTCAGGACAAAATTGCTAATTTTCTCTATTACTGGAGGTGTGGTTTTGAGTCACATCACAGCTGGAATAAGACTTGTATGCTTCTTGGAGATGAGATGGGGCATGCCACCCTAAAATATGGGACTGCGGCATAATTATTTTCAGTTTAAGGCCTTTGAGATCCTGAAATCCTACATCAGCCTAAGGCAGGGCCGCCTGAAAAAAGGAAACTTCAGAGGTCCTAAATATTCCCCAAGAACAATCCTAATCTCTTCTTGGAGGAGGGAAGCCAGCCTCAATCCCAGATGAACTTGGTTCCAAACGGGCACATCTCTGGTCTATTTCCTGAGGGCTCATTCATCTTTCCAAAAAGACATTTGCTTTTCCATAAGCTCCCTACCTACTCCCACTTTCTTGTCTTAAGTGAGTTTTTAGACCCAAGTTCCAAGCAGTCCTGCAAGTCCCCCACGCGTATGCATCATGCAGATGCTAATCAGTTTGTTTGTTTTTCTCCTGTTGTGTCTCTGGTTAGTCAAATTTACAGGGAAAACAGTCTTCCTCCTCTCCCAGTGTTACCTTCCTTGCTGCATTTCTGGGGTCATCCTTGAAACAAACTTTTCCAGGCTCTGACCTGGCTTTGACCTTATGATGCAAATCTGTGTCAAGCCTAAAAAACACTCTTTCCATAAGTAGGAGAATAAACGTGGCCCAAGGAACTGACTGCCCTTCCTTGCTTACTGTTGACAGGTAACATGTGGCATGGGAAGGTGTGTCTTCCCGGGAAGCAGTGTGGGACAAGGAGGCAGGGTACACATCTTGGCTCTAACTGCATGTGTATGCAGAGCTCACACCCAACCCTTCCACATGCAGGGCCTCCTCTATCCCACATGGAGGTGGACCCGACCTTCCAGGAGGAGCCCACTGGGTTGGAGAATGGACACTACCTTCCAGGAGGAGCCCACTGGGTTGGAGAGGTGGACACGATCTTCCAGGAGGAGCCCACTGGGTCGGGAAGTGGACACGAACTTCTAGGAGGAGCCCACTGGGTTATGGAAGTGGACATGACCTTCCACGAGGAGCCCACTGGGCTGGGCAGGGGCTGGCTGCATGGAGCACTGGGCCTTCCTCCCTCTGACAAATGCTCTCTCCTGGACCAGACTCTGGTCAGGCTTCTCTGAACCCCCTTCTCGACTTGGCCTCGACTTTTTATTTATTATTTATTATTATTTGTATTTATATGTTTATAGAAATATACACATTTTATACCATTTCTTATTTACTTATATTTATATAGCTACAAAATATTTATAAATAGTCCATTTTATTCATATATATAAATATAAGCATTTCAGTAATTGTTTTGCATTTATATATTTACAGAAGTATGCATATCTTGTAGCATTTCTTATTATACTTACATAGATATAAAACTTTTATAAATACTGTATATATATTCCATATTTATATTTATAAAATTAACATTTAATAAATAATGTAAATATTTATTTATATTTATATATGTATAGAAATATACACATTGTATAACATATCTATTTATATAGATACAAAATATTTTAAAATACTTCATGAATATTCCATATTTATATTTATAAATCTAAACATTTTAATAAATTTTAACATAAATATTTATATTTATATATGTGTAGAAATATACACATTTTATAGCACTTCTTATTTAGATAGATAAAACATTTATAAATATTTATAAAAATTCCTTAAGCATTTTGGTTTTTTAAAAGCAGGCTCCATTCCCCGTGGAGAGCCCAACACAAAGCTCTAACTCACATCCCTGAGATCAAAAGTTGGATGCTAACAGACTGAGCCACCCAGGCGCTCCCAAAATTCCTTATACATTTTTAAAGAATGGTGCACATGATTATGGAAGCTGGAAAATCCCAAGGTTTACAGGGTGTCTGCTGGCTGGAGACCCAGAAGAGTGGATCTGTCGTGTGTCTGTTCATATCCAAGGGGAGTAAGGAAGCTGATGTCCTCTTCAGAACGCCCTCTTTGGGTGGTCAGCCTGATTGGATCAGGCCCACCCACATTAGGGAGTGCCATCTTCTTCCCTCAGTCTGCAGATTTGCTGTGAATGTCAGGCAGAACCACCTCATGGACACACCCAGAATCATGCTCACTCCAGGGCCCCATCTAGTGGACATAGGAGAAACCACCACAATGACTTTATTTGGAAAGGGAGCAGCTTCAAAAAACCTTCTCAGGCTAGCAGGAACCTGGGTTCCACTCTGTGTGTCCTGTGGTCAAAGGACAGTCCCTGCTGTGGACAGGTCCCATTCCTCCTGCATAATTTGGGCTCAACAATATAAGTATTAGCCTCTCTGGCTGCCCTGAGACTACCTTAAACCAGTGGTGTACAATGACAGAGATGCGTTTTCTCAGGGCTGTGGAAGCCAGGAGTCTGAAATCAAGATGTCACAGGGCTGTGCTCCCTCTGAAGGCTCAGGAGGGTCCCTTCTGCCTCTCCCAGCTGCCGAACTCCCAGGCTTTGTGGGTTTGTGGCCTCCATCACCACATGGCTGTCTCAAACCCCCTCCCTTGTCTCATAAAGATCCTCCCTGATCCAGGATGCTGTCACCTCAAGATCCACCCCCGACCTTATCACCTTTGCAAAGACCCCATTTTCACATGAGGCCACATTCTGAGGTCCTGGGTGGGCAAATCCTCTGGGGGCTACAACTGAACTCACTGCAGTTTCTCAGGAGCTGCAAGTGTTTGCCTGGACATCTGCTCTGCAGACATCTGCTCCAAGTTTCCCCAAGTTTTCTTCCTTCCTTCTTCTTTTCCAACACAAGTGCATCCTTCATCATGACCCATGTTGTCCCTACATTATGATGTTGACCTGTGACTGCCTGATGCCCTTTGAACCCAGGAAGAGCTGGAGGCCCACGTGGACCCCCACAGCTGCCTCTCCACTTTGTGACCCCTCTGTAGGGCACCTTTCTGCCCCCATGAGCCCTGCAGGTGGGCACTGGGAGGCCTGTGCCCCATGGCAGAAGGGCATCCTGGGACCACGGGTAGGCTTGGGAGAAATCGGAGGGCATTTCCAGTCCAGCAGTGGATGCAGGTGCATCATGGCCACCATGGGGCCCTTACTGTGCACATCCTGGGTCCCCATCTCTAGGGAGCAGCAACACAGCCCTCTGGGTTGGGGGGCATTGGGATGAAATGAGACATTCCCATGTTATGTGCAAATGCACACAACTTGCTTAAGGTAGAATCTCTCTTTCATGTCTGGGTGTGAGCACACACACTAACCAACAGAATGTGCACAGAGTGAGTGTTGAGTTACCCTCAAGGTCACATGGGGTCACAGCCCAGGGACCCTCCTTGGGAGAAAGACCCCTTCCATGTCTGGGGGGCAAGCCTTCACTCTACATCAGATCTGGCAGCTGCAGCCAGGGGAGGCACATGATGGACCATCCCAATCCTGCTCATGCCCCCATTGGCCTCTCCTAGCACTCAGGGGACCAGCCTCACTGGGGAGCCCTGAGCGTTCTCCCCAGGAGCTCCCAGGCTCCTTCCAGCTTCCTTCCATCATCATACCCGTAAGTAGGGTGGAAGCAGCTTCTGGCAGTGGTTTGAGTCTCACCTTCCCTCCATGCTCATGCCTTGTTTGATTCCACATCCACACTTGTGTCTAGGCTACTCTCTCTGCCCACATGCCCTGATTCAACCCTGACCAACCTCAGGGAGCCCTGGAATCTTTGGCTTGGCCTCAACGTAGCTCTGTCTGCACCGACCTGCCATGGTGAGGTGGGATCCAAGGTAGACCAGATGACTAGGACTTTGTGAGTGTCAGAGAGTGGAGGAGAAGGGGAAGTGGGTAGGTAGGAGAGGGGTGTGAACAGGAAGAAGGTGGGAGAGGAGGGAATGAGCAAGGCTAGCATTTACGGAGCAACTACTTCATGTCTGGCACTAGGCTCAACATTAAACATATGCCCTAAATTCATTTCAGAAAATCACCCCACAGCATGTAATGATATGGTGTAACAGTCAGCTTGGTCTCTGTAACAAATACCACAGACTGGGAGGTTTAAACAACATTTATTTTTTCCCAGTCCTGGGAACTGGAAGCATGACATCCAGGTGTGGCAGGGCTGGTTCCTCCTGAGGCCTCTCTCCCTGGCATCCACACACCATCTCTTCCCCGTGTCCTTACACAGTTGTCCCCTATGTGTGTCTATGCCCTGATCCCCTCTTCTATTAAGGACCCCAGTCACATGGGATCAGATGGGATCAGGGCCTACGCTAGTGACTTCCTTTTACCTGAACCACCTCTGTAAAGACCCCATCTCCAAATATAGCCCCATTCTGAGGCCCTGGGGGTTGGAGCTTCAACATGTGAACTGGAGGGGACATGATTCAGCCCATAATATTTTGTCAGTATTTTACAGGGAAGGAAAGTGGAGATAACACAGGATCATCCAGAAAGGTGCACCCTTGTATGTGATCTAGCTGGGACTTAGAATGGATACATCTCCCCCAAATTGGTGACAGGCTGGAGCAGAGAGATCATGGGTCTTGCTGGAGGAGGGTTCCCACCTGTCCTGTCCTTCACCCTGAGGAGGCCCCAAGGCCTCTGGGGGCTGCCGTTCTGAGCAGATGGTCAGGGGGCTGGGGTCATGTGTCCAGAGGCAGAAGAATGGCCTCAGGGGTGCCGAGAAGGACAGTCCAGAGAACGCGTAGATGAGGGATCCATTGCTCACGCTGTAGAAGGAGATTCTGCCTGCATCACAGTCCAGGAAAACGCCCACACGATGCAGGGGCTCCGAAGGGTGCAGGCGAACTCTTGGGAAGGCAAGTGCCCAGAACCCCTTCTTGTACAGCTCCAGGGCCCAGAGTCCGTGCTGAGGGGACTTGGGGATCCTTCCCTTCCGATCCAAGCTCTCCAGGCACACGCCCAGGTTCCAGGCCTTCCTGTGCCCCACCTGGACCTCCCAGTAATACCTCCCAGCTGAGAACTGCTCCAGGCCCAGCACACAGGGGTCCCGGTCGAATCTGCTGGGGGCGTTGGGCAGCTCTTGTTCAAAGAACAGCCGCCTCACAGTCTTCCTGTCCTCAGAGAGAGCGAGCTTGGGGCTTGCAGTGTCAGGGTCCAGGGATGGGCTCACTGCGGGAAGAGGAGAGGATCAGGTTTAGGGGTTGGGGTCCCCAACCTGTGCTCCTGCATGGAGGTGGAACCATGCCTCCCTGGGAATCCCTGTGCGTCACCGTTCTCTGTCCAGGACCCTGTGCACACAGGCCATCCCAGAGCAGCGGAGGCGGCTCCCTGTGAGTCCCTTTCTCTGTCCAGGATCCTGTGCAAACAGGCCATCCCAGGGCAGCAGAGGCGGCTCCAGGGGGAGCCAGGGAGAGCCAAGGGGGATTCCTATGAGGGGACAGGGGGGCACACTGTGAGATAGGCATTGCTCCCAGGGCCCCGTGTGTCAGGATGGATGTGGATGTGCATGTGTGTGTGCATATGCACTTGTGTGTGGGGGGGCTATGTGGGCGTGCACGTGAGAGACAGAGACAGGGACAGACAGACACAGGTAGACAGAGATAGAGAGACAGAGACAGAGAGAGGCAAGGAAAGAGAGAGACAGAGACAGAGACAAGGAGAACAATGAGAGATACACATAGGGAGACACAGGAAGAGAGATAGAGGGAGACTGAGAAAGGTATGGACACAGACAGAGACAGAGGAAGAGAGACACAGAGAAAGACACAGGGAGACAGAGATAGAGAGAAAGACATAGGAGGACACGTGAAGAGACAGGGTGACATGAGATGAGGTCACAGGTGCATTGATGCCATTGGACAGCTCTGGGGTCAACCACTGAAGGGGAGATCCCATCTGGAAAACCCTGAGAGACACCTTAGCAGCCTCACAAACTGAGATGAACACCTTCCAAAACAGATCCCTTCTCTCCTGTCCCACCATCCTTCTCAGACCCCTCAGGCCCTCATCATGTCACCTGGGGGAGGGTCTGTCTACACCTGAGAGGCAGGGAGGGTGGGGATCAGCTGGGAGCCCCAGCTGCCTGTGCAGGCACCTTCACGACAACAGAAATCTCATGGCTGGTGTCCACCCTTGCCCATTCAGTAGGCATGCTGCTGGTTGCTGGGGTCTGCATACGATGCCCCAGACACTCATGTTTCCTGACCATCCATCCCTGTCAGCTGGACAGCACACACGCTCTCCTTCTAACAGAACCACAACTTTCTCCCCGGTCTCTACTTCCTTCTGGAAGGAACCCTGCTCCCTTTCGCTTTCCAGCAAAGACTAAATGTTCTCCCCGATTTCTCATTGCTGCTTCCTGAAGTCTTCACCCTCTGCTCCATACAAACCCTTTCCCTGTAGAGTCCGGGCCATGCAGATTGAGCCCACCCATGTTCATATCTATGATGGCCAAACATGGACTCACTAGCTGAACAATGGGCCCGGCTCCTTCTATTCCAAATTCCCTCATCATTAAAAAATATTCATGTCAAAAAACAGTTTGAGACTTACAAAGAGGTTGCAAAATACCACACACAATATGCCCATGATAACATCTCATATAACCCACAGTAATAGGATCAGAACCATACAATTGACATTGATACACAAATATTCTATAGTGACTTCTTGCACACCACAGCACACCTGACTGTGGAGAACCACCTGTGCCCTTGTGCACTGATTCCTCTTGCACACCTGTCACCCACACCTGTCACTGGAGCTCATCCTGTGTCCTTGTGTGCTGACTCCTCTTGCACACCACCCACACCTGTCCCTGGAGCTCATCCTGTGTCCTTGTGTGCTGACTCTTCTTGTACACCACCCATACCTGTCCCTGGGGCTCATCCTGTGTCCTTCTGAACTGATTCCTTTGGCACACCACCCACACCTGCCCCTGGAACTCATCCTGTGTTCTGTGTGCTGACTCCTCTTGCACACCACCCACACCTGTCCCTGGAGCACTGCCTGTGTCCTTGTGTGTTAACTCCTCTTGTACACACTCACACCTGTCCCTGGAGCTCACCCTGTGTCCTTGTCCACTGATTCCTCTTGTACACCACCCACACCTGTCCCTGGAGCACTGCCTGTGTCCTTGTGTGCTAACTCCTCTTGTACACACCCATACCTGTCCCTAGAGCTCATCCTGTGTCCTTGTCCACTGATTCCTCTTGCACACCACCCATACCTGTATCTGGGGCTCATCCTGTGTCCTTCTGCGCTGACTTCTCTTGCACACCGCCCACACCTGTCCCTGGGGCTCATCCTGTGTCCTTGTGCACTGACTCCTCTTGCACACACTGACACCTATCCCTGGAGCTCATCCTGTGTCCTGGTGCACTGGCTTCCCTTGAACACCACCCACACCTGTCCCTGGATCTCAGTCTGTGTCCTGTGTACACTGATTCCTCTTGCACACCACCCACACCTGGCTGTGAATCTTCTCCTGTGCTGTCCATCACATATGCGCTGGACCCTTGCACACCACCCCCCACCTGGCCACAGTGTAGACCTGTGCTCCATCCCATCCACAGCTGCTGACTATCTTCTCTGCATCGTCATTCTCTTACTGGTTTTCTTCCTCCCTTCAGGCTTCAGGCATCTTCACGCCACATGGTTCCTTTTAGGCAACAGGCATGCTCTCCTGCCACGGACCTCAAAGTAAAACCACAGCAAACACAAACAGAACCTTCCCATTCCCCACTCACCAAGTCTTAGCTCAACTACACAGGCAATAAATTTGAGACCTCCCTCCCAGTTCTCTCCACAGGAGACGCCTCTCTTTGTACCATGCTTGCCAGTTTTTCTGGGCCATTTTCCCGGGTTGACCTGACTCTACTTCTCAGGTGCACGAAAGTTGATGCTCCTTCAACACACTGCACCTGCACATTTCCACGGTGAAGTCTCCCTTGGCCCTCCCACAACCACTGCTCTAACCTTCAAATACCAGGGTTCTCCAACGCTAGATCTTGGATCTTTCTTGTTTCCCTGTATCTTCCCTTTTTAAAAAATCTTAATTCTTTTCCAAAGAGAAATTTTTAAAGAATAATTTTAGGTGTAGCAAAAAATGTAGCACTCACACGTTCAGTTATACCAGATATTTGCCATGGACCCCAATTCCTGTCTCCAGTCCCGATTTCTCCTGAGAGTTCCAGACTCGCATATCCAATGATTCATCTGACGTCCTTAGCAGGATGTCTGAGAACAGCTCAGTCTTAGGAGGTCCATGGTGATTTTCACTTATTTGGCCCAAATCTGCTCCAAACCTTCTGTTAGATGGAGCCAGAAGGGCCAGAGACTTATGCAGCTGGGGGTCACCTTGGGCTGCTCCCTCTGCCTTGCCCCTTCTGGACTGTGCTACTTGTGGCCCCAGGACCCATCTCGGGGCTGTATCCTCTCTTCCATCAGTGCTGCTCCCCTGCTTACAGGTTCTCACTCATATTGCACGGTGCTTCCTGTAAAGTCCAGGCCTCTACCTCAGCCTCCCAGGCTCTGCAGGGGCACACACAAGCCTTCCTGCCCTGTTGGTACCTCTTCCACATGCCCAGCTGTCACACACCACAGACCCCACTCTCCCTGCCACAGGGGCGAGTTCACCCCTCCTCGTATAGCTGTGGTCTTGCCATTACCCACTCCTTCATTTAGATGTTGGCACCCCACCATTCCCAGGGGTCTGGACATCCCACTTGAACATGCTCCTGGCCATCCTCCTAGTATTCTGGCTCTTTCCTATCACAGTTATTCCAGATTTAATAATTAAAAAAACAAACGCTGACTTGTGGCTCACATCCCCACATAGACTCTATGCTCCATGAGGACAGGAGGAAGCTGTACATTCATTAATGGAGGCCAGTTGCTTGCACAGAAGATATCTGATCATGGTTGTAACTGAATGAATGAATGGAGACTGGCTTCTCTCTGTCTCTTCCTGGGCCCTCACCATGTGGCTGTGGTGGGACAGGTGTTCCCAGATCCCCTTCCTGCTTTCATCTGCCCAGCTCGTGGCTCGCAGTACTGCCCCTCCTGTCCTTGGGGGTCCCTCTCCACAGCCAGACTCTCCCCCCATGCTTCCCACCTATATGGTGCCCTGGGGCAGAAAGGCACTGGCTCCGCACTCTGTGCTAACAGTGTCCCCCACAGTGGCTGTTCCTTGGAAGAGCTAGTTCTCTCGCTGCCCGGGCTCTGCAGCCTGTCTGTCCCTCAGGCAGTAAACAGGAGCTAAGGTCTCTCAGGGCAGCAAAACTTGGTGTTTACAGCCATAGAACCAGCATTTAGCACAGCATTTCTGCACCCTGGAATAGAAAGGAGAACACACGCATACATGCACATGCATACACACACACACACATGAGTACATGTGCACACACAAATACACATGTGCACGTGGGTGCCCACACAAGTACATGTGTGCAATGCGTGCACACACAAGTACATGTGCACACATGCGTGCAATACGTGTCCACAAGTGCACGTGCACATAAAAACACGTGCGTGCACACACATGCACATATATGCACAGACACAAGTGCATGTGCATACACATGCACACATAAATACACATGCACTCACTGCACACACGAGAACACATGTGTACTTATGTGCACAAAGCGCCACACATGTGCATGTGCACACACTAACAAATGTGCGTATGGCACACAGGCACACAGGTGAACACATAAATGTATACCATGCACACACAGCACTCACACATACACACATACATGCACACTGCACACACACGTGTGCACACATAAACATTCAGGGAGCAGACGCTTCCAGCCCCTACATAGTCCTCACCATAGATGACGTCCTCTGGCCAGCCTGCAACGAAACAGAAAGATGTGAAACTGTAGGGTTTACACTGACCAGATGGGGTGAAAGCTCATGTTCTGTGAAGCTAAGTCAA
>NW_024412443.1:2105052-2164342 GCF_014898765.1 Herpailurus yagouaroundi
TCAATGCTGGAGACAACTGGAGCCGAGGCCAGCATGGGCCAGAATGTCCTAGGGTGCTCCTGGTATGGTGGTTGGAGCTGAAGCAGGGTGTGGGTTGGAGGTTGCTGAGGTGCTTCATTCAGTCAGTCCCCTGACAGGGCGGCTGGAGCTGACACAGACACGACCCAAGTGGATCTGGATCACTCTTCCCCCTGGCATGTTGTAGCAAGCCTTCTTCAGCCTAAGTGGTGTGGGCTTGGAGTGTTCTGGGTGCTTTGTGCACGTGTCACCTTGGCATGACAGGTGGAGATGTACTGAGCACCGATCAGGATTGTCTCCATTGGTGCCGTGCGGGCACCACCTTGGTGGGATGGCTGGGACTGGTGTGGGCTAGAGGCTCAGGCCACTGACAGCCCCTGGATCCTGCTTCCATCCATGCCATGAAGGTGGAGGGAGAATGTAAACCATGGTGCTCACCAGCCGCTCCACACAGAGAGAGTTCCAGTAGGTCCCTGCTGTTTGGCAGGACTCAAAGGCTTGCCCTTCCACATTCTAAGGGCTCCTTAAACCATGGATTTCTTTTCTGTGCCCCAAGACAAACAAGTCTGCTCATGTGCTATCACTCCTCACTGCAGTACACAGTGTCAGGGGTGGGGGTTCTCTTCATTACCATGTCTCTCTCTCATACTCTGTGTGATCTCTGTATGTTTTGTTGTGACGAAGCTGTTCAGTTAGCCCTCAGGTCTTCTTCAGGAGGAATTGCTCTATAAGTAGGTGGAGATTTGGTGTCTCCACGCAGGACGTGAATTCAAAGTCTTCTTACATTGCCATCTTGGACTGGACCTCAAACACAAAGACGTTTGAACACCATGTAAGATTCAGGTAGTTTTTAATGGTTGAAACTCTAGGGTTCTCCAACTAGCACATACTTTGCATGAAATAATATTTTAAGTCTAATATTTACCTAGAGAGTCCAAAGTGAACCCCCTAGAGGATCAAGAAGTGAACATATTTGATGATGGATGAAGGGCCATGCACTGTTTGGTAGGAAAAGTGTCAAATTAGTGGCCAGATATCCCCAACCCAATGAGTGTAAAAATAAACATGAGAAGAAGAAATGTGTGTTCAATGTTAAGGGAAACTGATGAAAATCCCAGATGAAAACCGTTTTCGGCACTCAGAGAGCATTCAGCTTCTAATCAGGTTTTAGCTCCATTGGACATGGCATTATAGGAAAGAACTGAAGGAGGGGGGAAAAGAGCAACATCAGGAGTTAGGGCCCTTCAAGAAAAAAACTTAGATAAGACCTTTTTAAGAATAATAAAAATGGTGTTCTCAGATGATGATCAATATCCACTTTTCATATAATTTAGAATCCCTGGGTTAATAATAAGAAGAAGACATAAGTAAGTGGAGAAACAGAAAGGAACAGTAAGTTGAAGAAAGAAGGTGACTTTTTCATTTAACTTATCATACATCAGAACAGAATGTGCATGAAAATTTTAACACCCAACCCTGTCATGTGGTGCTGAGATTTCAGGAAACTGTGACTTACAGTGTCACCTCCGACCTCCAAAGCACTGGGGTTGAATTAGGGCACAGTGGTCACTAAACGCAAACTGGCCATCAGTGAAACATGTAAGTTTGCATCTTTCTCATGAATAGGAGAGCCAAGATCTTTGCCTTTGTCCCTCACTGTTCTGACAGAAAGCCTACCCCAGTAAAGACTTAGAACATGAATTTCAATGTCGTCTCCTATTAAGGTAATGACAGCAATGAGTGAGAAGTGAAATATACTTGGGAAATGAAAAGCAGCATTTTACACAAATAGAATAGATTAAAAAATAAGAATAGACTAAATGCATCTCATCTAATCCTGGTGACCCTGGTTTCATGAAGTTAGATGTATTAATGAAAAGTCACAATACCAAACCTGTTTCCTACTGTATGCTCTGGCCAACAGAGCATGAATAAGTACTCTTATTCTTTACAGGTATTTTGAAGATGGCAAACATCACCATTATTGTAAATGAAACACACACAAAAAGAGCCAAGGCGGGGCGCCTGGGTGGCTCAGTCGGTTAAGCATCCAACTCTTGGTTTTGGTTCAGGTCATGATCTCACAGTTGGTGGGTTGAAGCCTGCATCGGGCTTCATGCTGATGGTGCAGAGCCTGCGTGGGATTCTCTGTCTCCCTCTCTCGGCCCCTCCCCTGCTCGAGCTTTCTCTCAATCTCTCAAATAAAATAATTAAATAAGCATTTTTAAAAAATAGCCAATGAAAGCCCAGAGAACACAGAAATTTTGGGTTTCCTAGTATTGGTTCTGAGACCACCTCCCCAGCCCTGAATGAGGGGGGCACTTACATCTCCAAGAACTTAAATATCACCAGTGGGAAGTGTTTCCAGCCATGCCCACAGCACACCCATTCCTTGTACCCCGCCACCTCACCCTTCCTTTATGTCAGAAGAGCCACTGGTCCCCAGGAACCAGTGCTCTCAGCAGCACTGAGGAACCACTGCTCCTCAGCAGCCCCCAACTCACAGTCACTTGACCCAGAGATGTGGGACCATCTGTCCAGCATCTAGTGTCTATAAGGCCAAATTTGGGATCTTTCTGGATCCTTCCTGAAGGGGGAGTGGGGACCTGGGAGGCCCTGTTCCATCAGGATCTGAACACTGATGCTTCCACTGATCTCCCCAAAACCCCATGCCAGAAATCCCCAACCTCCGACATTCCATTTGGAAGAGATTCACTTGGCTGTAAGACCTCTCTTTTGGAAAGATTTCTCTTTCCCTAAACTATCCTCTCCTGAAGTAATTCCCTAATTCTTTCCCCAAGCCTTGCCCTAAGGCAACAGAAATAAACCCCCATTTACAAGTTTCCAGAGAAGCTCAGGGGTTACAGGTGGTATTCTTTTCTCAGCTATGTAACAGTTCATTGTGTTATCATCTGAAGGATCAACCTAGGATGACTCTGCTTCCACTGTCACTTGGCTTCTTAGCAGAATTCATTTCCTTGTGGCTGCATGACTGAGAGCCCCAGCTTCTTACTGAATTTCATATGGGTCCACTGTAGATCTGAGAGGGCACCTGAAGTCTCCTGACATGGCATGTTTCCTAGTCCAGCAAAGGGTCTATCTCTCCAGTGTACTAAGTCCTTCCTTATATGATGAATTGTAATCACAGGGGTGCCTTCCTATGGCCTTTGTCGTATTAAATTGTCTAGAACAAGTCACAGGTCCCTCCACACTCAAGAAAACTGACAGTAGAAGCCACCAACTGGGGCAATCCCATACATTTCCGGACACTGACAAAAGTCCCGGGAAGACAAATTTACCCCAGTAGAGAACCACTGCCCTACTCCATAGATGTCCATACACACAGTCACAGGCAGCCTTTCTTTGTAACATAGTTTGGGAAGGTCAAAACTCCTGCACCTTTCTACTTTTTGGCATGTTACATAAAACAGAGTGAGCATCTTTTCTATGCCTTGGAAAATTGTCATTTTCCTCCTAGTTTTGAATCAGCATCCAACCTTTTATCCTTTGCATTTTAAATGTTGTGACACATCTCTGAAAATTACTTTAATGTGGATACTTTTGGTCGCATCAATTACTTTGGGATATCTCCACCTTTTTGTCAAAACTGCTTTCCTTCATTATTTTGAAGGTGCTATTTACACTGAGTTCTTCTGGATGGATGTCTGGAGACAACTGAACCTAGGTTATGTCCACATTCCCATGAACAACTGTGTTTGGATGAGTCCACTTACATTGGATTTTAATCTAAACTCTCTTTGCATGTCTTCACTGCACTTGAATCTCTGTTGACCAATTTCCTCTTTGGAAAATCAATTTTGCAAAAATTTTGTGGACTCATCACTAAGCATCAAAGGGGGCAACACAACTACAAGCTTTTCTGGCTATGTGTGAATTTAATAACAGATGCACAGTGACCAATCCCCAACAGACTTTGAAAGAAGCGACACGATACATCAGGGAGAGTGATGCTCATGTTATTTACATACTGTGGTAAGTTATGTTTCTACTGTTGTGTTGTAGGGGCACCAGTGTTTTTCAACAGAACAATCATGAATGAAAAGTTTATATAGTACAATTATATACTCACCGCATCTATATTTTCAGAATGCACAAAGGCAAAATGCTGAAACCAGTAGAAAATATATATGCAAATGGATGAAAATAAGAAAAAAAATTACCACAGACAACAAATGAACCAGAAATTTTTCCTATGAGAATATCCTCAGGAAGACTCTACAGGAGAATACATGAAGCTCTGCACCACTGCCTTCACTAGGAAGGATGTGTGATGACAGGAAAGTAGAAATAGCATTAATGCCCAAGTGTCACAAAATGAAATAGGATAATTGCAAAATACGTTCATTGATAAAGCACTGTCTCAACGTTAAATGCAACTAAATTAATGTGTGTTCCTAGGAAATTACTCTGAATATCAGAAATAGTGAAGAACAAGAAGGTGTATAAAAACTATACATATAATAAAATGTATAATTTTAAATTATAGTTTAAAAAATAATAGGGATTGGAAGGACACCTTGAAATGATTACAAATTTCCCCCATGGAGATAATGAGGATGACCTAGGATGACAGATAAAGAGGACACTAATTTCTACCTATAGATGCATTTCTTATTAAAACTGAAAAGAATCTGTGTTATGATACTACTTGTAAAATTATTTCTGGATTGCGACTATGTGGGTAATTGACTTTCATTTTGATTTTTATGAAATTTATTTTATTTATTAAATTTAGAAAGTGGAAATGCTAGAAGTGGGGAGAAAAAAACGGTAGAAATATATCCAAGCAATAATCAGTTAATAAACATCTGTATGAAAACAATTTCTTCCCCAATTTTTTTCTGTTCATTGTACACTAACATTTTCTTTCGTTACCAGTAACAAAATCAGTATGTCAGCATAAATCTAAATTACTTTTTTTTGGGGGGGGGGGGTGGAATCTAACCCTTTATTTCACTTCAAAAGTTCAGCTTTGTTTTGTTTTGTCTTTTAAATATGAAATTTATTGTCAAATTGGTTTCCATACAACACCCAGTGCTCGTCCCAACAGGTGCCCTCCTCAATACCGATCGCCCACCTTCCCCTCCCTCCCACCCCCCATCAACCCTCAGTTTGTTCTCAGTTTTTAAGTGTGTCTTATGTTTTGGCTCCCTCCCTCTCTAATCTTTCTTTTTTCCTTCCCCTCCCCCATGGTCTTCTGTATCAGCAGGTGGAGAATTTCCTTTAGTGCTTGAGCCTGTGGACAGTGTGGAGGCCACAGTTATGACTAGTGCCTCCCAGCATCTCAGTGTTTTGTCCAAACATCAGGTGATGATGTACTTGTGCCTAGGGGCAGTCTGGTAAAGAAACGCAGATATAGAGGTGAGAGTTGGGAGGGCCCCCAAGGATTTCCAATGGCATAGGAAAAAAGGAGAAAAATGCAATAAAATGGAACAGCCTGAGATAATAATGTTAAAGTTCAAAGCTCCTCATAAGGCTAAGGATGCTGTTTTTTTCTGCATGTGTGTGTGTCTATGCATTGGCCTCATTCATTATTTTTTTAAGGTTTTAAAAATCATTAAAATGAATTGTAAGCATGCAGGTGCTATAACACAGGCATCTTTGGAAAGTCCTGTAGGTAGAGCTGACTCAATGTTCTATTTTCTCACTGGTTGGTTGATGCCCAATAGGATTATCCAATTAGCATGCATAATCCTTCTTATCGAATCAGAAGAGGCTTCCAGGAGTTCTCATTGGACTACAATGAATATTACTGGGCTGCTCTTGCCTGGACCAGAGGCTTTGTTTTCTCCAGTGCCTGGCTGGTTTGCTCTGAGTACTGCGATCTGCTACTTCTGGTGGGTGCTCAGAGCTTCTGCCCTAATCCTGAGGAGAGCAAGGTGAGGAGCACGGAGAGGCAGCAGGAAGGGCAGCCCTGAAAGTGCATGAGGTACAGGAGCAGTTTCCCTTACATGGAGAACTTTCCTGGGTCCACGTGCTTCTAAGTGCCCTGAACCCTCGACTCCCAGAGCCCCTTTGTCAACATCTGTGAGCATAAAGCCTGGACAGGATCCCCTGGAGGGCAGAAGGCAGGAAGAATACATTATGACATGATGTGGTGTGTGTGTGTGTGTGTGTGTGTGTGTGCGTGCGTGTGCGTGTGTGTATGTGTGTGTGTGTGTATGTGAGTGTGTGTCTCCCTGGAATGGCTGCTGCTGTGGGAGGCCCCCTGCAGATACTGCGTGGTTCTGGTAGGTCCTTCCTTCAGGTACTGCTGGTTCTAGTGGTCCCTCCTGCAGATGCTTCCTGGGTGTGCTGGTGCTTTCTCCAGGTGCTGTCTGGTGCCTCAGCATCTCCCAAAGGAAGGGACACCTGAGTTCCCACGGGGAAGAAGGCAGCTCCAGTGGTGCTCATCATTTCCAGGATCCAGGTCTATCCCATCCAGACTGAACTGGGCTGGGGGTCCCCTTCGGTGTCAGCGGTTCTCCAGTCAATCCAGAGAAGAATGAGGCTACACGGCTGTCTTGTGCTTCTTGATTGAGAGAAACGCCAGATGAGTCCCTTCGTAGGATGGGTGCGAAGAATAAGACACCTTGCCATTCCATTGTTCCTTCTCACTGCTTTCCAGAGTTCTACTTTGAGTGATCCCCATGTTACTTCCAGGGTTTATATTGGTGCTTACTGGAGAGACCAGAGAAAGTGTGTCTACACCATCTTGTCCAGGCAGGAAGTTCCCATTCACAGCATTTTTACTGACCCCGGATTCTTCTCCCATTCTGAGCCTATTTATGTACGTTGGTTTTGAGGGTCCTCCAACACAGCAGTCACAACATATACTTCCTATACCCTTTGTCGTTTTGAACTGTACTTGGTTGCCATGGTCTCCAAGTTACACGGTGCTGGAAATAAAGAAGCTGTGCTTGCTACCTTCATCAAAATATAGCAACATCAGCACATTACTGACAACACCCCATTTTATTTGACAGGAAAATTAGGGTTCCAAAAAGAAATCTCCACTTTCTTTGATGCAGCTTATGAATGATTCCAAAAGCTACATCTCTCACTCCCATCTCTGGATTCTCTTTCAGCCCCTCAGATTCCACCTGGACTGTTGGCTGGAGTCCAGCTTCCTTCCTCAGCAGTGATGTTCTCTTTACTTATCGCTATGCCTGGTGTTGGCTTTTTCTTTTTTCACGACCTCCTGCTCTGAACTCCCTTATTCCAATGAGTGATGGGGTATGTAGCATTTGTCCACGTTTCACAGGAAGGTTGGGAAAATTTTAAATGTCACAACACTTAGCTTTAAACCTCCTAAGATTAAAAAAAAAAAAACTCCTAAAATTTTAGAAAAGATCAAAACTTAGGCCTGTATTATTTTTGCCAGAAGCCAATCTTAGAGGGATTTCAGGATCTTAGAAATGTATGAATAAAGTTGGGAAACAGATGAGGCATAGACAAAAAAAGTATTGTTGCTGTGACTTTCTCCAGAGTGTTAGATGGCCTCTGTGTGAACCTTGACTTCCTCATCAGTTAGTGTGGTTAGTCAGTCACTAACCATGGGCTGTTTCCTGTCGTTATAGGGCAGGTTGTATTTCCTAATCTATCGTAACAAAAAGCAGGTCAGTGGGCCCTGGAAATCAGCAGCAGGGACCGGAGGGATAGATCACAAAGGGAGACAAGGAAAATTTGGGAGAGATGGATGCTCATTATGTTGACACTTTCACAGAACACGTGTGTGTGTGTGTGTGTGTGTGTGTGTCACACATATGATATATGTTTCAACCAAGCAGTTCTGAAACCCAAAGCAAAATGTATCAAGCAGCTTGTTTACAAATAAATACTAGATAGAGACCTGAGATTTTTATGAGATAGTAGAATAGGAAACATGTACATCATCTCTGAAAATATGCCCAAGACTTAGATCCATATACAGTATGGGTGAACAAGATGAGACAAACCCCACAGGGGCATTCTAAGGATGGTCTGTGTAAGCCAAAGCAGGAAGGACCGCCAGGACCAAAGCCAGATTTCCCCAACCTGTACAGTGAGGGAGGGTGTCTTGAGTGTGGTGGGTGTACACTTGGCAAAAGGGGGCGGTGAATCTTCCTGGTCAGGTGTAGGTTCCCACTGAAGGATTCTGAGGAGGGTCCAGGGATGTGAAGGCCACTTGGGGGCAGACGCTGTGTCTGAGGCAAGACTGGGAACAGCAGTGACTAACTAAACATGGCCTGTGGTCACGAGGCAAGGGTAGATGAGTAGTAGATCATCCCAGGTAATGGACTGCAGGAAAGGGGATACGAGGCCTCACTTGTATGAAACAGGAGTTATTAAAACGGGGTTGTTTCTGGCCCTTTCACACCTGCTGCATGACCATGGGCTACATGAGGTTTCCTATTAACTTTGCAGCTGGATTTATCTGTATTTATCCTCTTACTTTGATTATCAGCTGAGATGATTTTTGTTTCATGGTTTTTATTTTCCAGTCCTTGCTGATTTCATATCTCACACGTGGGAAGCTGTAGGAAGGCAAAGTGTCAGCTGGTCAGGGAGCACTGACATACTGCCTTGCTGGTGCAGGGAAAGCTGAGAAGGCCCCAGGCTGCTAGGAAAAGGAACTGACGCTGGATAAAGCCAGAAAGGTCAACGTGCCATAAACCATTAAAACTGCAGATTAGAGGCAATCGACACAGTGTCAGGAGATGAGAAAGAAAGCGGCTCAGGAGGGCCCAGTCTAAGACGGAGATGAGAAGGACCCGGAAGTCCGCTCTTCCAGGGACACGCAGAATCCACGCCTACTCATACAGCAACGTCTCCGGAGGAACTGAGCATCAGGACAGACAGACTCTGGCAGTGCGGGGACCCCACTCCTGGTTCTGGGAACTGCATGGGGAGGGACAGCAGGGAGGGGCTGTGTGTAGATCCACCTGTGCAGGACACAGAAACAAACCCACAGTTTAAAATGGCAACTAGAAGGTAAAGGAGCTCACCCTTCACCAGATACTGGGGGGCTTGCTGGAACTGTCCCTGGGTCCTGTTTCTCCTGCAACTCAGTAGCGCTGAGTCCTAGCCCACACCAGGCCCAGATGCCCTGGAGGCCAGAGAAGGATCAGCAGAGCAACTAGGCTGTAAAGGAAGCAGAATTCTAAGTCTGCCAAGTCGTGAGGGATCCACAGAGTGTATTGGGGAGCAGGTGGAGGAGGGGAGGGGAGGACGTAGAAGGGAGCTGGAGAATGAGGGAGGAGGACAAGGAGGGGAGGAGGGGGAGGATAGGAGGAGTGGAAAGGAGAGGAGGGGAGGGGAGGAGGGAGAAGAAGCAGATGAGGGCAGGGAAGGTAAGAGGGGGAAGTGAGAGAAGATGGGAAGGGGAGGATGGGGAGAAAGAGGGGGAGTAGGAAGAAGAGGTAGAGGAGGGGAAGGGAAGAGAGGGAGTATGGGGAGGAGGAGGGGAGGTATCAGAAGGGAGGAGGAGAAGTGGGAGAGGGGAGAAGATGAGGGGATGGGAGGGGAGACAATGAGGAATGAGGACGGGGGAGGAGGGGTGGGCAGGAGGAGGAGTACGAGGAGAGTATCTATTGCTGCAGATCAAAGAGCTAAGAAATAGTCATGGTGAATTAAGAAATTCTGTAAATGAGAGGCAAAATAAAGTAGATACAGTGGCAGCAAGGATGGAAGAAAAAGAGGAGACAACAGGTGAAATAGAAGATAAAATTATGTAACATGATGGGGCACTTGGGTTGCTCAGTTGGTTAGGTGACCGACCTCAGCTTAGGTCATGATCTCATCGTTCTTGAGTTGGAGCCCTGTGTCGGGCTCTCTGCTGACAGTTCAGAGTCTGGAGACTGCTTCAGAGTCTGTGTCTCCCTCTCTCTGTTCCTCTCTCCCACTTGTGCTCTGTTTCTGTCTCTCAAAATAAATGTTAAAAATTTTTTTTAATTATGTAAAATGATGAAGCTGATAAAAAGAGTGAAAGGAAATTACTAGATCATGAGGGGAGAATTAGCTAAATTATTCCATGAAACAAAATAATATCCATATCATAGGAGTGCCAGAAGAAGAAGAGAGGGAGAAAGGGGCAGTAGGTTTACTTGAACAAATTATAGCTGAGAACTTCCCCAGTCTGTAGAAAGAAACAGGCATACAAGTCCAGGAGGCACAGAGAACTCCTTTCAAAATCAACGAAAATAGTTCAACAACGCAACATGTCATAATGAAACTGGAAACATACAAAGATAAAGAGAGAATTCTGAAAGCATCTAGGGACAAACAGGCCTTAATCTACAAGGGTAAACACATAAGGGTAGTAGCAGACCTGTCCACTGAAACTAGTTTGGCCAGAGGGGAGTGGCAGGAAATATTCAATGTGCTGAATAGGAAAAATATGCAGCCAAGAATTCTTTATGTAGAAAGGCTGTCTTTCAGAATAGAAGGAGAGATAATGGCTTTCTGAGACAAAGAAAAACTGAAGGAGTTAATGACCACTAAACCAGCCCTGCAAGAGATTTTAAGGGGGACTCTGTGAGTGGAAAGCAGGAAAGACTACAAAAGACTATAGACATCACCACAAACATGAAACCTACAGATAACACAATGACACTAAATCTGTATCTTTTAATAATAACACTGAATTTAAATGGACTAAATTCTCCAATCAAAAGACATAAGGTATTAGAATGGTTAAAAAATCAAGATCCATATAGATATGCTGCCTACAAGAGATTCATTTTTGATCTGAGGACACCTCCAGATTGAAAGGTGATGGAGAACCATTTATCATGCTACTGGTTGTCAAAAGAAAGGTGAAATAGCCATACTTACATCAGACAAACTAGATTTTAAACTAAAGACTGTAACAAGAGATGAAAAAGCATTATATCATAATTAAGGGATCTATCCATCCAGAAAAGCTAACAATTATAAATGTTTATGCCCTCAACTTGAAGCACAGAAATATACAACTCTATTAATCACAAACATGAACACATGTATAGATAATAATACCTTAGTTGTAGGGAGTTTAATATTCTACTCACACCAATGGACAGGTAATCTAGGCAAATAATCAATAAGGAAAACACAGCTCTGAATGACACATTGGACCAGATGGACTTAACAGATATATTCAGAACTTTTCATCCTAATGCAGCAAAATACATATTCTTCTTGAGTGTACATGGACATTCTCCAAACAGATCACACACTGGGTAACAATATAGCCCTCAATAGTTACAAAAAGATCAAGATTGGGGTGCCTGCATCGCTCAGTCAGTTAAGCATCCAACTTTGGCTCAGGTCATGATCTCACAGTTGGTGGGTTCAAGCCCTGTGTCAGGCTCTGTGCTGACAGCTCAGAGTCTGGAGCTTGCTTTGGATTCTGTGCCTCCTTCTCATTCTGCCCCTCCCCCACTTGTTCTCTCTCTCTCTCTCTCTCTCTCTCTCTCTCTCTCTCTGTCAAAAATAAATAAACATTAAATTGAAAAAAAAACCATCAAGATCATACCATGCACATTTTCAGATCACAATGCTATGAAAATTGGAATAAACCATAAGATAAAAATTGAAAAATGCTAAATGCATTGAGGTTAAAGAAAAATCCTACTTAAGAATGAATGGGTTAACCAGGAAATTAAAGAAGACATTAAAAAATACATGGAAGCAAGTGAAAGTGAAAACACAAGGGTTCAAACCCTTTGGGATACAGCAAAAGCAGTCATAAGGGGAAAATACATTGCAATTCAGGCCTATCTCAAGAAACAAGAAAGGTCCCAAATACACAACCTAACCTTACAACTAAGGGAGCTAGGAAAGCAGCAGGAAATAAAGCCCAAAACCAGCAGAAGAAGGTAAATAATAAAGATTGGAGGATAAATAAAGAATATAGAATCCAAAAAACCAAAAAATTAGATCAAATCAATGAATCTAAGAGCTGGTCTTCTGAAAGAATAATAATAATAAAAAAATTCAATTAACCCCTAGCCAGACTTCTCAAAAAAAAAAAAAAAAGAGACAGGACCCAAATAGATAAAAGCATGAATGAAAGAGGAGAGATCACAGGCAACATCACAGAAATACAACAATAATAAGAGAATACTATGAAAAAAACATACGCCAACAAAATGTACAACCTGGAAGAAATGGACAAATTCCACACTCCCAAAACTCAAACAGGAAGAAATAGAAAATTTGAACAGACTCATAACCAGCAAGGAAATTGAACTGGTTATCTAAAACCTCACAATAAATAAGAGTCATGGGCCAGAAGGCTTCCCAGGGGAATTCTACCAGACTTTTAAAAAATGTATTTATTTATTTATTTATTTATTTTTTAATATATGAAATTTATTGTCAAATTGGTTTCCATACAACACCCAGTGCTCATCCCAAAAGGTCCCTTCCTTAATGCCCATCACCCACTTTCCCCTCTTCCCCATCCCCCATCAACCCTCAGCTTCTTCTCAGTATTTAAGAGTCTCTTATGGTTTGCCTCCCTCCCTCTCTTTAACTCTTTTCTTATGCTTTCCCTCCCCCATGGTCTTCTGTTAAGTTTCTCAGGATCCACATATGAGTGAAAACATATGGTATCTGTCTTTCTCTGCCTGACTTATTTCACCTAACATAATACCCTCTAGTTTCATCCACATTGCTGCAAATGGCCAGATTTCATTCTTTCTCATTGCCAATCTACCAGAGTTTTAAAGAACAGTTAATACTTATTATTCTCAAACTGTTCCAAAAAATAGAAATGGAAGAAAAGCTTCCAAACTTATTCTATAAAGCCAGCAATACCTTGATTCCAAAACCAGACAGACCCCAATTAAAAGGAGAATTACAAGCCAATATCTTTGATTAACATCAATGCAAAAATTCTCAACAAGATACTAGCAGATGGAATTCAACAGTGTATTGAAAGAATTATTCAGGGGTGCCTGGGTGGCTCAGTTGGCTAAGTCTCTGACTTTGGTTCAGATCATGAACTCATGGTTCATGAGTTCAAGCCCAGCACTGGGCTCTGTGCTGACAGCTCAGAGCCTGGAGTCTGCTTTGTATTCTGTGTCTCCTTCTCTCTCTGTTCCTCCCCTGCTCGCAATTTCTCTCTCTCTCTCTCTCTCTCTCAAAAAAATAAAGATTAAAAAAACTAAAAAATAATAATTATTCACCATGATCAAGTGGGATTCATTCCTGGGCTGCAGGGATGGTTAAATATTCACAAGTCAATCAATGTGATACACCACATTAATAGAAGAAAGGATAAGAACTATATGATCCTGTCAATAGATGTGGAAAACCTTTTGACAAAATACAGCATCTTTTCCTGATAAAAACCCTTAGGAAAATTGGAATAGAAGGAACACACTTTAACATCATAAAAGCCATATATGAAAGGCCCACAGCTAATATCATCCTCAATGGGGAAAAACTGAGTGCCCCATGAGATCAGGAATATGACAGGGACGTCCACTCACCACTGTTGTTTAACATAGTGTGGAAGTCCTAGCCTCAGCAATCAGACAGCCAAAAGAAATAAAAGGCATCCAAATTAGTAAAGAAGAAGTCAACATTCCTCTTCACAGATGACATATTCTACATTGAAAACCCAAATGACTGTACCAAAAAATTGCTAGAACTGATACATGAATTCAGCAAAGTCACAGGATATAAACTCAATGTACAGAAATCAGTTGTATTTATATACACCAATAATGAAGCAGGAGAAAGAGATATCAAGAATCAATCCCATTTACAATTGCATCAAAAACCATAAGATACCAAGGAATAATCCTAATCAAAGAGGTAAAAGATCCACATGCTTAAAAATATAGAAAACTTATGAAAGAAATTGAAGACACAAAGAAATGGAAAACCATTCCATGTTCATGGATTAGAAGAATCAATATTGTTAAAATGGTGATAATACCCAAAGCATTCTACACATTCAATGCAGTCCCTATCAAAATAACTCCAACATTCTTCACAGAGCTAGAAAAAATAATTCTAGGGTTTGTATAGAACCAGAAAAGACCCTGAACAGCTAAAGTAATGTTGAAAAAGAAAACCAAAGCTGGAGCAATCACAATTCTGGACTTCAAGCTGTATTAAAAAGCTGTAATCATCAAGACAGTATGGTACTGGCACAAAAATGGACACATAGACCAATGGAATAGAATATAGAACCCGGAAATGCACCCACAAATATATGGCCAACTAATCTTTGACAAAGCAGGAAAGAACATCCAATGGGAAATAGACTGTCTCTTTAGGAAATGGTGCTGGGAAAACTGGACTGTAACACGGAGAAGAATGAAACAGGACCACTTTCTTACACCATACATAAAAATAAATTCAAAACGGATGAAAGACAGGATGTGAGACAGGAAACCATCAAAATCCTAGAGAAGAAAACAGGCAAAAACCTCTTTGACCTTGGCGACATGAACTTCTTACTTAACATGTCTCCGGAGGCAAGGGAAACAAAAGCAAAAATGAACGATTGGGACCTCAAGACAAAAAGCTTCTGCATGGTGAAGGAAACAATCAAGAAAACTAAAAGGCAACTGACAGAGTGGAAGATATTTGCAAATGACATATCAGGTAAAGGGTTAGTATCAAAAATCTACAAAGAACTTATCAAACTCAACACCCAAAAAACAAATAATCCAGTGAAGAAATGGGCAAAAGACATGACTAGACACTTCTCCAAAGAAGACATCCAGATGGCCAACCGACACATGAAAAAATGCTCAACATCACTCATCATCAGGGAAATACAAATCAAACCACCATGAGATACCACCTTCCACCTGTCAGAATGGCTAACATGAACAACTCAGGCCACAACAGATGTTGGTGAGGATGCAGAGAAAGAGGATCTCTTTTACATTGTTGGTGGGAATGCAAGCTGGTGCAGCCACTCTGGAAAACAGTATGGAGATTCCTCAAAAAACTAAAAATAGAACTACCCTACTACTACTAGGCATTTATCCATGGGATACAGGTGTGCTGTTTCAAAGGGACACGTGCACCCCCATGTTAATAGTAGCACTATCAATAATAGCCAAAGTATGGAAAGAGCCCAAATGTCCATTGATGGATGAATTGATAAAGAAGATGTGGTATATATATACAATGGACTATTACTTGGCAATCAAAAAGAATGAAATTTTGCCATTTGCAACTATGTGGATGGAACTGGAGGGTACTATGGTAAGTGAAATTAGTCAGAGAAAGACAAAAATCGTATGACTTCACTCATATGAGGACTTTAAGAGACAAAACAGATGAACATACGGGAAGGGAAACAAAAATAATAGAAAAAACAGGGAGGGGGACAAAACAGAAGGGACTCATATATGAAGGACAAACTGAGGGTTACTGGAGGGGTTGTGGGAGGGGGGATGGGCTAAATGGGTAAGGGGCACTAAGGAATCAACTCCTAAAATCATTGTTGCACTATATGTTAACTGATTTGGATGTAGATTAAAAAAAAAAAAGAAAAAAGAAAAGAAAAAAATCCATATGGACATGAGACCGGGGAAGATGGAGCTTCAGGACAGGACCATGATAGGTGTTGGGGAGTAAATTCACAACTCTGAGGGACTCTTGACCAAACATGTTGGGCACATTGCAGACCCTGAGTGCTTCACATAGACATCAAGTGTGCACTTCCCATGGACACATCTCAGTCCATTCTCCTCAGCACAGCAGGTGGAATGAGGTGACCACTCTCATGTCCCTCGTGTCCCTCTTTGGGTTCAGTGTTCAATCTCCAGCTCCTGCATCCTGAGCCCCTGCAGCCTGCTGCATGGACTACCCTGCATAGCCAGCTCACTAAGGCCACTTAGTGGTTCAGGGGCTAAAGTTCCTGCCAGGTAGGTCACCCCCAGGGCTCCCTGAGTCTCTGGCTAGCTGGCCTTGGGGATGCAGGAGTAACTTCTTCCCAGAACCCTCCAGAATCATATGGTGACTCTACAAGATACAGTCTCTGGCTTGTTTTTCAGGTGGACTTGTAGGTCATTGGGGAAGCAGTTCTCCCAGCCAGGACAGCTGTGAGGACACTGCAGACACAGGATGAGGCTGGAGATGTCTCTGTATTCAAACAGGACAGGACAGTCCATGAGCTGGCATCTCCCCACATCCCGGGCTTTCCGGCTCCTTCAGCATAAGCTACTGGGCATAACAAGAGCTTGGACAAAGGTGGGTGTAATGGCAGATTAACTGGCTTCTCACCTTGAGTAATGAACAGGTAGCTATTTTAACTATTCTAGTGCCCTTTATCTTATAAGTTAAATTTCCGCTGCCTGTCACCATCTCTGCTCCCACGTTTCTTCAACCACATGATCATTAAGGGAAAGTCTTTGATGCCTTGCGACTCTTAAGGTCTCAGTGGGGCTGATGTCAGCTGGCTGTGCCAGCTGTGGGTGAAGATCTTCCTGGGATAAGCAATGCTCATATAGTAAGAAACGGACTGCAGCCTCTGGTCCCTGCTGAATCCTCTACTGAGAGAAAGGGATCTCAGCTATACTGAGAGCCAACATCAGAGTCTCACTCACCGAGAGCCAGGTTGGACCCTCAGCCCCCAGAACTCCTCCACCTACACATCCACTAACAGACCCAGACTGGACCCTGTGGGACTTCCAGCACCATCAGCATCAGCACCAGAACCTGGACTCCCCACCCTCAGTGCAGTCAGGGATGGGGTCACAGGAAATCATAGGACATAGGATTTGGAGATGGGGTGTGGTGATAGCTCTCAATCTGTCCCCCAGCATGGAGCCTCCGTCCTCAGGAAGAAAGGGGTCTGGCCATGACCAAGGCTCCAGGGAACCCATGGCTCCCTCTGGGCACTAATAGATCTGGGTTTTCAGAATCCTAAGCCCACCACAACCAAGCATGCATGAGAAGAAGGAGCATGGAGGAGCACCATGAATTTGGAATCCTTAGCTTGAGGCCTTGTCTCTTCCTCACAGTCGGTTGTGTGCTGCTGGTACAAGGCACCAGATATCCTTGGACTGAGTTCCCAGAATGAACTGCTAAATGAAAACCCAGTCCCTTTCTCCTGACCCCTTGAAGAGCAAAATCTTCACCTGGGGTCATCATGCAGGTGCACTGGGCAGGAGGAGCAGGTGGCCTGCTGATGAGTCAGAATTAGCTGGATTCCTTGTTCCTGGTTTCCTTCCCCACTCGGTTGTCTCTGTAAGGTAGTGATTTTGTGCACGTGGCTTCCATTTACTTTTCCAGAGCAAACAAGTCATTAATGTAAACGATCTTGGCAGCAGCAGTGAAACCTCCTGATGTGTTGGATTGTCACTTTATGGCCATGAAAAAAACCTTCTGAGAAAGTGCCAAGGAGGTGTGATTACCCCATGCTCTGGTTTCCAAGAACTCCCTGGGTCTCATAAAGGGAACACACTGCACTGAGATCACATGGAATTTGTGTTCTCCAGGATTAAGAGACAGCTTCTGTGATGCTGACCCAGATGGTGGCTCACCTGACACCTCACTTCCTCCTGCACAGGGGTCTTCACATCAGTGTCCATCTGCACCTGGAGGAACAGGGTCAGATGATGGGAGTCCCCAGAGTCCCTGCAGGTAAGTGAAGAAGACTGGTGTGACTGAGCCTCACGCACTGTTGTGGCCTGTCCACCCACTAGGTCCTTGCCAGCATGTCTCAGGTCTTGGCTCCCATCAGAAGCAGGTGAAAGCACGTTCCCCATCTCCAGAGTGGGTCATTCCCTGTGATGGGATGGAACATGCAAACCTGCATTTCCATCCAGCTGCTTCCCAGGACCTCCACACTGACCCAGGGCCATCTCACCCCTCAGCAGTGGTCACAACCTCACTCACCTCCAGGCCCTCTATGTCAACTTCACTCTGACATCACACCAAAAATTTTAGGAACACTTTTCACATAGTTTCCCCACATCTTTTTGGTAACCTGAAATCTTAAATTAGGGTGAATTTAAGGGTGAAGTTAAATTATCTACTGCATATCTGGACCATTTCCAAATAAGATGAAATAACGAAACGTTCATTAGTGAACACAGGGTTACATACTTTTGGCTTTGCCAATACAGAGAAACTTAAGATAAATTTGGGTCTCTTAGTAAACATGTCTTGTGCTTTAATGAAAGATTTTACTGAAGAAGAACACATTTCTAGGACTTATGAAATATATTCAGAAAGTTTCCCCTCGAACAGATGGTGGTACAGCTCACAGTTCACAATTACTTACCACTTAGTTCTGTTAGGAATTAAGGGCTAAGAATTCTATATCCGGTTGAGGTTACTAGAATGAATAAGGGAAACATCTCTCTTTGCAGAAAAGTAGGATGCTTGCTTTAAAGAAAATCAAAGGAAATCATTTTATGTTAAAGAAAAGCAAAAGCAGTTTCTGAAAGTGAGGCTGATTATTTAAGGAGGGAAAACTTAGGACAAAATCTGAATTAAAAATAATTGTAGAAGTTTTGTGGAAAAGGAATCTTTGAGAACAAATTTTAGTGCATGGTCAAGCTGGTTAAGATAAAAATGAATTTGAATTAGGGGAAGATGGCGGCGTAGGAGGACGCTGGGCTCACTGCGCGTCCTGCTGATCACTTAGATTCCACCTACACCTGCCTAAATAACCCAGAAAACCGCCAGAAGACTAGCAGAATGGAGTCTCTGGAGCCAAGGGCAGATGAGAGGCCCACGGAAGAGGGTAGGAAGGGTGGCGAGGCAGTGCGTGCTCCACAGACTGGTGGGACTGGTGGCACTGGTGGGAGGGAGCGGGGGCAGAGGGGCGGCCCACCTGCCAAGCAGAGCCCCCCAGTCTGGCTTGAAAAAACGGAGGGGCCGGAAGGAGTGTGTTCCGTTCCGACAGCAAGCAAGACTTGACATCTGGAAGGTTATAAGCTAACAGCTCTGCTCGGAGAACGGGAGGGCTGGAGGACAACGGGAGGGAGAGTTGTTGAGCCCCAGACGAAAGAGCTCAGCTTGGGGGGGAACAAAGGTGCTCACCAGCGCCATCTCCCTCACCCATCTCCCAGCCAAAATCCCAAAGGGAACCAGTTCCTGCCAGGGAATTTGCTTGCACCGCGCAAACACCCAACGCTGTGCTTCTACGGATCCATCCCTCTGGTGGGTCTGACTCCCTCCCGGTGCCTCAGGGCCCCTCCTGAAGCGGATCTCCCAAGGAAAAGCGAGCTGAGCCTGCCCCTCCCGACCCTGTGCACCTTGCTGATCCACCCCAGCTAATATGCCAGATCCCCAGCACCACAAGCCTGGCAGTGTGCAAGTAGCCCAGACAGGGGCCACACCACTCCACAGTGAGTCCTGCCCCTGGGAGAGGGGAAGAGAAGGCACACACCAGTCTGACTGTGGCCCCAGCGGTGGGCTGGGAGCAGACATCAGGTCTGTCTGCGGCCCTGCCCACCAATGCAAGTTATTCAAGACAGCACAGGGGAAGTGCCCCACAGTCCCGCAGCACTCAAGGGACTATCCAAAATGACCAAACGGAAGAATTCCCCTCAGAAAAATGTCCAGGAAATAACAACAGCTAACGAACTGATCAAAAATGATTTAAACAATATAACAGAAAGTGAATTTAGAATAATAGTCATAAAATTAATTGCTGGCTTGAAAACAGTATAAAGGAAAGCAGAGAATCTCTTGCAACAGAGATCAAGGGACTAAGGAACAGCCAGGAGGAGCTAAAAAATGCTATCAATGAACTGCAAAATAAAATGGAGACAACTATGGCTTGGATTGAAGAGGCAGAGGAGAGAATAGGTGAACTAGAAGATAAAACTATGGAAAAAGAGGAAGCTGAGAAAGAGAGATAAAAAAATCCAGGAGTATGAGGGGAAAATTAGAGAACTAAGTGATGCACTAAAGAGAAATATTATATGCATAATTGGTATTCCAGAGGAGGAAGAGAGAGGGAAAGGTGCTGAAGGTGTACTTGAAGAAATAATAGCTGAGAACTTCCCTGATCTGGGGAAGGAAAAAAGCATTGAAATCCAAGAGGCACAGAGAACTCCCTTCAGATGTAACTTGAATCGATCTTCTGCACGACATATCGTAGTGAAACTGGCAAAATACAAGGATAAAGAGCAAATTATGAAAGCAGCTAGAGATAAATGTGCTCTAACATATAAAAGGAGACCTATAAGACTCGTGACCGATCTCTCTACTGAAACTTGGCAGGCCAGAAAGGAATGGCAGGAGATCTTCAATGTGATGAACAGAAAAATATGCAGCCAAGAACCCTTTATCCAGCAAGTCTGTCATTTAGAATAGAAGGAGAGATGAAGGTCTTCCCACACAAACAAAAACTGAAGGAATTCGTCACCACTAAACCAGCCCTACAAGAGATCCTAAGGGGGATCCTGTGAGACAAAGTAGCAGAGACATGGCTACAAGCATGAAACCTATGGACATCCCAATGACTCTAAACCCATATCTTTCTATAATAACACTGAATGTAAATGGACCAATTGCTCCAACCAAAAGACATAGGGTATCACAATGGATAAAAAAACAAGACCCATCTATTTGCTGTCTACAAGAGACTCATTTTAGACCTGAGGACACCTTCAGATTGAGAGTGAGGGGATGGAGAACTATTTATCATGCC
The DNA here is from genome assembly GCF_014898765.1 of Herpailurus yagouaroundi. Taxonomy (NCBI): domain Eukaryota; kingdom Metazoa; phylum Chordata; class Mammalia; order Carnivora; family Felidae; genus Herpailurus; species Herpailurus yagouaroundi. The sequence continues at coordinate 2,125,679 of NW_024412443.1, forward strand.
ACTGGAAGTCAAAAGAAAGCTGGAGTAGGCATACTTATATCAGACAAACTAGACTTTAAATTAAAGGCTGTAACAAGAGATGAAGAAGGGCATTATAGAATAATCACAGGGTCTATCCATCAGGAAGAGGTAACAATTATAAGTGTCTATGCGCCGAATACAGGAGCCCCCAAATATATAAAACAATTAATCACAAACATAAGCAACCTTATTCATAAGAATGTGGCAATTGCAGGGGACTTTAACACTCCACTTACAGAAATGGATAGATCATCTAGACACACAGTCAATAAAGAAACAAGGGCCCTGAGTGATACATTGGATCAGATGGACTTGACAGATATATTTAGAACTCTGCATCCCAAAGCAACAGAAAATACTTTCTCCTCGAGTGCACATGGAACATTCTCCAAGGTAGATGACATACTGGGTCACAAAACAGCCCTTCATAAGTATACAAGATTTGAGATCATACCATGCATACTTTCAGACCACAATGTGATGAAGCTTGAAATCAACCACAGGAAAAAGTCTGGAAAACCTCCAAAAGCATGGAGGTTAAAGAACATCCTACTAAAGAATGAATACGTCAACCAGGCAATTAGAGAAGAAATTAAGAAATATATGGAAACAAATAAAAATGAAAATACAACAATCCAAACGGTTTGGGATGCAGCGAAGGCAGTCCTGAGAGGAAAATAGATTGCAATCCTGGCCTATCTCAAGAAACAAGAAAAATCCCAAATACAAAATCTAACAGCACACCTAAAGGAAATAGAAGCAGAACAGCAAAGACACCCCAAATCCAGCAGAAGAAGACAAATAATAAAGATCAGAGCAGGAGTTAACAATATAGAATCTAAAAAAACTGTAGAGGAGATCAATGAAACCTAGTTGGTTTTTTGAAAAAATAAACAAAATTGATAAACCTCTAGCCAGGCTTCTCAAAAAGAAGAGGGAGAGGACCCAAATAGATACAATCATGAATGAAAATGGAATTATTACAACCAATCCCTCAGAGATACAAGCAATTATCAGGGAATACTATGAAAAATTATATGCCAACAAACTGGACAACCTGGAAGAAATGGACCAATTCCTAAACACCCACTCGCTTCCAAAACTCAATCAGGAGGAAATAGAAAGGTTGAACAGACCCATAACCAGCGAAGAAATTGAATCAGTCATCAAAAATCTCCCAACAAATTAGAGTCCAGGACCACATGGCTTCCCAGGGGAGTTCTACCAGATGTTTAAAGCAGAGATAATGCCTATCCTTCCCAAGCTGTTCCAAGAAATAGAAAGGGATGGAAAACTTCCGGATTCATTCTATGAAGCTAGTATTACTTTGATTCCTAAACCAGAGACCCAGTAAAAAAAGAGAACTACAGGCCAATATCCCTGTTGAATATGGATGCAAAAATTCTCCATAAGATACTAGCAAATTGAATTCAACAGCATATAAAAAGAATTATTCAGGGGCGCCTGGGTGGCGCAGTCGGTTAAGCGTCCGACTTCAGCCAGGTCACGATCTCGCGGTCAGTGGGTTTGAGCCCCGCGTCAGGCTCTGGGCTGATGGCTCAGAGCCTGGAGCTTGTTTCCGATTCTGTGTCTCCCTCTCTCTCTGCCCCTCCCCCGTTCATGCTCTGTCTCTCTCTGTCCCACAAATAAATAAAAACGTTGAAAAAAAAATTAAAAAAAAAATAGAATTATTCACCATGATCAAGTGGGATTCATTCCTGGGATGCAGGGCTGGTTCAACATTTGCAAATCAATCAATGTGATACATCACATTAATAAAAAAAAAGATAAGAACCATATGATCCTGTCAATCGATGCAGAAAAGGCCTTTGACAAAATTCAACACCCTTTCCTAATAAAAACCCTCAAGAAAGTAGGGATAGAAGGAACATACTTAACGATCATCAAAGCCATTTATGAAAAGCCCACAGCTAACATCATCCTCCATGGGGAAAAACTGAGAGCTTTTTCCCTGAGATCAGGAACACGACAGGGATGTCCACTCTCACCACTGTTGTTTAACATAGTGTTGGAAGTTCTAGCATCAGCAATCAGACAACAAAAGGAAATCAAAGGCATCCAAATTGGAAAAGATGAAGTCAAGCTTTTGCTTTTTGCAGATGACATGATATTATACATGGAAAATCCGATAGACTCCACCAAAAGTCTGCTAGAACTGATACATGAATTCAGCAAAGTTGCAGGATACAAAATCAATGTACAGAAATCAGTTGCATTCTTATACACTAACAATGAAGCAACAGAAAGACAAATAAAGAAACTGATCCCATTCAAAATTGCACCAAGAAACATAAAATACCTAGGAATAAATCTAACCAAAGATGTAAAGGATCTGTATGCTGAAAACTATAGAAAGCTTATGAAGGTAATTGAAGAAGATTTAAAGAAATGGAAAGACATTCCCTGCTCATGGATTGGAAGAATAAATATTGTCAAAATGTCAATACTACCCAAAGCTATCTACACATTCAATGCAATCCCAATCAAAATTGCACCAGCATTCTTCTTGAAACTAGAACAAGGAATCCTAAAATTCATATGGAACCACAAAAGGCCCCGAATAGCCAAAGTAATTTTGAAGAAGAAGACCAAAGCAGGAGGCATCCCAATCCCAGACTTTAGCCTCTACTACAAAGCTGTCATCATCAAGACAGCATGGTATTGGCCCAAAAAGAGACACATAGACCAATGTAATAGAATAGAAACCCCAGAACTAGACCCACAAATGTATGGCCAGCTAATCTTTGACAAAGCAGGAAAGAACATCCAATGGAAAAAAGTCTCTTTAACAAATGGTGCTGGGAGAACTGGACAGCAACATGCAGAAGATTGAAACTAGACCACTTTCTCACACCATTCACAAAAATAAACTCAAAATGGATCAAGGACCTGAATGTGAGACAGGAAACCATCAAAACCTTAGAGGAGAAAGCAGGAAAAGACCTCTCTGACCTCAGCCGTAGCAATCTCTTCCTCGACACATCCCCAAAGGCAAGGGAATTAAAAGCAAAAGTGAATTACTGGGACCTTATGAAGATAAAAAGCTTCTGCACAGCAAAGGAAACAACCAACAAAACTAAAAGGCAACCAACGGAATGGGAAAAGATATGCAAATGACATATCGGACAAAGGGCTAGTATCCAAAATCTATCAAGAGCTCACCAAACTCCACACCCGAAAAGCAAATAACCCAGTGAAGAAATGGGCAGAAAACATGAATAGACACTTCTCTAAAGAAGACATCCGGATGGCCAACAGGCACATGAAAAGATGTTCAGCGTCGCTCCTTATCAGGGAAATACAAATCAAAACCACACTCAGGTATCACTTCACGCCAGTTAGAGTGGCCAAAATGAACAAATCAGGAGACTCTAGATGCTGGAGAGGATGTGGAGAAACGGGAACCCTCTTGCACTGTTGGTGGGAATGCAAATTGGTGCAGCCGCTCTGGAAAGCAGTGTGGAGGTTCCTCAGAAAATTAAAAATAGACCTACCCTATGACCCAGCAATAGCACTGCTAGGAATTTATCCAAGGGACACAGGAGTACTGATGCATAGGGGCACTTGTACCCCAATGTTCATAGCAGCACTCTCAACAATAGCCAAATTATGGAAAGAGCCTAAATGTCCATCAACTGATGAATGGATAAAGAAATTGTGGTTTATATACACTATGGAATACTACGTGGCAATGAGAAAAAATGAAATATGGCCTTTTGTAGCAACGTGGATGGAACTGGAGAGTGTGATGCTAAGTGAAATAAGCCATACAGAGAAAGACAGATACCATATGGTTTCACTCTTATGTGGATCCTGAGAAACTGAACAGGAACCCATGGGGGAGGGGAAGAAAAAAAAAAAAAGAGGTTAGAGTGGGAGAGAGCCAAAGCATAAGAGACTGTTGAGAACTGAGAGCAAACTGAGGGTTGATGGGGGGTGGGAGGGAGGAGAGGGTGGGTGATGGGTATTGAGGAGGGCACCTTTTGGGATGAGCACTGGGTGTTGTATGGAAACCAATTTGACAATAAATTTCATATATAAATAAAAATTAAAAAAAAAGGTTTTTTAAAGAAAAAGGATCACAAATATGCAGTCATAATTAGTGCTAAGATTAGAGTTAGTTATAATGGAGATATGTTTGAAGGGTCTTCCAGGATCAAAAAACTGGAAGTTTCTGAGGTAGGCATAATGTAATTCAGAGTGCATGAAACACAACATTTCTAGTGAAACAGCAAAGGTGACTGAAGAATGTGGTGCAGGGCAAAGGTGACTGAAGAATGTGGTGCAGGACACAGTAATATAGAGCTTAATATTTCACATCAAAGTAAGATGTCTAGAAGAGAGCAGTTCATACCCTAACTTTTTAAAATTTTTTTAAAATTTATTTTAAATGTTTATTTATTTTTGAGAGAGAGAGAGAGTGATCAGGGTAGGGACAGAGAGAGAGGAAGACACAGAATCCAAAGCAGGTTCCAGCCTCTGAGCTCTCAGCACAGAGCCCGACACAGGGCTCAAATTCACAAACCATGAGATCATGACCTGAACTGAAGTTGGGCACTCAACCGACTGAGCCACCCAGGCGCCCCAGTTCATATGCTAACTTTTACCTTATCTTGAATGAGATGCCCTTTCTTTCCAAAAAAAACACTTGGACAATTTGTAGGCAAGTAAGTGAAAAGTGGTCTTCATTCTGCTCCCCGTGCCTAGTGCTTCACCTAAGTAGGACCGAGAGAAGGGGCATTGCTAATTCCCACAAAGGTGATTATAGTCCAATTGTGGCCACAAAAGCCAGAGTCTACTTAGGAATATGTGTGAAGGCTACCAGGAATCACTGAATCATCAGGGATATATTGGGAAATCTGAAATGGCATTCTACTCATTTTGAAGTCAGGGTAATTGAGAGACCTGGGTATGTATATATATATATATATATATATATATATATATATATATATATATGAAACCATAAAAACACTCCAGGCCCAGGTAACCTAGGAAACTGATCTCTTACGTGAAAAAGTTTGAAACTCAGTTGCTCCAAGCCTGCTGTTTTCCAGGAATGAGGAAAGTTTAGATTTCCCTCCAGAGGTTTCTTTCTGCAACAATCACAAAGTCAGGGTTTGTCTTCTTCAGTTACATGACAATTATGGGTCTGAAGGGAGATGAGATGACAGCATTAATTTCTTACAAATATGTCTTACAGATCTCACCTACATGTACAGCTCACTTTAAAGACTCATCTGGGTGAGTGTCTATTTGCTAACAGTGAGAACTGAGGACTCTGGGTGGGTGGTGAAAAGAGGCAGGATTTTCTCAGTGGAAGGTTAGGTGAAGTCTCTTTAACTTCAATCTTAGAAACCATAGTCATAATTAAATACAGTTGGTATTCCAAATGGAAAAGTCAAGTTAATTAATCTTATAAGGCCATCCATTTATAGATTTTTGAAAGGACTTTTGCCATTTTGTGATATTGTATTTGAATTGCAATTGCATATAATAATTATTCAGTTTAGAAATTTTCTCATTTTTGGGGTGCCTAGGTAGCTCAATCGGTTAAGCGTCCAACTTTGGCTCAGGGCATGATCTTGTGGTTCGTGAGTTCAAGCCCCACATTGGGCTCTGTGCTGAGAGCTCAGAGCCTGGAGCCTGCTTTGGATTCTGTGTCTCCCTCTCTCTGCCCCTCCCCTGCTCACATTCTGTCTCTCTCCCTCTCAAAAATAAACATTAAAAAAATTTTAAAGAAATTTTCTTATTTTTAACTTACTGTATATATTTAAATGAAATTTCATAATTTAAAACCCAAGGTTTATAAACTAATTCAGAAGGGTTTACTCGCACTACTTTGTTATAAATTTGGTGAAATTTAATATATTGTAATATCTGAAATCCATTTAAAATTATGATATCATGAAATATGACTTTTTCAACATTTAAAATTAATTACTTTTTAGCAGGATATAATAAAAATCACTTTTTGATTCTGTTACAGTAATTGTTAATACAGTACTTCTTTTCTGATTATCACACAACTGTCACAAAATATAACCTTCACCATTTATCAAATCTTCATATAAATGACTACATTATTTCATCTTAACCATTGGTATTTTAAAAGTCAACATTATATTTTGATCTTCTAAAGCTGCTTCACAATATTTTCTTATTACATTCTTACAACAATTTGATAGTGGTGTTTGTTGTTCAAAATTCATTTGTACATTTTGGTAGTGGCCTGGTTTTATTATTTTTTTTAACATGACTAATCATATTAGAAACCTGTGAAGACATTCAATGAACTAATATTTTAAAATATGCAAGATTGTCATCGTATTATGAGCCAATGTCAAATGTATAAAATATTCTCATTTGAAAACGAGCTAAGAAATATATTTTAAATATAATTTATCTTTCTCTAAAGCCAGAAAAGTAAATTTACAATAAATTCTGACTTTCACATACTTAAAAAAAAATGACTACATTACAACAATGGAAGCTTATAATACTCATCATGATTTCAAATACTTCTTTAATATAAATTCAATTTCAGTATTTTATATTTTATCAGCTAAAATTTAGAAGATATTTTCATATTTGGGTAATAGTGCTTAGCAATAAGAAAATAATAATTTGCAAAAATTTGAGAATATACCATGTTGTAGACTCTAAGTCTAAAGTTCTCTTTGGTCTAGCAAAAGAGCAGATGCAGTATTAAAATGAGAGATGGTTAATGTCCAGAAAAAGACAAGAGCCCCGAATAAGGGTCCTTGCCCCATATTTATTCTGATCATAAGTCTTACACTTATGATGTGCGTGCACAAAGAGACAAAGAAACTATGAACATTAACTTGAGGACATGAGGGGGAAAAGGGGGTTTTGAAGATATATAGTGTTTGGGGTTTGGGTCAATATAAAACAAAATCCTGGCGCCTGGCAGATGAGTAGATGGTTGTTAACAGCAGATAGGAGGTGCCCTACCTGTTTATCTTTGTCAGCCTAGGGGATGAGACAGGGGGAATAACCTCAGGGTTGACAAGGCACATTTTCTTTTGTTAACCATCTCCACTCTGGGCTGCTTCACCTGAAGTGCAGCAATCCAAAGTCCAATTCACCAATTTACCTAACCTGGCCCTATTCTCCTATGAAAGCAGCTTTCTGCTATAGTACTAAATTTGGGGTGCTTCCACCCTGAATATCTACTCTTGTTATTCCTATGTACTGGGCACCATTTTTTGCACTGATTCTATTTCAGACCTTTGCCTCTCCCTATTTTGGGGGGCTCAGCACCCTCTCCTTATTTTGGGGTGCCTTTGCACCTCCCTATTCTTGGAGTGATCATCTGTTTTTCCCGAACTCAGGTGTGAGCATTTTATGACTCTGTGTTTCTTTATGCCTTGTTAACTCATTGGTGTAAGCCCGAGGGATTTCTAATCTTATCCCCCACAATACCACTTTCTTATTGTAGAAAAAAATCCAGTAAATTTTGCATCCCTATTTTTTTTGTGAAAGTTTCACTTGTAATTTTCTAATTAAAACATACATTCACAAATGTGACAAATATAGTTCAATTTTGTTGTCATAACTTAGAAGCTACAATGTGGTTTCATTAAGAATAATTCCTTCTAATATAGGTGTGCTATTTCGAAGGGGCACATGCACCCCAATGTTTATAGCAGCACTATTGACAATAACCAAAGTATGAAAAGAGCCCAAATATCCATCAACAGATGAATGGATAAAGAAGATGTGGTATATATGTACAATGGAGTATTACTCGGTAATCAAAAAGAATGAAATCTTGCCATTTGCAACTACGTGGATGGAACTGCTAAGTGAAATTAGTCAGTCAAAGACAAATATCATGACTTCACTCATATGAGGAATTTAAGATATAAAACATATGAACATAGGAAAGGGAAGCAAAAATAATATAAAAACAGGGAGGGGGACAAAACATAAAAGGCTCTTAAGTATAGAAAACAGAGGGTTGCTGGAGGAGTTGTGGGAGGGGGGATGGTATAAATGGGTAAGGGACATTAAGGAATCTACTCCTGAAATCATTGTTGCACCATATGCTAACTAACTTGGATGTAAATTAAACAATAAATACATTTAAAAAAAAAAGAATAGTTCCTTCTAGTCCCTGTGTCTCTTAAATTGGAAGACAGAACCAATGGAGTTAGGACAGGTTGAAAACAGAAAGGGGGAAAAAAAAGAAAACATAATCATAATAATTGTTTGATGCATGAAGGCATCAATCCATCAAGAAAATTTAACAGTAGAGAATATCTATGCTATGATCACTAGAAAAATTAAATCACTTATGTTAAAAGTCTGCATTTCATACATTTAAGGAAGACAAAGTCAGAGTGGAGGGAACAACTGATGTTAATCAGCCTAAGTGGAGAACAGAAGACAGAATCCCTCAAATTCCAATTTACAAATATGCCTCCAAATTCAAAATTTAACATAGTTGGTATGACTCTCATCTTACGATTACTGTTGTACAAAAGGTAATAAAAGTAAAAGACTTTGAACACCTTTAGAAAAAAATGTATTTTGGTGACATCTTCTTTGCTGTGGTAATCAGAAAAGAAAACACTATCACACAGGATTTCTAGTGTTCCCAAAATTAATGGAAAAGGATCTGTGATCAAGACCCAAAAATTTTTTCCTGTATCCTACTTTTGCAGTGATAATTTTCTTGCTTATACTTCCTCCAAGGATTCAGAAAAGTAAATGAATTACTATAATAAATATCCTTGTCCCTGAACATTGTCTTTCCGGTTATGCACTGCACTTAGTTCAATTGACAAAAATAGAAGATGTATTATAGCCAGAGACAGTTTTATATGGTAAAATTAATAGGGCTTGTGGGCACAAGAACATCCCCTCCAAATGATGTTAATGTCTCATTCTTCATATACTGGGATTCCATTTATTTTCATGGCAAATTTTTCATATTGGATTAGGTTTGCTAAACTGCTGGTTTAAAATAAAACACTTATCTTGAATTATTAGGTTTGGTTCATTACAATTGCAAGACTCCATAAACATATAAGAATGATAAAAAATAGAAAAATGTCAAAATTATGAGATGTCAGGATAACTCAACTAGGTATTTTTTCAGTTGCATATTTTGTAATGTTTCCCCCATTATCATAAAATTTTGTTAAATATAGTTTAATAAATATAGTTCTGAGAAATTTAATATGCCTATGGATGTTTCAGGTGCTAAATATAAAATGAGAGAAGAACCATTAAAGTTATGCATTCCAAAGCCAAGAGGCCCAGGTGCAAGAGGTGTATAGATGATATATACCATGTAAAGGCAGAATTGTAATTATGATAACAGTGCTTTATTATAAATTTATCATAAATTACTTGATATAGAATATAATGCAGAACCTGCTGCCAAAAATTTATATGAGATACTCAAGGTTAATGAAGAATAGTTAGCAAAATAAAAGTCAAAATGGTGTTGATAATTTTGACTACTAAAGAAATAATTTTGATGTTAAGGGGTCTATGTTTTTTTTTCATGAAAACAAAATATGTTTCATCTATGCCATTAAAAAGATCATTTTTCATTTGTGTCACTATTTAAAAATGTGTTTTGTTTGCAAGCTGGTATTAGTCTCTTTGCCAACATCTTTCTCTTTTTCTTCTACATCTTCACACTATTCTGGACCACAAGTCGAAGCCTGCTGGCCAGTTCACCTGCCACTTAGCATTTATCCACATTCTGTTGCTCTTCCCTGTACCAGGGTATTCTCCAGATTTGTTTGGCTTACTAAATTTTTGGAATAACTTTAAATGTAAGGCGTTTTTTTTTACATGAACAGGGTGCTTAGAGGTCTTTCCCTCTGCACCACCTGCCTCCTGAGTGTGTTTCAGACCATCACCATGAGCCCCAACAACTTCTGGTAGGCCAGATTTAAACATAAACTTACTAATTACATTATGCATATTTGCTTCTTTCTATGGTCCCTCAATTTATTTTTCAGTAGAAGCATTATCTTTGACACTGAAGCTTCTTCCAATGGGATCCAGACCAATCTACTAAATGTCAGTAAATACTGCTAAATTTCCTTCATGAACTCTATCATTTGAGGAATATTTTTCACCCTGACATTTTCCAGGGATGTCTTCTTTGTAGGAATTACGCTGTGTTCAAGTGCATACATGGTGATTCTCTTGTTTAGGCATAAAAAACGGTCCAAACAATTTCACAGCACCAACCTCACCTCAAGAGTCTCCCCAGAAAAAAGGGCCACTAAGAGCTCATCTTGCTGCTGGTGAGCTTTTTTGTGGTCATGTCAGTACATGGTTGGACGTCATCATCTCATCTTCCTCAACTCTGGTATGGACATCTGACCCAGTCCTGCTGAGTGTCCAGAGGTTTGTGCTCAATGCTAATGCAACTGTCAGTCCTTTGGTACAAATCTGCTCTGATAAAAAGATAATCAATATTCTGCTAAATTTGCAACAAAAGTGTGATCAATTTTTAACAAGTTTCTACTAGGAAAGTTTTCTGTAAGATTTTTCCACCATCAGTCAAATTGTTTAAATACTGCAAAAATCTTTAAACCTTATTGGAATAAAATATATGAAATTACACGTGTATTTTATCTAAATATTTTTTGAAGTTGATATTGCCAAAGGCTATGTGATTCCTTTGTTCAATGTCCACTATTGATTTGATATTCTCATAAGAAGCCTCTTTCTCTCATTTTTATTTTACCTTCATACAGGAAAACATTTCTTTCTTCTTCAAGTATACTCTTAAGAAACTACTACTGAGAATCAAATATCTCAGTGTTTTTAATTTTCTAAATATTTTAATTTACCCTGTTATTTTCTAATTTTTTAAATTTTTAAATGATTTATAATTGACACACAATATTGCATTACTTTCAGGTATGCAACCTAGTGATTCAATATTTTTATACATTACAAAATAATCACCTTAATAAGGCTAGATATCACCTGTCACTATACAGAATTATTACAATGTTAGTGACTATGTTCCCTACACTGTACATTACATTCCTGTGACTTGTTTATTTTATAACTGAAAGTTTGTACCTCAATCCTTTTCACTTTTTTCCCTGTCATTAAAGATATTTTAGCTAAGCATCCAATCCTACCTTAAGTGGTAATCCTTCAGAAATATTCATATTTATGTCTCTGTTTTCAGGCTCTATACCAAGCTTTTGCACCAGTTTTAAGTGTTTTCCTCGTCTTAGGTGTTATGCAGATTGTTATTTCTTCTAATTATTTGTAACTTTTTAACATTTCAACTTTGAATTCAAAGATTCACGTATGGTTTCAATTTTAGAAATATTAACTAGCCAATTCTTTTAACATTACCTTTCTCTTTTGTATATGTGAATGAGATAATTAATACTTTATTTTTATTCTTGTAGGCCTATGTATACATAAGTATATTTGTATTTTCTATTAATTTGCTTCAATTTAATGTATTTTGCTAAATTAATTTTGCTCATTATTTCTGTTCACTATTGATCCCATCAGCTCAGTCTAATATAATGTTTACCCATATACTGTATATTAAATATTCTCAATTTTTAAATTTCTATTTGAATGTTTCAAATATGGCTTGTCAGGCTATAGTTTCTTGTTCTTTTCACCTTATTTTAGTTTCCTATTTTCCCCGTATGTTAACTTAAACATTAAATGTACTTCCAATATTTGAAGTTTATATGACAGGTAATTTCTCCTGAAACTTTATTCACGATTTTTTTTCTTTTGTTTATTATTTTTAATTTGGTTCTCAGGTTTGGAAGATACCACATTTTGGATGTCTACAGTCACAGTTTCTTTGCTTATTGCATTTTCCCTGTGGATTGTTGGATAAACTATGTGGACTTAAAAACCTTTAAATCAGCTAGCCTCTGAATGGATAATTTTCTTCTTAGTTTCATTACTTCTCAAGATCATTCACTGAATTTGATTCTGTTCCTGGAGTGTTCTGATATTTTCTTGACCATTTTAAATATTCTTTCATATCCTGAGGATTTTGGCTAATAACATTAAAAATTTTTTTTAGATTGTATATTTTCCCCCAACACAAATATCAACAGTGTACACATAAGTAAATGTTTCACATATATTGTTTGTGAACTACAACATCTCGTAAGTAATCCTAAACTTCTTCATTTGAAAAACATCACTGAATATACTATATCATCATAAGATCTAGAATGTAATTTTTAATGGTAGAAAATTAATCTATGCTTTGCAAAAATTTCTGAAATGATTATATTCCAGTGAAGTTAATAGTAACTATGTGTGGCCAGAATTACTGTGTTTTTGTAAGATTAAACTAATAGAAATTTATTTACTTGAATTCATGTATTTTTCTTCAATCTTTGAATGTCTTCATTAGCACTTCCTTATCTTTATATTTTATGTTTAATCTAAAATAAACAAAGAGTGTTAATTGAAATTTGCATGGGGTTAGGTATTTTATAATTATACTTAAATTGATAGTTTCTACTGTAAATTGATAGTTTCTATTCATTTCACGGTGCCCAGAAGATATGACCTATTGGATTTCTTCTGTCATTAATTCAATGTTTTATTTAGGCCTAAAGCATTTCCATTTAAAATATTTATATATGATATTTGAAAATAATGTGCTTTTTTATTTGTAAAAAATGTGCATTTTTCTCGATTAACCAATATTTGAATAAAGTTACTTAACCTTATTTATGTTTTTTTATTGTACACTCAATCAGCTGATTTTTATTATTTTAATATCACCTTATGTTATTGAGAATTTGCTAATTTGTTATTTATTATGAATCTATACATTCTTTATTATAAACTATTAAGTATCATGGCCATATATACATGCACCATGTTTACAATAAAGCCTAACATGGTTGGGAGGAGCTAAGATGGCAAAAAAGTAGGGGCACCCTGGACTTTCTTCATCCCTCAAATACAGAAATACAGCTGTATTGAGGTCAGATCACTTAGAACACTCAGGAAATTTATCTTTGGACTGGCAGGAGGATCTCCACAGCTGGAGAGAGACAGCATGGCAGGTTCAAGGTGTGTAGATGTAAATTGGAGGAAGAAAAATGACAGAACCATGGAGGGAGGAAACTTTTTCCAAGGAGAGACCAAAGGAAGAGAAAGCGAGAGAGCTTGAGACAGAGTGCAGCATCAGGTTTGCATAAAAGGAAAGCCACTCTGGACCATGGATTGGGAAGCAAGAAGTACTTACTGCCACAGGTTTTATTGCAAATATCATGTGGAATTCAAACTCTGAGGTTTTGGAAGTGTGTGTGGCTTTCTCTGGAGCAAAGCTATGGCGTGCACTCCTGGGGAAGAGGGAGCTAGCCCCAGAATGCATATCATGGTTTAGAGATCTCTGAGGCACACTGGGAAAGAACATTCCCCTTCCTGGAGTACTTTGGGAAGAAGGTATATTGCTTCTCCAAGGACAAGAGACCCTGCAGGAGCCAGAAAAAGGCCTTTTATCAACAGGAGACAGAGGTGGGCATGGAAAGAATATAACCTTGTTGCTGCTTTTAGGGGTACTACACCATAGATTCTGCACACCATGTAGGTATGGAACAGTGTTTCATGGACAAAGGACATCAGACACAGCATGGAGAGTCTCTACTCCAGAGGAGGCAGTGGGTCCACTTAGTGCCAAGTCCTTTAAGATTTAGAGTTTTGAATCCCAAACATGCAACAAAGAAAAACTGCAGGAGATCTGTGGCCCAGGGCGTGCTCACTGCTCTCCCTGTTCTGTGAGTCTTCCTGAACAGTGGGGGTGGAGGATACCGTATCTGGGGACCAGAGATTGGGGTGACACCGTCTTCCCCTGAATACCAACCCAGTGAGACTTAAGAGAGCAATACAGCGGCCCCCAGTAGAAGTAGAATCTCCTTACACAAAACCCCACCCTCTTGTGCCCAGGACTGTTTGTTTACTATGGCAAGACTGACTCTGACTGAATGAAATGGGCCCCTCTTCCAGAAGACAAGCACAGGCAGCACCCCACATAGACCAAGTGCACTGAAAATAGAGTGCTTCAAAGCACCACCAGCAGTTCTGGTGGAAATAGGACCAGGTTGACTTTTTAAAAAATTTGTTCTTCTTTTCTTCTTTTGGAATTAGGCTCATAGTTTTCGGTTGTTTGTTAGGGCATTTTTTAAATTCCCTTTCCTCTTTTTTTTATGCATCAGTCTCCTTTTTTTATTTTATTTTTCTTAAAAAAATTTTTTTTAATGTTTTTATTTATTTTTGAAGGAGAAAGAGAGAGAAAGCATGAGCGGGGGAGGAACAGAGAGAGAGGGAGACACAGAATCCAAAGCAGGCTCCAGGCTCTGAGCTGTTAGCACAGAGCCCGATGTGGGGCTCCAACCCAAGAACTGTGAGATCATGACCTGAGCCGAAGTCAGACGCTTAATTGACTGAACCACCCAGGTGCCCCTTTTCTTTTCTTTTTCTAACTTTTTTTCTTTTTTAGATCTTTTATTTGGAAACAGGCTTATTTTTTTGATTGTCGTTTTTGTTTCATTTCTTTTTTTTTTTTTTTTTGCCATTTCTCCTTTTTTGGGGGATCAGTCTTTTTTCTCTTTATTTTTTTTCCAGACTTATTTTAACAAACAAATCAAAGCGCACCTAGTTAAAGGTCCAAACATTCCCACTGCAAGCAAGGAAGACCCATGCAGAGGACTAACCAGTGGGAAAGAGCAACCAAAACTCAACAGCATAATGCACATGGTATAAGCAGAAACACTTCTTGAAGTGTCAGGCCCTGGCCAGTGTATGACCTCTTTTTAATATAGCATTTCTCTCATGTGAAGAAAAAATTACTAGCTTTCAAAACATGCAAAAGACAGAAACTTTGCCAAAGTGAGAAGATGGAGGAATTCGCCTCAAAAAAAAAAAAAAAAAAGTCGAGAAGAAATCATAGACAGGAACTTGCTCAAAACAAATATAAGTAATATTTTTGAACAAGAATTTAGAATAACAGTCATAAGACTACTAGTGGGTTTGAAAAAAAAAAAGCATATAGACACCAGAGAAACCCTTGCTGTAGAGATAAAAGATCTAAAAACTAGTCAGGCTGGAATGTAAAAAAATGTTATAAATGAGATGCAAAACTGACTGGATATATTCACAACAAGGATTGAAGAAGCAGAGAAGAGAATAAGTGATATAGAAGATAAAATAATGGAAAATAATAAAGTTGAAAAAAGGAGGGAAAGAAAACAATTACATCACAAAAGAAGACTTAAGGAACACAGCAATTCAATCAAGCAAAACACTATCTGTATCATGGGAATTCCAGAAGAAGAGCAGGGAAAAAAAGGGGCAGAAGGTTTATTTCACCAAACTCTAACTCTGAAACAGGCATCCAAGTCCAAGAGGCACAGAGAATTCCCTTCAAAATCAACAAAAACAGGCCAATACCACAACATATCATAGTGAAACTTGCAAAATACAAAAATAAAGAGAGAATTATGAAAGCAGACCAGGACAAAAAGTTCAAAACCCATGAGGGTAGACACATAAGGTTGGCAGCAAAACTGTCCCTGAAACTTGGCAGGCTAGAATGTAGTGGCAGGAAATATTCAACATGCTGAATGGGGAAAATATGGAGCCAAGATTTCTTTACCCACCAAGACTGTCATTCAAAATACAAGGAGAGATAAAGACTTTCCCAGACAAACAAAAACTAAAGGAGTTCATGACCACTGAACCAGTTCTACAGGAGATTTTAAAGGGGACTCTCTGAGTGGAGAAAAAAAAGGACCAAAGTAGCAAAGACTAAAAAGGACCAGAGAACATCACCAGAAACACCAACTCTACAGGCAACAAAATGGCACTAAGTCTGTATCTTTCAAGAATCACTCTGAATGTAAATGGACTAAATGCTCCAATCAAAATACATAGGGTGTAAATACGGATAAAGAAACAAAATCTATACACTGCCTACAAGAGATTCACTTAATATCTAAAAACACCTGCAGACTGAAATTAAGGAGATGGGGAACTATCAATAATGCTAGTGGAAGACGAAAGAAAGCCAGACTACCCATACTTATATCAGACAAACTAGATTTTATTTTTTTATGTGGATTTATTTATTTTGAGAGAGAAAGATATTGGAGGAGAGGCTAAGAGAAAGGTAGAGAGAGAATCCCAAGCAGGATTCATGCTGTCAGTGCAGACTTTATCTCGTGAACTGTGAGATTATGACCTGAGCCAAAATCAACAGTCAGGTGCTTAACTGAATGAGCCACCTAGGCGTCCTGGAGACAAACTAGATTTTCAAATAAAAAATTATAACAAGAGATGAAGAAAGGCATTATATCATAATTAAGAGGTGTATCCATCATGAGGATCTAACAATTGTGAATATATATGTCCCCAACTTGAAAGCACCCAAATATATAAATCAATTAATCACAAAAATAAAGAAACTCATTCATAAAAATACAATAACGGTAGGGAACTTTAACATCCCATTTACAGCAATGGACAGATCATCTAACCAGAAAATCAACAAGGAAACAATAGCTTTGAATGACATACTAGGCTGGATGGTCTTAACAGATATATTCAGAACATTTCGTCCTACAGCAACAGAATACACGTTATTCCTGAGTACACATGGACCATTCTCCAGAATAGATAACACACTGGGTTACAAACTGGCCTCAAGAAGTATAGAAGATGGATACCATACATATTTTCATATCACAATGCTATGAAACTCAAAATCAACCACAAGAAAATATATGAAAAGTCCTCAAAACATGGAGGTTAAAGAACACCCTATAAAAGGATGAACGGAATAACCAGTAAGCTAATGAAGAATTTTTAAAACATACATGGAAGTAAATGAAAAAAAAACAACATTACTGGGGCGCCTGGGTGGCGCAGTCGGTTAGGCGTCCGACTTCAGCCAGGTCACGATCTCGCGGTCTGTGAGTTCGAGCCCCGCGTCGGGCTCTGGGCTGATGGCTCAGAGCCTGGAGCCTGTTTCCGATTCTGTGTCTCCCTCTCTCTCTGCCCCTCCCCTGTTCATGCTCTGTCTCTCTCTGTCCCAAAAATAAATAAACGTTGAAAAAAAAATTAAAACAAAACAAAACAAAAAAAAAACCAAAAAAAAACCATTACAGCCTAAAATATTTGGGATACAGCAAAGAAAGTCCTGAGAGGAAATTACATTGCAATTAAGGCTTATCTCAATAAGCAATAAAGGTCCCAAACACACAATCCATCCTTTTACATAAAGGAGATAGAAAAGGAACAGCAAATAAAGCCTAAAGCCAGCAGAAGAATGGAAATAATAAAGACTGGAAAAGAAATAAATGGTATAGAAACAAACAAACAAAAAACAGTAGAACAGATCAACAAAATCAGCAGCTGGTTCTTTAAAAAAAAAATAAGGAGACTGAAAAAACCCTACCCAGACTTAACAAGAAAAAAAGAGATGGACTCAAATAAATGGTATCACTTTATTTATAACTGGTATCACTCAAATAAATGGGAGAGAAGTAACAACTACCTCTTGGTACCTCATCAAGATAAAAAGCTTCTGCACAAAGAAGGAAACAATAGACAAAATTAAAAGGCACCAAACAGAATGGAAGAAGATATTTGCAAATGATATATCAGATAGAGGGTTGGTATCCAAAATCTATTAAGAACTTACCAAACTCAACACCTAAAAAGCAAATAACCCAGTGAAAAAGAAATGGACAGAAGACATGAATAGACACTTTTCCAAAGAAGATGATGGCTAACAGACACATGAAAAGATGTTCTATATCACTCATCCTCAGAGAAATACAAATCAAAACCATGATGAGATAACACCTCACACCTGCCAGAACGGCTGAAACGAACAACTCAGGAAAAAACAGATGTTGATGAGCATGCCTAGAAAATGGAACACTTTTACACTGTTGGAGGGAATGCTAACTGGTGCAGCCACTCTGGAAAACAGTATGGAAGTTCTTCGAAAAATTAAAAAAATAGATCTACACTATAAGCCAGCAACTGCACAACTGGGTACTTATCCAAAGGATACAAATATGCTGGTTCAAAGGGGCACATGCACCCCAATGTTTATAGCAGCACCATACACAATAGCCAAAGTATGGAAAGAGGCCAAATTTCCATCAAGTGATAGATGGATAAAGAAGATGTGGTATGTGTGTGCACACACGCACGCACACATGTGCACACGCTCACACACACGCGCACATGCATGCAATGGAATATTACTAAGCAATCAAAAAGAATGAAATCTTGCCATTTGCAACAATGTGTATGGAACAAGATTATTATGTTAAGCAAAATAAGTCAGAGAAAAACAAGTATCATATGATTTCACTATTTCACTCAGATGTGGAATTTAAAAAACAGAACAGATAAACATAGGGGAAGGGAAGGAGAAATAAGATAAAAACAGAGGAAGGCAAACCATAAGAGACTCTTTAAAATTTTTTTTTACATTTATTTATTTTTGAGAGACAGAGTGAGACACAGAACAAATGAGGGAGGGGCAGAGAGAGAAGAAGACACAGAATCTGCAGCAGTCTCTAGGCTCCGAGCAAGTGTTTAGTACAGAGCCCAATGCGGGGCTCAAACCCATGAACTGTGAGATCATGACCTGAGCTGAAGTTGGTCACCTAACCAATTGAGCCACCCAGGCACCCCAAACCATAAGAGACTCTTAAATACAGACAGCAAACTAAGGGTTGTTGGAAGGGAGGTGGCTAAGGAAGGGGCAAAATGAGTGATGGCATTAAGGAAGGCACTTTGGGCTCTACCCTTAGAACCATAAGTACTCTTTATTTTAACCAAGTTGAATTTAAATAAATATTTTTAAGAAAAAAAAGAGATAATACCTATTCTTTTCAAGCTGTTCAAAAAAAAAATAGAAGGAAAGGAAAGGAAAGGAAAGGAAAGGAAAGGAAAGGAAAACTTCCAAACTCATTCCTCAAGACCAGCATTACCTTGATTCCAAAACCAATCAAAGACATAATTAAAAAGGAAATTACAGGACAATATCCCTGATGAACATCGATGCAAATATTTTCAAGATACTGACAAATTGAAATAAACAGTACATTAAAAGATTTCTTCACCACGATCAAGTGGGATTTATTATTGGGCTGCAGCAATGACTCAATATGTGCAAATCAATCAATGTGATCCACCATGTTAATGAAAGAAACCATATGATCCTCTCAATAGATGCAGAAAAAGCATTTGACAAAATACAATTCCTGATAAGAAACCTCACAAAATAGAAATAGATGGAATATACCTCAACATCATAAAAGCGACATAAGAAAGACATACAGCTGGGAAAGGAGTTAAGATGGCAGAGTAGTAAGAGGACCCTGAGCTTGTCTTGTTCCTGAAACACAGCAAGATCAGCACCATTCTGAACACATAGGAAACTTGTCTGAGGATTAATGCAACACTCTGTATAACTTGAGCAAAAGAACTTGGCAGCTACACAATGCGGAGAGGTGAATTGGGGGAGAGAAAAAACTGTGCCACAGAAGATAGGGAGCCATTTTTGTGGAAAGAAAACGGAGAAAGTGAAAGGGAGAGAGAGTAGAGTGCATCGGAATCAAATAAGAAATGCACTCCCCCTGAAAGTAGCTGGAGAGAAAGAGAGAGAGAAAGAATGAACAAACTCACAGGGAAGTGGACAAGAATTATGTTCCCCAAAGCCATTAACAAGGAGAAAGGAGAGGGTTTCAGTATTACCATTTTTCTATACATTGGAGCACAGAGTCTGAAATTTCAGAGCACAGTGCCTACCGGTGTTCTGGTGAGGAACTATAGTGAATCCCCAGAAGCAGGATGTGCAGTCTGAGGGATCTGTGTGGCACAAGAGGGGAAGTGGTTCCTCTGCTTGGAGTGCATTTGGTAGTGGCCATACAGCCTCCCTGCAGGCACAAGTCCCAGGAGAACCCAGAGAGTTGCTATGTTTACTGATATTGGAATCAAGTTGCCAGAGTGCAACAAAACCTGATGCCAGTTGTATGTTGTGATTTACCATAATCTCTGAGCCTCTGCCACCATGCAAGTGCACAAACATTTTCTGGGAAAAGTTGATACCCAGCCATTGTTTGCTGAGGCCCTTCCCCAGAGAATCAGTGTGACTCCAAGCTTCAGGGGTCTATGAAGTGTGAGTTTTGAAACAGAGCCCCATATGAGATAAAACTCTGGAAGGAGGTGCCACCTGGCAGGTATACAGCTTCAACACAGACAAGGTAAATGTGGGGAGCAGACAGAAGCCTGAAGAAAAGAAAGGCTGATTGATCGTGTGTCTGCAAGTGCACGATATTCCCACACCAGAGACTAGAGAGCAGAGTGAAGCTATGTTCACCTCTAGCGCACACACACACACACACACACACACACACACACACACTGACCTCAGTGAGCTAATGAGTGCCACCAAGTGGAGATGGAGCCATTACATCAAACCCCACCCACCTGCACCCTCCAAGTACATCCCTAAGAAGACCAGCACAAGTTCCTTCCACTTACTTACTCTATAGACCATAGGGTGCTGCAAAAGTGAGACTGGATCTAGCTTCATTCAGGTTTCATTCCATTTGCTTGTTCTTTTGTTTTCTTTACTCTTGTTTCTGCTTTACTCTTGTTTTCTTTCTTCTTTGTTTCTTATCTTTTTCTTTCTTGGATACAGAAATAGCAAATTTTTGTTCTATTTTATTTTATTTCACATAATTTTATTTTTTTTAATTAAAAAAATTAGCTATATATTTCCTTTCTCTTTTTTGCTAGTTTCTATCAAGCTTCTCTCAACAGGCAGACCAAAACATACCTAGGATCTACCTTCCTTTATTTGATTTGTTTCGTTTTATTAACTATTTTATTTTATTAATTTTTTCCTACCTCCAAAATGACAAAATGGGAGAATTAACTCAAAAAGCAAGAACAGGAATAAATGACAGGGATTTAATCAACACAGATATAAGTAAGATGTCTGAACAAGAATTTAAAACCATGATTATAAAAATACCATCTGGGGTTGAAAAAAACATAGAAGACAACAGATAATACATTTCTGCAGAGAGAAAATAACTAAAATCTAGTCAGGCCAAAATTAAAAATGCTACAAACAAGATGTAATCTTGGGGTGCATGAGTGGCTCAGTCAGTTAAGCATCCAACTCTTGTTTTCCACTCAAGTTATTATTTTACAGTTCACGAGTTTGAGGCCTGCATCAGGCTCCATGCTGATAGGGTGGAGCTTGCTTGGGATCCTTTCGCTCCCTCTCTGTCCCTCCCTCATTCCTACTCTCTCAATCTGAATATAAATAAATAAACTAATAATAGAAAGAGGAAGAAGAAGAAGAAAGAAGAAATGTCTCAAATACACAACCTCTCCTTACATTTAAAGTAGCTGGAAAAAGAATACCAAATAAAGCCCCAAACCAGCAGAATAAACGAAATAAAGAGATTAGATGGGAAATCGATTATATTGAAATAAAAAAAAAAAAACAGTAGAATAGATCAACAAAACTAGGAGCTGGTTCTTTGAAAGAATTAACAAAATCATTAAACTCTTATCCAGATTTATCAAAAATAAAAAGTAAAAAAACAAAGGAATAAAATCACAAATGAAAGAGGAGATATCACAACCAATGCCACAGAAATACAAACAATAATAAGAAAATATTATGAACAATTATATGCCAAAAAATTGGATGATCTGGAAGAAATGGATACATTTCTAGAAACATATAAACTACCAAAACTGAAGCAGGAAGATACAGAAAATTTGAACAGACCTATGATCAAAAAAGTAATTGAATCAGTAATCAAAATCTCCCAACAACGAGAGTCCAGGGTTTGATGGCTCACCAGGGGAGTTCTATCAAATACTTAAAGAAGAGTAAATACCTATTCTTTGGTGCTGTTCCAAAAAATGAGAGGGAACTTCCAAACTCATTCTATGAAGTCAGAATAACCTTGATTCCAAAACCAGACAAAGACCCCAATAAAAAGGATAATTACAGACCAATTACCCTAAAGAACATGGAAGCAAAATCTCTCAACAAGATAGTAGCATATCTAATCAAACAGCACATTAAAAGAATTATTTACTACGAGCAAGTGGGATATATTTCTGGGAAAAAGTCTGCTTCAATATCCACAAATCAATCTGTGTGATACACCACATTAATAGAAGAAATGTTAAGAGTCACATAATCCTGTCAACAGATATAGGAAAATCATTTGACAAAACAAAGCATCCTTTCTTGATACCAACCCTCAAGAAAATAGGAATAGAAGGAACATACCTCAACCTCATAAAGGCCATATACAAAAGGCCCACAGCTAATATAAACCTCAATGGAGGAAAAATGAGAGGTTTCCCCCTAAGGTCAGGAACATGACAAGGATGTCCATTCTCACCTCTGTTGTTCAACATCATACTGGAAATCCAAGCTTCAGCAATCATACAACGAAAAGGAAAAAATGCATACAAATTGGCAAGGAAGAATCAAACTTTTATTCTTTGAAGACAACATGATTCTCTATGAGGAAAACTCAAAAGACTCCACCAAAAAAATTGCTAGAACTGATACATGAATTCGGCAAAGTCATAGGATGTAAAATCAATGTACAGAAATTGGCTGCATTTCCATACACCAATAACAAAGCAGCAGAAAGAGAAATTAGGGAATTGATCCCATTTACAATGGCACTGAAAACCGTAAAATACCTAGGAATAAACCTAACCAAAGTGATAAAAGATCTATACACTGAAAACTGTAGAAAGCTTGTGAAAGAAATTGAAGAAGACACAAAAAAATGGAAAAACATCCCATGCTCATGGATTAGAAGAGGAAATGTTGTTCAAATGTTGGTACTATCCAAAACAATTTACATATTCAATGTCCCTATTCAAAATAACACCAGCATTCCTCACAGAGTTAGAACAAGTGATTCTAAAATTTGTATGGAACCATAAAAGTCCTCAAATACCTAAAGCAATATTGAAAAAGAAAACCAAAGCTGAAGGCATCACAATTCTGGACTTCAGGCTGTATTAAACTTCAAGCTGTATTACAAAGCTCCAACCATCAAGGCAGTATGGTCCTGGCATAAAACAGACACATAGTTCAATGGAACAGAATAAATGACCCAAAAATGGACCCACAAATGTATGGCCAAGCAATCTTCAACAAAACAGGAAAGAATATCCAATGGAAAACAGACAGTCTGTTAAGCAAGTGGTGCTGGGAAAACTGGAGAGCAACAAGCAAAATAAAACTGGATCATTTTCTTATACCATACACAAAAATAAATTCAAAATGGGTGAAAAATTTAATGTGAGACAGGAAACTATCAAAATTCAAGAGCAGAACACAGGCAACAACCTCTTTGACCTCAGCCTCAGCAACTTCTTACTAGACATGTCTCTGAAGGCAATGGAAATAAAAGCAAAAATGAACTCGTGGGACCCCATCAAGATAAAATTTTCTGCACAGCAATGGAAACAACCAACAAAACTAAAAGACACCCAACGGAGTGGGAGAAGATATTTCCAAATGACATATCAGATAAAGGGTTAGTATCAAAATTCATAAAGAACTTACCAAACTCAACACCCAAAAAATAAATAACCCAGTGAAAAAAAAATGGACAGAAGACATGAATAGACACTTTTCCAAAGAAGACATCCAGATGGTGAACACAGATGTGAAAAGATGTTCAAACATCATTCACCATGAAGGAAATACAAATCAAAACCACAATGAGATACCACCTCACACCTGTAAGAATGGCTAAAATTAACAACTCAGGTAACAACAGATGTTTGAGAGGAAGCAGAGAAAGCAGAATCTGTTTGCACTGTTGGGAGGAATGCAAAGAGGTGTAGTCACTCTGAAAACCAATATGGAGGTCCCTCAAAAAATTAAAATAGAACTACCCTATGACCCAACAATTGCACTACTGGGTATTTATCCAAAGGACAAGAAATGCTGATTCACAGGGGCATATGCACCCCAATGTTTATAGCAGCACTATCAACAATAGCCAAATTATGGAAAGAGCCAAATGTCCATTGACTGATGAATTGATAAAGAAAATGAGGTAAAGAAGATGGAAAACTACTCAGAGATCAATCAATAAATAAAATCTTGCCATTTACAACTATGTGGATAGAACTAAAGTGTATTGTGTGAAGCAAAATAAGTCAGAGAGAAACAAGTATCATATATTTCACTCATATGCAGAATTTAAGAAATACAACAGATGAACAGATAAGAAGAGATGGAAATATAAGATAAAATAGAGGGATGCAATCCATAAGAGACCTTTAAAGACAGAGAACAAACTGAGAATTGCTGGATTGGGAGGTGGGTGAGGGTGTGGGCCAAGTGGGTGATGGGCAATAAGAAGGACACTTGTTGGGATGAGCACTGGATGTTATATGTAAGTCATGAATCACTAACTTCTACTCCTGAAGCCAATACTACACTATAAGTTAACTAATTTGGATTGAAATTAAAAAAAAAAAAAAGACTCATAGGTAATATCATCTCAATGAGGAAAAGTGAAAGCCTTTACCCTATGATCAGGAATAAGATGTGGATGCTCACTCTCACCATTACTATGTAACGTAGTACTGGAAGTCTTACCCTGAACAATAAGATGACAAAAAGAAATAGAGGGAAACAAATGGACAATGAAGAAGTCAAACTTTCACTCTTTGCAGATGTGATTTCTACATACTACATACTACTGTATGTAGAAGACTGACGTCACCAAAAAATTGCCAGAATTAATACATGAATTCATCAAAGTCTCACAATATAAAATCAATGTGCAGAAATCTGTTGCATTTCTATATATCAACACTGAAGCAGCAGTAAAAGAAACAAAATAATTGATAAATTTACAGTTGCACCAAAAACAATGATGTTAAGGAATAAACGTAAATAAAGAACTGAAATATCTCTATTCTGAAAACTATAGAACCTTAGAAAAGAAATTGAAGAGGACACAAAGAAATGGAAAAGCATTCCATTCACCTGGGTTGGAAGAAAATAACTAAAGCAATCCTGAAGAAAAAAAAAAACTAAAGGCTTCAGAATTCTGGATGTCAAGCTATATTACAAAGCTGTAATCATCAAGACAGCATGGTACTGACATAGAAACAGACACACAGATCAATGGAACAGAATAGAAAATCCAGAAATAGACCCACAACTATATGGTCAACTCATCTTTGACACAGCAGGAAAGACTATCCAATGAGATAAAGACAGTCTGTTCAACAAATGGTGTTTGAACAAATTCAAAATGGATGAAAGACCTAAATGTGAGACAGGAAATCATCAAAAACCTAGAGGAGAATACAGGTAGCAACCTCCTTCACTTTGGCCAGAGCAACTTCTTACTAGACACATCTCTGGAGTCAAGGGAAACAAAAGCAAACATGAAATATTGGGACTTCAAGATAAAACCTTGTGCACAGTGAAGGAACTAAAAAGTAGCCTAAAGAATGGGAGAAGATATTTATAAATAACACATCAGATAATGGGTCAGTGTCCAAAACTATAAATATCTTAACACTCAAAACCAAACAACAGAGTTAAGAAATTGGAAGAAAACATGAATAGACACTTTTCCAAAGAAGACATCCAGATGGTTAACAGACATGTAAAAAGATACTTACCTCACTCATTATTAGAGAAACACAAATCAAAACCACAAAGAGACACCATCTCATACCTGTCAGAATGTCTAAATTAACAACATAAAAAATAACAGGTGGTGGTGAGGATCCAGAGAAAGGGGAACCATCTTACACTGTTTGTGGGAATACAAACTGGTGCAGCCACTCTGGAGAACAGTGTCTAGGTTCCTCACAAAAACTAAAAATAGAACTACCATATGACCTAACAATTGTCTACTAGATATTTATCCAAAGGATACAAAAATGCAGACTCAAAGGGGTACTTTCACCCAATTTTTATAGCATTATTATCAACAATAACATCATTATCTCCAACTATGGAGAATGGAGAGAATCCAAATGTCCATCAACTGATAAATGGGTAAAGAAGAGGTGGGGAAAAAAAAAGGGGGCGCCTGGGTGGCTTGGTCGGTTGAGCGTCCAACTTCGGCTCAGGTCATGATCTCACGGCCCGTGAGTTCGAGCCCCGCGTCGGGCTCTGTGCTGACCGCTCAGAGCCTGCAGCCTGTTTCAGATTCTGTGTCTCCCTCTGTCTCTGCCCCTCCCCTGTTCATGCTCTGTCTCTCTCTGTCTCAAAAATAAATAAACGTTGAAAAAAAATTAAAAAAAAAAAGAAGAGGTGGTGTGTGTGTGTGTGTGTGTGTGTGTGTGTGTGTGTATTAGATACGAAGGAATAAACCTCACCAAAGTGGTAAAAAATCTATACTGTGAAAACTATAGAACACTTGTGAAAGAAATCGAAGAAGACACAAATAAATGGAAAATATTTCATGCTTATTGATTTGAAGAATAAATATTGTTTAAATGTCTACATTACTGAAAGCAATCTACACATTTAGTGCAATCCTTATCAAAATACCACCAGCATTTTTCACAGAGCTAGAACAAACAATTCTAAAATTTATATGGAACCAAAAATAGCCCTTCAGAGCCAAAACAACCTTAAAAAGAAAAGCGAAGCTAGAGACATCACAATTCCAGACTAAGTTATATTACAAAATTGTAGTGTCAAGACAGTATGGTACTGGCACAAAAACAGACACATAGATCAATGGAACAGAATGGAAAACCCAGAAATGCACCTACAACTACATGGTCAATTAATCTTTGACAAAGAAGGAAAGAATATCCAGTGGAAAAAAGGCAGTCCCTTCAACAAATGGTGTTGGGAAAATTGGGCAGCAACATGCAAAAGAATGAAACTGTCCCACTTTCTTATACAATTACAAAAAATATACTCAAAATGGATGAAAGACCTAAACGTGATATAGGAAACCATTAAAACCATAGAGGACAACACAGGCAGTAACATTTTTTACATCAGCCATAGCAACTTCTTATTAGATATGTCTCCTGAGGTAAGGGAAAAAAAGCAAAAATAATCTGTTGGAAACAAAATAAAAAGTTCTCAAAAATGAAGGAAACAATCAACAAAACTAAAAGACAACCCATGAAATGGAAGCAGATATTTGCAAATGACACATCTGATTTGAAGGGGTACATGAACTCCAATGTTCATAACAATATTATCAACAATAGCCAAGCTATTCAAAGAGCTGATGTGTCCATTGACTGATGAATGGATAAAGAAAATGTGGTATGTACGTGTGTACATATATATATATGATGAACTATTACTCAGCCATCAAAAAGAATGAAATCTTGCTATTTGCAATGATGTGGATGGACCTAGAGTATATTATGCTGAGCAAAATAAGTCAGAGAAAGACAAATACCATATAATTTCTCTCATATGTGAAATTTAAGAAACAAAAAAAAAAAGAAAAAAGTGAAAGAGGAAACACAAACCAAGAAATAGACTGTAAATGATACAAAATAAAACGATGGTTCACAGAAGTGGTGTTGAGAGTTGGTTAAATAAGTGATGGGGGAGAAATGAAGGCAAACCAATAAACAGATTCTTGATTCTTAACTTTAGAGAACAAACTGAGGGTAACTGGAGGGGAGATGGGTGGGAGGATGGGTTAAATAGATGATGGTAATTAAGGTGTTCATTTGTTGTGATGACAATTGGGTGTGGTGGTATAGAAGGGTGTGTTGTGGTATAGAAGTGTTGAATCATTATATTGTACCCTTGAAACTAATATAACACTATATGTTAACTAACTGGAATTAAAGTTAAAAATTAAAAAAATATTGGGGCATATAGATGGTTCAGTTGATTAAGTGACTGACCCTTCATTTCAGCTCAAGTCATGATTTCATTGTTTTTAAGATTGATCTCCATGCTGATAGTGCAGAGCTGCTTGGGATTCTCTATCTCTCCTCTCTCTGCCTTCCCCATTCACTTGCTCAATCTCTATCAAAATAAATATATAAACATTTTTTTGTTAAAAAAATCTTGGCAGAAGAAATGAATAGATATTTCCCCAAAGAAGACATGCAGATGGCCAACAGGCACATGAAATGATGCTTATCATCACTTAGCATCTGGGAACTGCAAATCAAAACTACAATGAGATATCACCTCACACCTTTCAGAATGGCTTAATTCAACAACAGAAGAAACAACAGGTGTTGTGAGGTTGTATATAAAAATGAGCCCTCATGCACTGTTTTTGAGAATGCAGGGTGGTGCAGCAACTTTGGCAAACAGTATGGAGGTTCCTTAAAAAGTTAAAAACAGAACTACCCTATAATCCAGCAACCACACTACTTGGAATTTACCAAAAGAATACAAAAACACTCATTCAAAGGGATACATGCACTCCTATTTTTATGGCAGCATTTTTATGTACTCAAAATATGGAAAAGCCTAAGTATCCATCAATTGAACAGTAGGTAATGAAGCAGTGGTACCCAAGCATCCATTAGTTGGTCAGTAGATAAAGAAGCTGTGTTATCCTTGTTATGATGTGCACTGGGTATTATGTATAAATGATGAATCACTAAATTTTAAAAAAAAGATGTGCCACATATATCTGTGTTTATACATCATACACACATATATATGCCATATGTTTATATGTATATACACACACATAATGGAATATTATTCATCCTTAAAAAAGAATGAAATCTTGCCATTTGAAATGACATGAATGGAGGTAGAGGGTATAAAGCTAAGCAAAATAAGTAACTCAGAGGAAGACAAATACCATATAATTTCACTCATATGTGGAATTTAAGAATCAAAACAAAAAAGCAAAGGAAAAAGGGAAAGGAATGATACAAACCAATAAATAGACTTTTAATGATACAAAACAAACTGATGGTTCACAGAAGGGGGGTTGAGATTTTGTTAAATAAGTGATAAGGACTAAGAAATGCACTTGTGATGAACATAGGTTGATGTATAAAATTGTGGAATCACTATACTGTACACCTGAAAGTAATATAACACTGTATTTTAACTAACTGGAATTAAGACAAAAACTTAAAAACGTAGTGTTTGAGAAAATATTTTAAAATATTTATACAAAAACAAAAACAAAAACAAAAGAAATGGGCTTGAGAGAGAAATGCTTGTTGCCACCTCGTGGACAGAGATGGAATTGTTCAGATTCAGGTGACTTCCTTGAATGCTTAGAAATCTGAGAGCTCCCTTCATAAAAAAACAGAACAAAACAAAACAAAAAATAAATAAACAAAAAGACCAGTAGATAGACACATGATACACAGAAGTTGATGGATAGATAGATAGATAGATAGATATAAAAATGATTAAAAATGGGCAACAAATGGGGCACCTGGGGCTCAGTTGATCAAGCATTTAAGAGGTCAAGCCCTGCATCTGGCTCTGCACTGACTCAGAGAGGCTGTTTGGGATTCTCTCTCTCTCCAAATAAACAAATAAACATTTTTTTAAATGTGCAACAAACATGAATAAATACTTTTCAAAAGAAAATGTCCACATGGCAAGCAGGTATATGAAAAGATGCTCCAGGAGAATGGAAGCTAAAATAAATCTGGAGGAGGAATACTTATATCAGACAAAGCATACTTTAAAACACACACTGTTGCAAGAGACAAAGAAGAACACTACATAATGATAAAGTGAATGGCTGAGCAAGAGGGTATAATGATAAATACTGATGCACTCAAAAGGGAGCAGCCAAATATGGGAAGCAAGTGAAACAAGAGACCGACAGTAATACAATAATAGTAGGGCTTTTAATACGGCAGTATTAATACATGCATCAATGTATGTATCATCCAGACGGAAAATGAACAAAGAAACTGTTTTTCAACAATGTCTTTCACTGCACCAGATGGACATAACAAGCATATTGAGAACATTCCATAGAAAAAAAATACAGAATAAATATTTTATGCAAGTGCACGTGAAACATTGTCCAGAACAGAGCAAATGTCAGAACACAAAACAAGTCTCAACATGCTCAAAAAATTAAAATAATATCAAGCATCTTTTCCAACCACAACTGTATGAAACCAGTAATCAGTCACAAGAACAAAATTCAAAAGAACACAAATACCTAGAGGCTAAATAACATTCTGCTAAACAATGAATGGGTCAGCCAAAAAGCAAAGAGTAAATTTTAAAAATATATAGAGACAAATGAAAATAAAAACACAATGGTCTAGGAAGAGGAGTTAAGATAGTGAGGGACCCTCCACCACCCCTCCATCTGTAGGGGGACCCTCAACTTTCTTCATCCCCCAAACACAGCTGTACTGAGATCAGATCACTTGGAATACCCCAGAAATCAATCTGTAGACTCAGAAAGATCTCCATAATTGGAAGGACACAGTTTGACAGGTGCGAGTTGTACAGGGTATGGTGTACGGGGGTAGAGAAAAAGTGGCCGTCGTGTAGAAAGGAGGGAACTCCTCATGTGGAGAGGCAAAGGGGAGAGAATGAGAAAAGGATTGAGAAAATGTAGCATTGAGTTAGCACAAGAGGAAAACCTCTCTGGACCAGTTTCCCAGTTCTTTTACCAAGTGTCTAGACCTCAAACTCTTGGTTTTGTGCAACTTTCTCAAGAGTGGAGCTGTGGCACATTCTCCTGGGGAGGAGGGACCTGGCCCTGGAGTGCATAGGTTGGTGTAGGGATCTCTAGGGAACACTGGGAGAGAACAGTCCCCTTCTTGGATGGAGTACTTCAGGAAGAGGGTATATAGCCTCCCCAAGGACAAAAGTCTCTTCAGGCGCCAGCCAAAGGCCTTTCATCAGCAGGGGACGATGTGCACCCAAAGGGAACATAACTTTAGCTGTTTTTAGTGGCACTACACCATAGATTCTGCACACTGTGTGGGTTTGGGACTGTTTCTCAGGAAAAGAGGACTTCACACAGCATGGAGCATCTCTATTGCAGAAGAAAGGAGTGGATGTGTGTGGTGCTGGGTACTTTAAGACTTTGGGTTTTGAATCCCAACAGTATGCCAAAGAAAGAAAACACAGAAGAGCTGTGGCACAGAGCAAGCTGACTGTCCTTCCCATTCTGTGACGGCTGCCTGAACTGTGAGAGGTGTGAGATCCCCAGTCCAGGGATGAGAGATGGGGTGGCACCATTTTCTGCCCAACAGTATCAGGGTGGAACTTCAGAGAGTAAGGCAGTCACCCTCAGTGGAGGCAGTACCTGCTTACACCAAGCCCTTCTCCCGCTTGCCTGGCAACTGCTTATTTACTGGTGCAAGACTGACTCTGAGCCAAAGCAATCAGAATCTCCTCCAGAAGACTAACACAGCCAGTATTCTCAATGCACTAACTGCACTGACATTTCAGGGCTTCAAAATAAAACCTACAGTTATTTTCTCTTTGTTTCTTTCTCCTTCCTTTTTTCTTCTAGAATCAGGCTTGTAGTTTCTGTTGGTTTTTTTTTTTTTTTTTCATTTCCCTTTCTCTTTTTTTGGTTCAGACTTTTGTATTCTTTTCTTTTTTTTTTTGTTTTTTTCCCTCTATTTTTTTTCTTTTTTCTTTTTTATGCCTTTCTTTTTCTCTGAAAACAAAATTATACATTTGCTTTTCTGGAGGGTTTTTTTTTGTCCTTTCCTTTCTCTCTCTTTCTTTTCTTTTCTTTTCTTTCTTTTCTTTTCTCTCTTTTTCTTTTTGGATTGGGATTCCCCTCCTTTTTTTTCCCCAGGGTTATATCAACAAACAAACCAAAGCACACCTAAAGGTCCAAAATTACACCACTGCAAGCAAGTGGGAGATCTATATAAAACTGACTGGTAGGAAAAAACAGCCAAAATGCAACAGCAGAGTCCAAACAGCATACATAAGAAACACTTCCTGGAGTGTCAGGTTTTGGACAGTGTATGACCCCTTTTTAACATAGTAGAACTCTCAGGTGCAGGAAACATAATGAGTGTTCAAAACATACAAAAAAAAAATAGAAACTTAGTCAAAATGACAAATGGATGGAATTCTCCCAAAGTAAAGTTCAAGAAGAAATCATAGCCAGGGACTTGCTCAAAATAGATATATAAACAATATACATGAATAAGAGCTTAGAACAACATTCATAAGACTACAAGCTGGGTTTGAAAAAAAGCATAGAAGATGCCAGAGAAACCCTTGGTGCAGACATCAAAGACCTAACAACTAGTCATGATGAAACTAGAAATGCTATAGCTGAGATGCAAAACAAACTTGATACAGTGACATAGATGATTGAAGAAGGAGAGGAAAGAATAAGTGAAATAGAATATAAAATTATGGAAAATACTGAAGCTGAAAAAAGAGGGAAAGGAAATTATTAGATTACAAGGCAAGACTTAAGGAACTGATTACTTTAAACAAAACACTATCCATATCATAGGAGTCCCAGAAGAAGAGGGAAAGAAAGGGGCAGAAGGTTAACTTGAAGAAATTATAGTTGAGAATTTCCCCAATCTGGGGAAGGAAACAGGCATCCAAGTCCACGAGGCACAGAGAACTTCCCTGAAAATCAAGAAAAACAGGTCAACACCAAGTCATATCAGAGTTAAACTTGCAAAATACAATGATAAAAAGAGAATTCTGAAAACAGCTAGGGACAAAATGTCCTTAACCTAAAACGGCAGGCAATAAGATTAGTAGCATACCTGTCCCCTGAAACTTGGCAAACCAAGAGAGAGTGGCAAGAAATATTCAATGTGCTCAGTGGGGAAAATATGGAGCCAAGAATCCTTTATCCAGCAAAGCTGGAATTCAGAATAGAAGGACAGAGTTTCCCAGATAAACAAAAGCTAAAGGAGTTCATACCACTAAACAGCCCCACAAGAAAATTTAAGGGGGAATCTCTGAGGAGAGAGAGAGAGAAAAAAAAAAGAATACCAAAGCAATAAAGACTAGAAAGGATCAGAGAACATCACCAGGATTACCATACTACAAGCAATACAATGGCACTAAATTCATATTATTCAATAATCATTCTAGATGTATTTGGACAAATTGCTCCAATCAAAAGACTTAGGGTATCAGAATGGATTAAAAAACAAGATCCATCTATATGCTGCCTACAAGAGACTTATTTTAGACCTAAATACACCTGCATATTGAAAGTGAAGGGATAGAGAACCATCTATCATGATATTGGAGAACAAAAAATGCTGGAATAGCCACACTTATATCAAAAAACTAGATTTTTTTTTTAAAAAAGACTGTAACAAGAGATGAAGAAGGGCATTATACAATAATTGTGGGTCTATTCATCAAGAAGATCTAATAACTGTAAATATGCCCTCAACGTGGAGCGCCCAAATATATAAACCAATTAAATACAAACAAAAAGAAACTCATTGATAGAAATACCATAATGGTAAGAGACTTTGATACTCCACTTACAACAATGGTCAGATCATCTAAACAGAAAATCAACAAGGAAACAATGACTTTGAATTACACACTGGACCAGATGGACTTAACAGAACATTTAGAACATTTCATCCTAAAGCAACAGAATACACATTGTTCTCAAGTGCACATGAAATATTCTCCAGAATAAATCACATATTGGGTCAAAAATCAGCCATTAAGGTACATAAATATCAAGATATACCATGCATATTTTCAGATCACAACACAATTAAATGTGAAATCAACCACAAGAAAAAAATTGGAAAGCCTTTAAATACATGGAGTGTCATAGACCCTGGGTCTAGAGTTCTCCCTCGTCCAGCAAGAGGGTGGGATGCAGGATTAAATTTTGAGAGAGACTAATGTCCAGGAGGAGACAAGGGCCTGGAGTAAGGGTCCATTCTCCGTTTTTATTAAAATCAGAAGTCTTACAAGTATGATGGGCATGCACAAAGAGACAATGAAATTCTGAACATTAACTCACGGGCATGGGGAAAAGAGGGTTTGGGTGGAAGGTTGTTTACAACAGACATAAGGCCCCACCTCCTTTTACCTAAACTGGCCTAGGGGACAAGAAAGACAGAGCATGCTACCTCAGGGTCAACAAGGCACCTTTCTTTTCCTAATTAGCTCCACTCTGGGCAACTTGACCCTGCTTTGGTGATAGCTTTATTTACCTGTTTACCTAATTGGTCCTTCTTTCCTGTGAAAGCAGCTTTCTTCTATAGTACTAAGCTGGGGGCACTTCCTCCCTGATTACTTAATCTTTTTTACTTCATCTTGGATGTTTTCATACTGAGATTCCCTATTCCTATACCTTTGTCCTACTCTTGGGGTCTTTGTACCATTTACCTAATCTTACTTACCTAATCTTGTTTACCAAAACTTGAGTGTGTACATCCTATGACTTTCTAATTCTTTATGCCTTGTTAATCCATCCGTGCAAGCTCAGGGAATTCCTAAGCTTATTCCCCACAAGGGAGGTTAAAAAATATCTTACTAATGAATGCATATGTTAACCAGTAAATTAAAGAAGAAATTTAAAAATACATGGAAGCAAATGGAAACACACAGTCCAAACATTTGAGATGCAGCAAGGCAGTCCTAAGAGGCAATTAAATTGGAATTCAGGCCTATCTCAAAAAGCAAGAAAGGTCTCAAATACATAATCTCACACCTAAAGGAACTAGAAAGGTAGTAGCAAAGAGAGTTCAAAGACAGCAGAAGAACAGAAATAAAAAAGATTAGAGCAGAAATAAACCATATAGAATCCAAAAATACAGAAGACATTAATGAATCTCAGAAGAGATCAATGAATCTAAGAACTGTTTTTTTAAAAGAATAAACAAAACTGATAGACCCTTAGCCAAACTTCTCAAAAAGATAAGAGAGAAGACCTAAATAGATAAAATCATGAATGAAAGAGGAGAGATCACAACCAACACCACAGAAAGACAAACAATTATAATAGAACACTATGAAAAATTATATGTGAACAAACTGAAAAATCTGGAAGAAATGGACAAAGTCCTAGACACACACACTACAAAAACTCAAATGGGAAGAAACAGAAAATTTGAACAGGCCCATAACGAGCAAAGAAATTAAATCAGTTATCAAAAATCCCCCAATCTGCCAGGCCAGATGGGTTTCCAGGGGAATTATCCCAGATATTTACAGAACAGTTAATATCTATTCTCCTCAAACTGTTCCAAAAAATATATAAATGGAAGAAAAGCTTCCAAACTCATTCCATAAAGCCAGAATTACCTTGATTCCAAAACCAGACAAAGACCCCACTAAAAAGGAGATTTACAGGACAATATCACTGATGAACAAGGATACAAAAATTCTCAACAAGATACTAACAAATCGAATTCAACGGCATATAAAAAGAATTATTCACCATGATCAAGTGGGATTTATTCCTGGGCTCAGGGCTGGTTCACCATTTGCAAATCAATCAATGTGATACATCACATTAATAAAAGAAAAGATAAGAACCATATGATCCTGTCAATTGATGCAGACAAAGCATTTGATAAAATTCAGCATCCTTTCTTAATCAAAACCCTCGAGAAAGGCAGGATAGAAGGAACATACTTAAACATCATAAAAGCCATTTATGAAAAGCCCACAGCTAATATCATCCTCCATGGGGAAAAACTAAGCTTTCTCCCTGAGATCAGGAACATGACAGGGATGTTCACTCTCACCGCTGTTGTTTAACATAGTGTTGGAGGTTCCAGCATAAGCAATCAGGCAACAAAAGGAAATCAAAGGCATCAAAATTGGCAAAGATGAAGTTAAGCTTTCACTTTTTGCAGATGACATGATATTATACATGGAAAACCCAATAGACTCCACCAAAAGTCTGCTAGAACTGATACATGAATTCAGCAAAGTCGCAGGATACAAAATCAATGTACAGAAATCAGTTGCATTATTTTTTTTTAAATCTTTTTTCAACGTTTATTTATTTTTGGGACAGAGAGAGACAGAGCATGAATGGGGGAGGGGCAGAGAGAGAGGGAGACACAGAATCGGAAACAGGCTCCAGGCTCTGAGCCATCAGCCCAGAGCCTGACGCGGGGCTCGAACTCACGGACCGTGAGATCGTGACCTGGCTGAAGTTGGACGCTTAACCGACTGCGCCACCCAGGCACCCCATCAGTTGCATTCTTATACACTAACAATGAAGCAACAGAAAGACAAATAAAGAAACTGATCCCATTCACAATTGCACCAAGAAGCATAAAATACCTAGGAATAAATCTAACCAAAGATGTAAAAGATCTGTATGTTGAAAACTATAGAAAGCTTATGAAGGAAATTGAAGAAGATACAAAGAAATGGAAAAACATTCCATGCTCATGGATTGGAAGAATAAACATTGTCAAAACGTCAATACTACCCAAAGCTATCTACACATTCAATGCAATCCCAATCAAAATTGCACCAGCATTCTTCTCAAAGCCAAAACAAGCAATCCTAAAATTCATATGGAACCACAAAAGGACCCGAATAGCCAAAGTAATTTTGAAGAAGACCAAAGCAGGAGGCATCACAATCTCAGACCTTAGCCTCTACTACAAAGCTGTAGTCATCAAGACAGCATGGTATTGGCACAAAAACAGACACATAGACCAATGGAATAGAATAGAAACCCCAGAACTAGACCCACAAACGTATGGCCAACTAATCTTTGACAAAGCAGGAAAGAATATCCAATGGAAAAAAGACAGTCTCTTTAACAAATGGTGCTGGGAGAACTGGACAGCAACATACAGAAGAGAGAAACTAGACCACTTTCTTACACCATTCACAAAAACAAAATCAAAATGGATGAAGGACCTGAATGTGAGACAGGAGACCATCAAAACCCTAGAGGAGAAAGCAGGAAAAAAACCTCTGTGACCTCAGCCGCAGCAATTTCTTACTTGACACATCCCCAAAGGCAAGGGAATTAAAAGCAAAAATGAACTATTGGGACCTCATGAAGATAAAAAGCTTCTGCACTGCAAAGGAAACAACCAACAAAACTAAAAGGCAACCAACAGAATGGGAAAAGATATTTGCAAATGACATATTGGACAAAAGGCTAGTATCCAAAATCTATAAAGAACTCACCAAACTCCACACCTGAAAAACAAATAATCCAGTGAAGAAATGGGCAGAAGACATGAATAGACCCTTCTGTAAAGAAGACAGCCAGATGGCCAACAGGCACATGAAAAGATGCTCAACGTCACTCCTCATCAGGGAAATAGAAATCAAAACCACACTCACATACTACCTCACGCCAGTCAGAGTGGCTAAAATGAACAAATCAGGAGGCTATAGACGCTGGCGAGGATGTGGAGAAACAGGAACCCTCTTACACTGTTGGTGGGAATGCAAATTGGTGCAGCCGCTCTGGAAAGCAGTGTGGAGGTTCCTCAAAAAATTAAAAATAGATCTACCCTACGACCCAGCAATAGCACTGCTAGGAATTTACCCAAGGGATACAGGAGTGCTTATGCATAGGGGCACTTGTACCCCAATGTTTTAGCAGCACTTTCAACAATAGCCACATTATGGAAAGAGCCTCAATGTCCATCAAGTGACGAATGGATAAAGAAATTGTGGTTTATATACACAATGGAATACTACATGGCCATGAGAAAGAATGAAATATGGCCTTTTGTAGCAACGTGGATGGAACTGGAGAGTGTTATGCTAAGTGAAATAAGTCATACAGAGAAAGACAGATTCCATGTGTTTTCACTTTTATGTGGATCCTGAGAAACTTAACAGAAGTCTGTGGGGGAGAGGACGAAAAAAAAAAAAAAAAGAGGTTAGAGATGGAGTGAGCCAAAGCCTAAGAGACTCTTAAAAACTGAGAACAAACTGAGGGTAGATGGGGGGTGGGAGTGAGGGGAGGGTGGGTGATGGGTATTGAGGATGGCACCTTTTGGGATGAGCCCTGGATGTTGTATGGAAACCGATTTGACAATAAATTTCATATTAAAAAAATAAATAAAATGCAAGAAAAAGATGTGGTATATATATACAATGGAGTATTACTCAGCAATCCAAAAGAATGAAATCTTGCCATTTGCAACTATGTGGATGGAACTGGAGGGTATTATGCTAAGTGAAATTAGTCAGTCAGAGAAAGACAAATATCATATGACTTCACTCATATGAGGACTTTAAGAGACAAAACAAATGAACATAAGGGAAGGGAAACAAAAATATAAAAACAGGGAAGGGGACAAAACAGAAGAGACTCATACATATGGAGAACAAACAGAAGGTTACTGAAGGGGTTTTGGGAAAGGGGATGGGCTAAATGGGTAAGGGTCATTAAGGAATCTACTCCTGAAATCATTGTTGCACTATATGTTAACTAATTTGGATGTGAATTTAAAATAATAAAATTTAAAAACAAATAAATAAAAATAAAAATAAATGCTGATTGGAAGGGGCACGTGCACCCCAATGTTTATACTAGCATTATCAACAATAGCCAATTTATGGAAAGAGCCCAAAAAGCCATCTGCTGAGGAATGGATAAAAAAGATGTGGTGTATATATATATATATATATATATA
>NW_024412443.1:2164442-2194348 GCF_014898765.1 Herpailurus yagouaroundi
GTGTATATATATATATATATATATATATATATATATATATATACACACACACACACACACACACACACACACACACACACTGGAATACTACTCAGTAAGGAAAGGAATGAAATCTTGCCATTTGAAACAACACGGATAGAACCAGAGAGTATTATGTTAAGTGAAATAAGTCAGTGTGAGAAAGATATCATATTATTTCACTCATATGTGGAATTTGAGAAACTCAACACATGAACATAGGGGAAGGGAAGGAAATATAAGATTAAAACACAGAGGGAGAAGGGGCACCTGGGTGTCTCAATTGGTTAATCAACCACCTTTGATTCAGGTCATGATCTTGCAGTTTGTGAGTTTGAGCCCTACATCGGGCTCTGTGCTGACAGCTCGGAGTCTGGAGCCTGCTTCAGATTCTGTGTTTCTCTCTCTCTCTGCCCCTCCCAGGCTCCTGCTCTGTCTTTCCATCTCTCTCTCTCTCTGTGTGTGTCTCAAAAGTAAATAAACATTCTTTTTAATTTTACAAAACAAAACAAAAAAGAAACAGAGAGGGAGGCAAACTATAAGCGACACTTAAATACAGAGAACAAAGTGAGAGCTGCTAGAGGGGAGGTAGGTGGGGGATGGGCTAAAATGGGTGATGAGTATTAAGGAGGGCAATTGTTGGGATGAGCACTGGGTGTTACATGAAAGTGATGAGTCACTGGGTTCTATTCCCAAAAACGAATACTACATTGTTTGTTAACTAACTTTAACTTAAAGAAGAAAGAAAGAAAAAAAGAAAAAAAGAAAGAAAGAAAGAAAGAAAGAAAAGAAAGAAAGGAAGAGAGGAGAAGAGAAAAGGAAAGGAAAGGAAAGAAAAGTAAAACCCACAGCTAACATCATTCTTAATGGTGAACAACTGAGGAATTTACTTCTAAGATCAAGAAAAAGATAAGAAGGTCCACTCTCACTACTTTAATTCAATATGGTACTGGAAGTCCTGGACACAGCCATCAGACAACAAAATAAATAAAAGGTATCCAAATTGGTAAGGAAGAAGTAAAACTTCCACTATTTGAAGATGACATGATACTACAAATATAGAAAACCCAAAAGTCCCCACCAAAAAAACTACTAGAACTGATAAATGAATTAAATAAGATTGCAGGATACAAAAATCAATATACAGAAATCATTTTCATTTTTATACACTAATAATGACATACTAGAAAGTAAAATTAAGAAAACAATCTCATTTATAAATGCACCAAAAAGAATAAAATATCTAAAAACCAACTTAAGGAGGTGAAAGACCCGTACTCTGAGAACTATAAAACATGTGATTTCACTTATATGTGGAATTTAAGAAACACAACAGATGTACATAGGGGAAGGGAGAGAAAAATAACATAAAAACAGAGAGGGAAACAAACCATAAGAAACTCTTAAAGACAGAGAACTGAGGATTTCTGGAGGGTAGGTGGATGGGAAATGAACTAAATGGATGATGAGTATTAAGGAGGGTACTTGTAGGGATGAGCACTGGCTGTCATATGTAAGTGATGAATCACTGGGTTCTACTGAAATCAATACTATACTGTATGTTAACTAACTTGAATTTAAATAAGTTTAAAAATATATTGACAAAACAAATGGAAAATGCAAAGATATCCCATGCTCATGTATTGTAAGAACCAATATTGTTAAAATGTCCATACCACTTAAAGCCATCTAGAGATTCAATGCAACTCCTATCAAATACCAACAGCATTTTTCACAGAACTAGAACAAATAATCCTAAAATTTGTGTGGAACCACAAAAGACCTTGAATAGAGAAAGCAAACTTGGAAAGAAAAGTAAAGTTGGAGGCATCACAAATCCAGCCTTCATGTTATATTATAAAGCTGTAGTGATCAACACACTGTGGTACTGGCACAAAAATAGACACATAGATCAATGGAACAGAATAGAAAACCCAGAAATAAATCCATAATTATATGGTCAATTAATCTTTGACAAAGCAGGAAAGAATATCCAATTGGAAAAAGACAATCTCTTGAACATATGGTGCTGGGAAAACTAGACAGCTACATAGAAAAGAATAAAACTTGATCACTTTATTACACTATACAAAAATAAATGCAAAATGGAGATATCTTCCCACATGTGTTAGAAAGGCTAAAGTCACAAACACAAAAAATTTACAAGTGTTGATGAGAATATGGAGAAAAAAGAACCGTTGTGCACTTTTGGTGGGAATGTAAATTGGTGAAGCCATTGTGGAAAACGGTATGGAATTTCTTCGAAAATTTAAAAATCAGATTACCATATGATCCAGAATTTCTACTATTGGATATTTACCCAAAGAAAATGAAAATACTAATACAAAAAGATACAACTTCCCTTATGTTTGTTGCAATATTATTTACCATAGCCAAGATATGGAAGCAACACACATGTTCATACACAAAATAATGGATAAAGATGTATATATACATATATATCACATCAAGTCACTTGAACCTTATTAATAGTCCAATCTCTTCCATTCTTTGGTAAACCTTACAATTACTTTACATAGACCACCTTTCCCCCAAATACTCCAATTGCTTTTATTTCTGTGCATCAAAGGTGACCCACTTATCCAATGGCTCAGTAATATACAATGGAATATTACAATGAGCCATTGGATAGAATAAAATCTTGCCATTTGGAACAATATGGATAGGTCAAAATGGTATAGTACTAAGTTAAATAAGTCAGACAAATACTATATAAATTCACTAATATGTGGAATTTCAGGACAAAACAAACAATGGGGAAAGAGACAAAAGACAGACTCATACAGTGAACAAACTAGGGGATGTCAGAGAAAGATTGGTGGGGGGAATGAATGAAATAGATAAAAGGGATGAAGAATATACTCATATTGATGAGCACTGAAAAATGTATAGAATTGTTGAATCATTATTTTGTACACCGGAAATTAGTATAACACTGTATTATAAACTTGAAATTTGCTTTGAAAGTAAAGCTCTAGAGTTGGGGGCCAACATAGCAAAGGAAGTAGGGGGAATCCATACTTCCAGCGTCTCTCAAACAAAGAAGTGCTGAAGCCAAAGGACTTTGAACCCCAGAGCCTTGGAGGAAAAGAGACTGAATCTACTAGGAATAAAATGGGAAATCTGGAAAAAAGATAGGTGGGCAACTGCGAACTGGGGGAGATAAAAAAAAAGGCCTCATGGGCACGGAGGGGAGGGGAGTGTCTCTCCTTCTGCGGAGAGACAAAGGGAAAATAAAGAGCAGCTAGGGAAGTGCAGGACCTTATGTGGACAGGAGAAAGACCTCGGACTGAGACAGAGAGGCATCCGATCTCTAACTGTGGGGTTTTCTTCAGACTGGGGCCGGCTCCCTGTTCGCCCACCTGGGGGGGAAGGGAGTCAGGCCTGGGTGCGGTTGTAGGTCAGGGGCTCATTCCACAGCTGGAGAAAGCGGTTCCCTCCCTAGAGGCTGTGCGATAGTACAGAACCTGCCTGCGTCCACCACCCCCAGGTGCAGTGGCTGAGCCAAGGGTGCAGTCTGCAGGAGGAAAAGACCGCCCTTTCCTGGAGTGCTGTGGAAAAAAATAAAGTCTGCCTGCATCCGGACCCCAGGACTCGTGATGGTGAGGGCTGCAGCTCAGTCTTCAGTAGGAGAATACAGTCCTCCCTGAAGTGCTTTGGCGCAGACAAAGCCAGCCTGGACCACATATCGCCACACTGAGAGGTGTGCCAGAGCCCAAGGAGTGGGGACTTTGTTTTTTTTTTTTTTTTTTAATTTTTTTTCCACGTTTTTATTTTATTTTTGGGACAGAGAGAGAGACAGAGCATGAACGGGGGAGGGGCAGAGAGAGAGGGAGACACAGAATCGGAAACAGGCTCCAGGCTCCGAGCCATCAGCCCAGAGCCCGACGCGGGGCTCGAACTCACGGACCGCGAGATCGCGACCCGGCTGAAGTCGGACGCCCAACCGACTGCGCCACCCAGGCGCCCCAGGAGTGGGGACTTTGAATCCTAACCAAGCACAAGGTCAGGGAAGATGGCAGAGAGAGAAGGACTGCCCCTTATGTGCCCACAGCACAGTGAGAATGACTCCAATTGAGTCAACAGGATCTGGCTCCATGGAGAAGAGACTGTGGGATTACCATTTCCCGCCACCCTCCCCCCCTGCCCCACCACGACCAAGGCGGGGCCTCATGGATCACTCCTGGGGGCCATAGTGGAGGTGGGTCCAGATCACATCAAGCCACGCCCCTTTGCACTGGGTAACTGCCTATCCACCTGAGCAGCCCTGACCCTGCAGACAGCTCCTCCGGACAAACAATGCAGCATTGCCTGGATTAACTCTA
Organism: Herpailurus yagouaroundi; assembly: GCF_014898765.1. Taxonomy (NCBI): domain Eukaryota; kingdom Metazoa; phylum Chordata; class Mammalia; order Carnivora; family Felidae; genus Herpailurus; species Herpailurus yagouaroundi. The sequence continues at coordinate 2,168,807 of NW_024412443.1, forward strand.
GGTTAATTCTGGATATATAGATATATACTCCCCCAACCCATTTCTCCTCCTTATCTCTTCCCTCCCCTAAGCTGTTTACTCTGGTTATCGGTCTGTCTAAACAGACATATTTAACCCAATGTCTTGAAACATGTTCTATACCTCCTGCTTTACACTCCTTTCTCACTCTCTGGAATAATCAAGTCATATAGTTTCTCTGTCTGGGTAACTTTATCTTCATTTCATTTTCCTCACCTCCTCCTTTATTTTCCTTTCTGTCTCTCTGGATTAAGCCTTTCAGTCTCTCTGCCTAATCAATGTTTATTTTTTCTCCCCCACCCCCATGCCATTCCCGTCATTTTTCTCTTTGTATGTGCTCTTCCATTAGCACAGCCTCCACCCTCTTCTTTACTTGTAGTCCGTGTTTTGGGGTGTTTTTTTAGTCTTTAGGTTTTTGTTTTTGTTTGTTTGTTTCTTTTGTGTGTGTGTTTGCACATTTTTGTCTCCTCTTTGTCTATCTGTTTTCTTTACAGGGCTACTCCAAGGAACAAATCAATTAATATGAGTAGGGTAATAAAATAACCAAAGTCACAACAACAGAGAGCAAGTAACAATCTCTAAAAAAACACCTCGTGAAGGGCCAGGCCCTGGACAGTGTATGACCTCCCTTTAATATAGCAGTGCTTGCAAGTACAGAGCAAACAACAAGATTTTAAAACACATAAGGGACAGAAAACTAGCCAAAATGATGAAACAGAAGAATTCTCAAAAGAAATTCCAGGAAGTAGCGACAGGTAACATATTGATCAAAACCGATTTAAGCAATATAATGGAACAAGAATTTAGAATAATAGTCATAAAATCAATCATGGGGTTTCAAAAAGCATAGAGGACAGCAGAGAATCTATTGCTACAGAGATCAAGGGACTAAAAAATAGTCACAATGAATTAAAAAACGCTATAAATGAGGTGCAAAATAAAATGGAAGTGGCCAGAGTTGGGATTGAAGATGCAGAGGACAGAATAGGTGAATTAGAAGATAAAACTATGGAAAAAGAGGAAGCTGAGAAAAAGAGAGATTAAAAAAAATCCAGGAGTATGAGGGGAGAATTAGAGAGCTAAGTGATACAATCAAACAGAACAATATCCAAATCATAGGAATTCAGAAGAAGAAGAGAGAAATCACAGCTGAGAGCTTCCCCAATCTGGGGAAGAAAAAAGGCATTGAAATCCAAGAGGCATGAAGAACTCCCTTTGGACATAACTTGAATGAATCTTCTGCATGACATATCATAGTGAAACTGGCAAAATATAAAGATACAGAGAGAATTATGAAACCAGCTAGAGATAAACAGGTCTTAACATACAAAGGTAGACACAAGAGGGTAGTAGCAGACCTATATACTGAAACTTGGCAGGCCAGAAAGGAAATCTGCAGTGTGATGAACAGGAAAAATATGCAGCCAAGAATCTTTTACCCAGCAAGTCTGTCATTCAGAATAGAAGGAGAGATAAAGGTCTTCCCAAACAAACAAAAACTGAAGGAATTCATCACTACTAAACCAGCCCTACAAGAGATCCTAAGGGGATCCTTGGGAGATCCTAAGGGGATCCAAGGGGTACTCTGTGAGTGAAATGTTGCAAGGACCCCAAAGTACCAGAGACACCACTTCAAGCATGAAACCTACAAATATCACAATGACTCTAAACCCATATCTTTCTATAATAACACTGAATGTAAGTGGAATAAATGCTCCAACCAAAAGACATAGGGTATCAGAATGAATAAAAAAACAAATCCATCTATTTGCTGTCTCCAAGAGACTCATTTTACACCTGAGGACACCTTCAGATTGAAAGTGAGGGGATGGAGAACTGTCTATCATGCTACTGGAAGTCAAAAGAAAGCTGGAGTAGCCATACTTATATCAGAGAAACTAGACTTTAATTAAAGGCTGTAACAAGAGATGAAGAAGGACATTATATAATAATTACAGGGTTTATCCATCAGGAAGAACTAACAATTATAAATGTCTATGTACCAAATTTAAGAACACCCAAATATGTAAAACAATTAATCACAAACAAAAGCAAACTTATTGATAAGAATGTGGTAATTGCAGGGGACTTTAATACTCCACTGACAACAATGGATAGAACTTCCAGACAGAGAATAAATAAAGAAACAAGGGCCCTGAATTATATATTGGATCAGATGTACTTGAAGATATATTTAGAACTCTGCATCCCAAAGCAACAGAATATACTTTCTTCTCGAGTGCACATGGAACATTCTCCATGATAGATCACATACTGGGTCAGGGTCACAAAGCAGCCCTTAATAAGTATAAAGGGAATGAGATCATACTATGTACACTTTCAGACCACAATGCTATGAAATTTGAAATCAACCACAGGAAAAAGTCTGGAAAACCTCCAAAAGCATGGAGGTTAAAGAACATCCTACTAAAGAATGAATGGGTCAACCAGGCAATTAGAGAAGAAATTAAAAATATATATGGAAACAAATAAAAATGAAAATACAACAATCCAAACGCTTTGGGATGCAGCAAAGGCAGTCCCGAGAAGAACATACATTACAATCCAGGCCTATCTCAAGAAACAAGAAAAATCCCAAATACAAAATCTACCAGCACACCTAAAGGAAATAGAAGCAGAACAACAAAGACACCCCAAGCCCAGCAGAAGAAGAGAAATAATAAAGATCAGAGAAAATAAACAATATAGAATCTAAAAAAAAAAACAACAACTGTGGAGCAGATCAATGAAACCAAGAGTTGGTTTTTGGAAAAAATAAATAAAATTCATAAACCTCTAGCCAGTCTTCTCAAAAAGTAAAGAGAAGGGACCCAAATAGATAAAATCATGAATGAAAATGGAAAGATTACAACCACTCCTCAGAAATACAAGCAATTATCAGGGAATATTATGATATTCTAAAAAATTGGACAACCTAGAAGAAATGGGCAAATTCTTAAGCACCCACACACTTCCAAAAAACTCAAACAGGAAGAAATAGAAGATTTGAACAGACTCGTAACCAATGAAGAAATTGAATCAGTTATAAAAAATTTCCAAACAAAGAAGAGTCCAGGACCAGATGGCTTCCCTGGGGAATTCCACCAGAATTTAAAGCACAGATAATACCTATCCTTCTCAAGCTATTCCAAAAAATAGAAAGGGAAGGAAAACTTTCATACTCATTCTATGAAGCCAGCATTACTTTGATTCCTAAACCAGACAGACACCAGCAAAAAAAAAAAAAAAAAAAAAAAAAAAAAAGAGAACTAGAGGCCAATATCCATGATGAATATGGATGCAAAAATTCTCAACAAGATACTAGCAAATGGACTTCAACAGCCTATAAAAAGAATTATTCACCATGATCAAGTGGGATTCATTTTTGGGCTGCAGGGCTGGTTCAACATTCACAAATTAATCAATGTGATACATCACATTAATAAAAGAAAAGAAAAGAACCATATGATCCTGTCAATCAATGCAGAAAAAGCATTTGACAAAATTCAGCATAGTTTCTTAATAAAAACCCTTGAGAAAGTTGGGATAAAAGGAAAATATTTAACATCATAAAAGGCATTTATGAAAAGCCCACAGCTAGTATCATCCTCCATGGGGAAAAACTGAGAGGTTTCCCCCTGAGATCAGGAACATGACAGGGATGTTCACTCTCACCGCTGTTGTTTAACATAGTGTTGGAAATTCTAGCATAAGTAGTCAGACAACAAAATGAAATCAAGGCGTCGAAATCAGCAAAGATGAAGTCAAGTTTTCACTTTTTGCAGATGCCATGATAGTATACATGGAAAACCCGATAGACTCCACCAAAAGTCTGCTAGAACTGACACATGATTTCACCAAAGTCGCAGGAAACAAAATTAATGTACAGAAATTAGGGGCTCCTGGGTGGCGCAGTCGGTTAAGCCTCTGACTTCAGCCAGGTCACGATCTCGCGGTCTGGGTCATGATCTCGGGGTCCGTGAGTTCGAGCCCCGCGTCAGGCTCTGGGCTGATGGCTCGGAGCCTGGAGCCTGTTTCCGATTCTGTGTCTCCCTCTCTCTCTGCCCCTCCCCCGTTCATGCTCTGTCTCTCTCTGTCCCAAAAATAATTAAAAACGTTGAAAAAAAAAAGAAAAAAGAAATCAGTTGCATTCTCATACACTAATAATGAAGCAACAGAAAGACAAATAAAGAAACTGATCCCATTCACAATTGCACCAAGAAGCATAAAATACCTAGGAATAAACCTAACCAAAGATGTAAAAGATCTGTATGCTGAAAACTATAGAAAGCTTATGAAGGAAATTGAAGAAGATATAAAGAAATGGAAAAACATCCCGTGCTCATGGATTGGAAGAATAAATATTGTCAAAATGTCAATACTACCCAAAGCTATCTACACATTCAGTGCAATCCCAATCAAAATTGCACCAGCATTCTTCTCGAAACTAGAACAAGGAATCCTAAAATTTGTATGGAACCACAAAAAGCCCCGAATAGCCAAAGTAATATTGAAGAAGACCAAAGTGGGAGGCATCACAATCCCAGACTTAGCCTATACTACAAAGCTGTAATCATCAAGACAGCATGGTATTGGCACAAAAACAGACACATAGACCAATGGAATAGAATAGAAACCCCAGAACTAGACCCACACAAGTATGGCCAGCTAATCTTTGACAACGCAGGAAAGAGTATCCAATGGAAAAAAGACAGTCTCTTTAACAAATGGTGCTGGGAGAACTGGACAGCAACATGCAGAAGAATGAAACTAGACCATTTTCTTCCACCATTGACAAAAATAAACTCAAAATGGGTGAAGGACCTGAATGTGAGACAGGAAACCATTAAAACCCTAGAGGAGAAAGCAGGAAAAAAACCTCTGTGACCTCAGCCGCAGCAATTTCTTACTTTTCCCTTTGGGGAAGGCAAGGGAATTAAAAGCAAAAATGAACTATTGGGACCTCATGAAGATAAAAAGCTTCTGCGCTGCTAATGAAACAATCAACAAAACTAAAAAGCCACCAACGGAATGGGAAAAGATATTAGCAAATGGCATATCGGACAAAGGGCTAGTATCCGAAATCTATAAAGAACTCACCAAACTCCACACCTGAAAAACAAATAATCCAGTGAAGAAATGGGCAGAAGACATGAACAGACAGTTCTCTAAAGAAGACAACCAGATGGCCAACAGGCACATGAAAGGGTTCTCAACGTCGCTCCTCATCAGGGAAATACAAATCAAAACCACACTGAGATACCACCTCATGCCAGTCAGAGTGGCTAAAATGAACAAATTAGGAGGCTATAGACACTGGAGAGGATGTGGAGAAATGGGAACCCTCTTGCATTGTTGGTGGGAATGCAAACTGGTCGCGCTGCTCTGGAAAACAGTGTTGAGGTTCCTCAAAAAAATTAAAAATAGATCTACCCTACTACCCAGCTATAGCACTGGTAGGGATTTACCCAAGGGGTACAGGAGTGCTGATGCATAGAGCACTTGTACCCCAATGTTTATAACAGCACTTTCAACAATAGCCACATTATGGAAAGAGCCTCAATGTCCATCAAATGATGAATGGATAAAGAAATTGTGGTTTATATACACAATGGAGTACTACGTGGCAATGAGAAAGAATGAAATATGGCCTTTTGTTGCAACGTGGATGGAACTGGAGAGAGTTATGCTAAGTGAAATAAGTCAGGCAGAGAAAGACAGATACCACATGTTTTCACTCATAGGTGGATCCTGAGAAACTCAACAGAAGACCAGCGGGGAGGGGAAGGGGGAAAACAAAAAAAAAGTTACGGAGAGAGAGGGAGACAAACCATAAGGGACTCTTAAATACTGAGAATAAACTGAGGGTTGATGTGGGGATGAGGGAGGGGATAGTGGGTGATGGGCATTGAGAGATGGCACCTGTTGGGATGCACACTGGGTGTTGTATAGAAAACAATTTGCCAATAAATTTCATATTTAAAAAATAATAAAAATAAATTAAAATTTTTAAATAAAATTCAAATTTAAAAATAAAATAAAATATCAAAAAAGAAACCAATTTGACAATAATTTTCATATTAAAAAAGAAAGTAAATCTCTAATGTTCTCACCATATCACCAACAAGAAAATAATAATTATTTAAAGTTAAATATGTGTTAATATGCTTTACTGTGGTAAATACTTTGCAATTTATACAGGCACCAAATAATCGTCTTGTACACTTTAAACTTAGGCAACGTTGGGGTGCCTGATGGCTCAGTCGGTTAAACATCCAAATTCAGCTTAGGATATGATCTCACAGTTCATGGGTTGGAACCCCATGTTGAACTCTATGCTGACAGCTCAGAGCCTGGAGTCTGCTTTGAATTCTGTGTCTCCCTCTCTCTCTCCTCTTCCCCTGCTCTCTGTCTCTGTCTCTGTCTCTGTCTGTCTGTCTCTCTCTCTCAAAAATAAATAAATGTTAGGGGCACCTGGGTGGCTCAGTTGGTTAAGTGCCAACTTTGGCTCAGGTCATGATCTCTCAGCCCGTGAGTTCAAGCCCTGCATCAGGCTCTGTGCTGACAGCTCAGAGCCTGGAGCCCCCTTCAGATTCTGTCTTTCTCTCTCTCTCTCTTCCCTGCTCACACTCTGTCTCTCAAAAAAATAAATAATAAAATCATTTTTAAAAAATAAATAAATGTTAAACAAAAATAAAAAATAAACTTCAGCAATATTAATCCATTATATCTCAATAAAACTAGAGTAAAGGTCATTGAATACACTTGCACACAAATGTAAACATATACATTATCAAATAAAAAAATAAGGAATAAAAAAAGGGTCTTCTGCAAAAAACAAGGAGCCACATGTGGTAATATCTATAAGAAAAATAACTTCCTTTTAGATAACTATACATTAGAAATCATCATCACTGACATTTACTGAACATTTTTATATGCTTAGAAATAAAAATCCAAAGAAAATGAGTTGTCTATTTTCTTATTTGATTTTGATTTTTAGGGAAGTTTTCTCTCTAGGATTTTCTATTTGAATATTTCATCTAGGGGTGCCTGGGTGTCTCAGTCAGTTGAGCATCTGACTTAGGCTCAGGTCATGATCTTGCAGTTCAGGAGTTTGAGCCCTGCATTGGGCTCTATGCTGACAGCTCAGAGCCTGGAACCTCCTTTGGATTCTGTGTGTCCTCTCTCTTTGCCCTCCCCTTTTCACACTTTGTTTCTCTCTCAAAAATAAATAAGCATTAAAAAAAAAGAAAGAAAGAAAATTCCATCTAGTTGAGATCTAAGAGAAAAAGACCTCAAAATTACTTAACCATAATGAATCATCTCTGAGAGTACATCTTCATCTGCCCTATCATAAAAATATATTTTGAGGATTAAATTACATAATCTCTTTGAGAGTGCTAAATTGTACCACTGATGTTTATATGGTACTAATATGTGTTTAGTTGATAAATAAGTTTAGGGAATTTAAAATTTTTAAATACAAAACCACTAAGATGTAATGCAATTCTATCTCCCTAAATATATTAAAGTCTTTATTTTTGTCACTTGGAGAGGATGCTCTCTGAGAGGAGCATCTGTTATTTTTCTTAGTACTAACTTCTTCCAACAAAGTTTATGTTTCCCTCAAAAAAAACAAACAAATGTGAACATATATAGCAGCTTTGAGGTCATTGTTTATTTTATTCCACCAAAATACAAGCTTTTATGATGTATTTTCCCCTCCACTCAAACCTTGAGCTCTTCCTCAAATTTGTTTTTCTGAAGATCCTTCTAATTATCTTGAATAGCTTTTATTCATTATTTATTTATAATTGCTGTGCATTTTCCCATGATATGGATGTACCACAATTTATTCAACCATTATCAGACTGGTTGTTGCCAATCTTTGAGTAAACAATACCACAAAAATTACGCATGTGCAAATGTTAAGTATTAATACTTTTTTATTTCATTTATTTCAGAAAATTCTCCAAAGGGTAATTCCTGAGAAAAAATGTGAAGAAATATATATTTTAATAAGTTGTATTCCAAAAAAATGCATAGCAGTATATATTTATACCAGCACAGCACAAAGATGCCTTTTTCCATACATTATATCCATCAATAGATTTTAGAGTGCTTTCTGGTTTTTGATGAGGTGAGCAGTGTTAAGTAATATATACTACAATTAATTTGTATTCCCCATGGGCCATGGCTTGCTTGTTATTGTTAATTATGAATTTTGCAATAGATTTCACTCATAAACTTTTGTTAGGATTCATATGAGCTAGTATCAGAATCATATCTTTAATCACAGAACACTAAAGAAAACTTGGTCTACATCAAGAGAATCTTGACTTGGGCCTTATTGGGACTAAATAATTCTAACAGAAGTTTATCTCTTTTGTCATGTGAAAGTTGGGATTGCCCAAGATTGCATGGTCACAACGTCAGAGACAAGCCTTTCATGGGTCCCTTCACAGCCCATCATCTCAGTAGCAGCTGATTAGCTTTCCTGCTCATCTCTATGTTCTATCCAGTAGAAGCATCATCCACTCTGATCATATGCAACAATCTGTGTTTGCATGTTTCCACATGCAGTCATGGGTCTCATCTTGAGAAGTCCAATGCAACTCCCACTCATATTCATATAACTAACTGTAAAACTTTATTCATCTCTATGGGTCACTTGAACCTTATTGTTGGTCCAATCTGTTCCATTTTTTGGTAAACATTACAATTACTTTACATAGACCTACATTTCCCAAAATACTTCAATTGCTTTCATTTCTGTGCATCAAAGGTGACCCACTTACCCAATTATTATACATGAATTACAGTGTCTCATCAGAGCTTAAAAGTATTCCATAAGGAAAAAGACAATTCTGAATATTTACTGATTCCAGAGAGTCTGTTGAATATATAACATGGCCAAAGTTACCTTCTCTAGATAGGTGACAAGTAAGTAAAGCTTTTTAAGACATTTATCTTCACTCTCTAACTTGAGTTCAACTGCCCTTACTGGATGAAGAATCTGAAGCTAGAGCTAAGGAGAGATTTCAAAGACTTTAAACCAAAAGAAAACTCTTGTGGGGCCTGGGTGGTTCAATTGGTTAAGCGTCTGACTTCTGCTTAGGTCATGATCTCAGGGTTTGTGGGTTTGAGCGCAGTGTCTGGCTCTGTGCTGACAGCTTAGAGCCTGGATCCTGCTTCAGATTTCGTGTCTCCCTCTCTCTCTGCCACTCCCCCATTTATTCTCTCTCTCTCTCACAAACAAATAAATATTAAAAAATAAAAATAAAAAAAGAGAAAACCCACTACACTTGCTAATGGTAGGCATTATTTTTACTCAAAGCTAGGTACATCCATTTCTGAAGGGAGAATCTTTTTGAACTATACATAAACTGAGTCTTGATAATCTGAGAATGACTGGGAAAATTTATACACAAGGCAAGCAGGGAGAATAGAGCCAACATGTCAAGTTTGCCAGAGAATTCAAGAGAATTATTATTGTTTTTCTTAATAATATCAATTCCTTTTTACATATCAGTCACACTTATTTTTCCTAAGAAGTTTGTACTTCTAACAACAGGAATTAAGAAGACCTGCATCACCACCAACAACAAACAGAGGTAAGACTCAAGAACACTGAGAAATGTCTAAATATTGCAGGTCCAAAAAGGGAAGATTGGAACTTTGTTTATGCTTATAAACTGGTATGAAGAACAGCAGTTAGGTTAATCAATTTTGGAAACAAATGATCATAAACTGAGAGAAACTTTCTAACAAAGTATTTATGATTGAATTAATATTGTCAGTTATCGATGAGGTAATTTGCTAACAGGGCTACGGCAAAGTTCTTCATGCCAAAAAATGTGGCTGTGGATGATTCTAGAGTCTTTACCCTTAACTCTAGATAGCTATTTTCCACCTTGATATTTATGTGTTCTGTTTAGAGACTGGATGCTTCCTCAGGACTTTCTGAAAAGCCCTCACCATATCTTTGTTTCTCAAGATGTAGATGAGTGGATTTAGCATGGGTGTGAGGACAGTGCAAAATACAGATACAGCCTGTTCTTGATCAGGAGTGTGGGAAAAACCTGGTGTCATGTACATATAAACACATGGTCCTAGATAAAAACTTACCACTGTAAGATGAGATGAGCACGTGGCCAAGGCTTTGTTCCTGCCATGGGAAGATTTTGTATGAAGAACAGCAAGGAAGATGAAAGTGTAGGAAGCCATGATAAGTCCAAAAGGGACAATGCTAAAAGCAATGCCCATCGCTAAGACCACCAGCTCATAGGTGGAAGTGTCTTTGCATGAGATCTTCATGATTGCTGGCATCTCACAGAAGAAATGGTGGATTTCTCTGGAACCACAGATAGGTGGATTCATGGTATAGAATGTGTGGGCTGTGGAAGCTAATATGCCCCCAATCCAAGACACTATGGTCATTTGCAGACAGACCCTGTGGTTCATAATGACTACGTATCTCAAAGGGTTACAGACAGCTACATATCGGTCATAAGCCATAAGGGTCAAGAGTATGCATTCAGCACCCCCAAGAGTAAAGAAGAAAAATATCTGGATTCCACAGGCAAGACGTGTGATGTCTTTTCTTCCAGAGAAAAAGTTTATCATCATCTTTGGAACAGTGCTGCTGATGAGGGCCAGATCTATGAAAGACAGCTGGCTGAGTAGAAAGTACATTGGAGTGTGGAGCCTCATGTCTATCCATATGAGAAAGAAGAGAATGATATTCCCAGTGACTGCAGCAAGGTAGATCAGGATGATAATGTAGATAAGGATGCTGACATACTTCATATTGGGTAAGAGTCCTGAGAGAATAAAATCTGTTGTTAATGTCTCATTTTCTCCCTCCATGGCTATGACTGTTCTAGTTGAACCAAAAGAAGAAGACAAGGAAAACAAAAGCAAATGAAATGTTATAGGACCTCACAAAATATTTTTTATTGTTGATAAGTTATTGATATAATAATGCAAGATAAAATAAAACTCTACAAATTTCAGTGGCTTATGAAAACAAATGTGTTTTCTTGTCCCCATATCTGTGGGTCAGTTTTGCTTTAGGCTGAAGGTCAGGTACAGATATACTTCACCACATGTCTCTCAGTCTGCAGCTTGCTCTTCTCAAGGAAAATAGCAAAAGCTAAACAGGGGCAAGTAGAATCACATGATCTCCACTGAGGCCTGAGCTCAAGATTGACTACCATTTCCAACCACATTCCACCAACTAAAGCAAGTCACACACAAAGATCCCAACATCAATAGTGTGGAGAAGTAAACTCCACATACAGTGAATCATGAAAGCATGAGGAGTGAAGAAGGGGTTGGAAGCAATTAATATAAGCTATATGTTTCTCAAAACTCATAGACCACCATCCTCAGTTTCATGGTCTTGGTGCTGGGTTTTCAGATATCCCCTTATTTGATTCTTTTTTTTAACTAACTAGTCCCCACATCCAACAGGGAGCTTGAAATTATGACCCGAAGATCTAGAGTCTCATGCTCTACCAACTGAGCCACATATGTGCCCCCCATGATTCAATTCTTAATCTTCTGTTTAACGTGTTTGGTTAAGCCCTAATAATGAAGATCTATGGATATCCTATGATCACAAACTAATTTCACTATGGTGAACAATTCAATGTTATAGGTAGCCATTTAATATATGCATAGTTAGGTATGCGACAGGTACATGCATGAACACTTAGCAGTCCTTTGCCTGTGGATCTGGTTACATAAATCCATAGAAGAAGTCATAGATGGGTATGAAGTAGAATGCCATGAAATAAATCTGTTATTATCCCTGTATTTGAATGGAATTGGGATGTCATTTCCTAAAACATCACACATCAATTAAGAGATGAATGGATATAGTCAGTGGTGTGTTCTCCTTCAGATTTATTTATAGGAGCTCAATATGAAGCACATCAGGATCAACTCAGAAAAAATTATTAAATCAGGTTCTAGGAGCTGTAAACAAGTAATTACTTTATGCCTATATTCAAGAGGGAAGATAACCCTCTCTACAAGTTTACAGAAGTGAGAATGGAGAAATTTCTACTCTAAGAAGTTGGAACAAGTTAGAAGAAACTAAGCATGCTATGTAAATTTTTATGAGCATGTCACTAATTACTCAGATAGCATCTAGGCATGAATAAAACATAAACTTAGGAGCACCCGGGTGGCTCAGTCAGTTAAATATCCAACTTCGGGTCAGGTTTTGATCTCATTGTTCATGAGTTCAAGCCGTGCATCAGGCTCTGTGCTGACAGCTCAGAGCCATGAGCCTGCTTCAAAATCCGTGTCTCCATCTCTCTCTCTGCTCCTTTTTTAAAAAAATTTTTTAATGTTTATTTATTTTTGAGACAGAGAGAGACAGAGCATGAACGGGGGAGGGTCAGAGAGAGAGGGAGACACAGAATCCGAAGCAGGCTCCAGGCTCTGAGCTGTCAGCACAGAGCCCGACGCGGGGCTCGAACTCACGGACCGTGAGATCATGACCTGAGCCGAAGTCGGACGGTTAACCGACTGAGCCACCTAGGCTCCCCTCTCTGCTCCTTCTTTGCTCACACTCTCAAAAATAAATAGACATTAAAAATTTTAAATAAAACATAGATTTACAAGAAAATTGTAGAACAGAAAAGTGCAGTTGAGGTAGGGTAAAAGAAAAATTTCAAAAGGAAAATTCTGATTGAGACATGAAAAGTCTATTAAGAGTTTTTACTCTCCCAACCAAGACTACTGAGTGGTGTATCCTGGTGACACCAGTGGTGGTTTATAAATTCCTATTAAAAACATGAAGATGCACTGAGGATTTACTGTTAATGCTGTTTCATTGATATTTACTAGGTTTGTTTACTTCTGGGACCCAGAAATTATGTCTTCTCATCAGCTGACTACTTAATTTTCAGGTTGAGTGTATGCAAACCTCTTAGAGACAAGAATATGGAAATTGAAAAAAGAATCAGATCTAAGAGGTAATTTACTAAAAATTTTGTTTATATTATTATTTTTTTAATTTGAGAGAGAGAGAGAGAGAAAGCATGTGTGGGGGAGGGACAGAAAGAGAGAGAGAATCTCAAGCAGGCTCCACTCCTAGTGCAGGGCTTGATCCCATGACTGTGGAGATCATGACCTGAGCTGAAACCAAGAGTCTGTCGCTTAACTGACTGAGCCACCCAGGTGCCCCAGTAAAAATATTCTTAATGTTTGTCTCATATTCTTAAAGTTGCACACAGTTAATTGAACTAAATATTCTCCCCTGGCTTCTCAAGTTGCTGTGAAGGATTCTATTAACTGAAATACTACTCTGAAGAAGGGCAAAACAGCAGATATAATTATTTGAAATCAGGTCAGCCTTTTTTTAATTTCCATTTTACCTGTGTTCATGTACCTACACCCATGGATTTTCCTCATCACATTATATTTCCCCAAGTAGCAATGCTCCTTGTTACTTTCTGAGGGAAGCATGGTGTTGGGACACTTGAATATTTTGGTTTCCATTTGCAGGCAGGATTTCTGAGGTTATGTAGATAATTACAAGTATGCATGACAGCAGCAAGTGCCCCAGAGGATTCTTGAGGAAAACAGGAAACCACAGAGGAGGTAATTCCCTAGGCCTCGAGTAACTGATTTGTTTACCTACATGCATTGGGATTTTGCTCAAAACAAGACTATGGGAGAAAATTATCCTATTTATCCAAGACTTTATTCTACTGGGTTGCTTGAATAGAACCCATATTTTGGCCTCTCCTGGGGTCTCATATATTTGGGATTGATTTTCTGACTCATCAACAAGAATCACATACTTGTGAACCTTTAATAAATTTACATGAAGATAGTAAATTTTACTTTATCTGGTAGCAGCCATATAGAGAAGGGCTATTTACCTTTGAGAGATTCATAAGCATTATCTGTCAGGACAAACAGATACCATCATAAAACCTGGCCATCTTGGTTTTCAGACAATTTATTCTATAATAATTTCACAAGATATATATATATATATATATATATATATATATATATATATATATACACACACATAATTAGTGAAAAGGCTTTGTAAAAATGCACAATCACAAGTCACAATCAAGTGACTAGTGAAATCCACATGTGGCTCTCTCTTCCCACCTCCCTTCTTGCAGGTGATTATTGATTGATAACAAAGTGTGTATCTATCCAACCCTTTTCTATTCAGTATACATAGACATAAGATTCCTCAATACTTCATTTGTAAGTTTTTAAAATAAATATTTGTTTTGGAATGGCTTTAGATGTAAAGAAAGGGTGTGAGAAAAATAGAAAGGATTGAAGTATACCAGATTTATTTAATGTTAACCATGGTGTGTTTCTTAAAACTACAAAAATTAATATTGGTATATTACTATTATCTGAACTTTGGACTTCATTTGGATTTTACCAACTTTTACACTATTGTCATTATTTTCCTCTTCCAGGTTTCAATCCAGGATACTATGTTTCATTTAGTTATCATGTTTCCTTATTCTCCTCTGATCCATTTCTTAAAAACTTTAATTCACGTATTTAATTTCAAGATAGTTAACATAAAGTGTAGTCTTGGCTTCAGGAGAACAACCCAGTGATTCACCTTTTACATATGACACCCAGTGCTCGTACCAAAAAGTATCGTCCTTAATGGCCATCACCCGTTTAACCCACCTCCCTCCAACAACCCTCAGGTTGTTCTCTGTATTTCAGTCTCTTATGGTTTGCCTCCCTCTCTTTTTATCTTATTTTTTTTCTCTTCCCCTATGCTCTGTTTTGTTTCTTAAATTTCACATATAAGTGAAGTCATATGATATTTGTCTTTCTCTGACTGACTTATTTTGCTTATTATAACACACTCTAGTTCCATCCATGTTGTTGCAAATAACAAGATTTCATTCTTTTTGATCACCAAGTAGTATTCCACTGTATATGTATATCACAACTTTTTTATCCATTATTCATCAGTAGATGCACATTTAGGCTTTTTCTATAATTTGGCTATTGCTGATAGTGCTGCTATAAACTTTGGGGTAAATGTGTCTCTTAGAATCAGCATTTTTGTTTACTTTGGATAAGTACCTAGTAGTGCAATTGCTGAATTATTAGGTAATTCTACTTTTAATTTTTTAATGAATCTCCATATACTATTTTCCAGAGTGTCTGCATCAGTTTGCATTTCCACCAACAGTGAAAAAGGGTTACCCTTTTTCTTCATCCTCATCAACACCTATTTTTTCCTGAATTGTTAATTTTAGGCATTCTGACAGGTGTGAGGTGGAATCTCATCATGGCTTTGGTTTTTATTTCTCTGATAATTAGCGATGTTGAGCATCTTTTGATGTATCTGTTAGTCATTTGTATGTCTTCTTTGGAAAAGTATCTATTCATGTCTTCTGCCCATTTCTTCACTGGATTATTTGTTTTTGGGGGGTTGAGTCTGATAATTTTTTAATATTTTGGATACTAACCCTTTATCTGATATGTCATTTGCAAATATTTTCTCCCATTTGGTTGCCTTTTAGTTTTGCTGGTTGTTCCCTTTACTGTGCTTTTTATCTTAATGAGGTCCCTATACACCAATAATGAAGCAGGAGATATCAAGGAATCAATTCCATTTAC
The DNA here is from genome assembly GCF_014898765.1 of Herpailurus yagouaroundi. Taxonomy (NCBI): domain Eukaryota; kingdom Metazoa; phylum Chordata; class Mammalia; order Carnivora; family Felidae; genus Herpailurus; species Herpailurus yagouaroundi. The sequence goes on from NW_024412443.1 coordinate 2,184,470, forward strand.
AATTGTGCCCCACACTATAAGATACCTGGGCATAAACCAAACCAAAAAGTTAAAAAATCTATATGATGGAAAGTATAGAAAGATTATGAAAGGAATTGAAGACACAAAGAAATGGAAAAACATTTCATACTCATGGATTCAAAGAACAAATATTGTTAAAATATCTATACTACCCAAAGCAATCTACACATTCAATGCAACTTCTATTAAAATAACACCATCATTCTTCACAGAGATAGAACAAACAATTCTTAAATTTGTATGGAACCACCAAAGACCCTGAATAGCCAAAGTAAAGTTGAAAAAGAAAAAAAAGCTGGAGACATCACAATTCCAGACTTTAATATGTATTACAAAGCTGTAAGCATCAAGACAGGATGGTATTGGTACAAAAACAGACCCATAGATCAATGGAACTGAATAGAGAACCCAGAAAATGGACCCACAAATACATGGCCAACTAATCCTCATCAAAGCAGGAAAGAATTTCCAGTGGAAAGAATACAGTCTCTTCAGCAAATGGTGCTGGGAGAACCGGACAGCAACACGCAGAAGAATAAAACTGGACCACTTTCTTACACTATACACAAAAATAAATTCAAAATGGATGAAAGACCTAAACGTGAGATAGGAAACTATCAAAATCCTGCAGGAGAACACAGTCAGCAACCTCTTTGACCGAGGCCTCAACATCTTCTTACTAGACATGTCTCCAGAGGCAAGGAAATAAAAACAAAAATGAATTATTTTCACTTTATTATGATCCATTGTTTTAATTTTATTTATTTATTTTGAGAGAGAGAGAGATCCTATGTGTGCATGAGTGGGGAAAGAGCAGAGAAAATCCCAAACAAGCTCCTTGCTGTCATCCCAGAGCCTAAGGCAGGGCTTAAACCCAAGAACCACGAGATCATGACCTGAGCTGAAATCAAGAGTTGGACACTTAACCAACAGAGCCACCCAGGCATCCCTCCTCTGACCCATTTTTTAATGATTTTGACACTTAAAAAAGTATTGGTCAGATATTTAGGGATGATTATCATGTACATGATATTATGTTATGTTGGGCCATACATAGCATGAACACGAGTCATTGGTGGTGTTATTAACCTTCATCACCTGGTTAAGGTACTGTTAGCCAGGATTTCTCCATTTTAAAGTTACTATTTCTCTCTCCATACCCTTTATAAATTAAAGTTTATTTATTTTGAGAGAGAAACAGAGAGACCTTGAGTCGATAGGGACAGAGAAGGAGAATGAATCCCAAGCAGGTCCTATGCTGTCAGCACAGAGCCTGATGCATGGCTTGAGTACACAAACCATGAGATCATGACCTGAGCCAAAACCAAGAATCAGACCCTTAACTGACTGAGACACCCAGGTGCCCTCATCCCCAATTTTTGTTGTTGTTGTTGTTGTTACCCATTTTATTTCATTTTATATTTTATTTATTTTATTTTATTTTTTATTTCATAATTATTTTCTCAGGTTAATTAACATACAGTGTAGTCTTGGCTCTAGGAGTACAACCCCGTGATTCATCTCTTACATATGATACCCAGTGCTCATCCCAAAAAGTGCCCTCTTTAATGCCCGTCACCCATTTAACCCACCTCCCTCAAGCAACCCTCAGTTTGTTTTCTATATTTGAGTTTCTTAGGGTTTGCCTCCCTCTCTGTTTTTATCTTATTCTTGCTTCCCTTCCCCTGTGTTCATCTGTTGTGCTTCTTAAATTCCACATATGAGTGAAGTCATATGATATCTGACTTTCTCTGACTGATATATATGTGTATACACACACACACACACACACACACACACACACACACACATACACATATACATATATATACATATATGTATCACATCTTTTTTATTTTTTTCTTTTTCTTTTTTTAAATTTACATCCAACTTACCTAGCATATAGTGCAACAATTATTTCAAGAGTAGAATTCAGAGATTCATCACCTATATATAACAGCCAGTGCTCATTCCAACAACTGCCCTCCTCAATGCCCCTTGCCCATTTAGCCCATCCCCCCCACCCAAAACCTCTACAGAAACCCTCATTTGTTCTGTATCTAAAGTCTCTTATGTTTTGTCCCCCTCCCTGTTTTTATTTTATTTTTGCTTCCCTTCCCTTATGTTTACCTGTTTTGTATCTTAAATTGCACTATGGGTGAAGTCAAGATGTTTTGTCTTTCTCTGACTGACTTATTTCACTTAGCATAATACAATCTAGTACCATCCACATTGTTGCAAGTGACAAGATTCCAACCTTTATGATTGCCAAGTAATATTCCATCACACACACACACACACACACACACACACACACACACACACACCGCATCTTCTTTATCCATTCGTCAGTCAATGGACATTTGGGCTCTTTCCATATTTTGGGTATTGTCAATAGCACTGCTATAAACATTGGGGTGCATGTACCCTTTTGAAACAGCACTCCTGTATTCTTTGGATAAATACCTAGTAGTGCAATTGCTGGGTTGTAGGGTAGTTCTATTTTTAATTTTTTGAGAAAACTCCATACTGTTTTGAGAGTGGCTGCACCAGTTTGCATTCCCACCAGGAGTGCAAAAGTGTTCCTCTCTCTCTGCATCCTTGTCAACATCTGTTGTAGCCTGAATTGATAGCCAGCCATTCTGACTAGTGTGAAGTGGCATCTCATTGTGGTTTTGATTTGTATTTCTCTGATGATGAGTGATGTTGAGCATCTTTTCATGTGTCTGTTATCCATCTGGACGTCTACTTTGGAAAATGTCTATTCGTAACTTTCCTATTTAATCACTGGATTATGTTTTTGGGGGTGTTGAATTTGATAAGTTCTTCACAGATTTTGGATACTAACTCTTTATCTGATATGCCATTTGCAAATATCTTCTCCCATTCCATCAGTTGCCTTTTAGTTTTGCTGATTGTTGCCTCTGCCATGAAGAAGCTTTTTATCTTTATGAGGTCCCAATAGTTCATTTTTGTTTTTGTTTCCCTTGCCTCCAGAGACATATTGATTAAGAATTTGCTGTGGCTGAAGTCAGAGGTTTTTTTGCCTGCTTTCTCCTCTAGGATTTTGATGGCTTCCTGTCTTATGTTTAGGATGTTTAGGTCATCCAACCATTTCGAGTTTATTTTTGTGTATGGCGCAAGGAAGTGGTCGAGGCTCTTCTGCATGTTGCTGTCCAATTTTCCCAACACCATTTGCCAAAGGGACTGTCTTTATTCCACTGGATATTCTTTCCTGTTTTGCCAAAGATTAGTTGGCCAGACGTTTGTGGGTCAGTTTCTAGGTTCTCTATTCTGTTCCATTGATCTGAGTGTCTGTTTTTGTGTTAATACCATACTGTCTTGATGATTACAGCTTTGTAATACATTTTTTAAATGTTTATTTATTTTAGAGACAGAGAGACAGAGCACAAGTGGGGGAGGGGCAGAGACAGCTGGAGACAGAATCTGAAGCAGGCTGCAGGCTCTGGGCTGTCAGCACAGAGCCCAGCGCAAGGCTCAAACCCACGAACCACAAAATCATGACCTAAGCCGAAGTCAGACACTCAACCAACTGAGCCATCAAGGAGCCGCTGTAATACATTTTGAAGTCTGGGATTGTGATGCCTCCAGGTTCGGTTTTCTTTTTCAAGAGTGGTTTGGCTATTTGGGGTCTTTTCTGATTCCATACAAATTTTAGGATTCTTTGTTTTAGCTCTGTAAAAAATGCTGGTATTCTTTTGATACGGATTGCATCGAATATGTAGATTGTTTTGCATAGTATTGACATTTTAACAAAATTTGTTCTTCTAATCCATGAGCATGGAATGTTTTTCCTTTTTTTGTGGAAAAACAAATTTCTTTCATAAGCTTTCTATAGTTTTCAGTGTATAGATTTTTAACCTCTTTGGTTAGGTTTATTCATAGATATTTTATGGGGTTTGATACAATTGTAAATGGGATTGATTTCTTGATTTCTCTTTGTGTTGCTTCATTAGTGGTATATAGGAATGCAACCGATTTCTGTGCATTTATTTTATATCCTGCAACTTTACTGAATTCATGGATCATTTCTAGCATTTTTTTGGTGGACACTTTTGGGTTTTCCACATACAGTATCATGTTGTCTGTGAAAAGTGAAAGTTTGACTTCTTCATTGTTGATTTGGATGCCTTTCATTTCTTTCTGTTGTCTGATTAGTTAGGCTAGGACTTCCAACACTATGTTGAATAACAGTGGTGAGAATGAACATTCTTGTCACGTTCCCGATCTTAGGGGAAAAGCTCTCACTTTTTCCCCATTGAGGATGATATTAGCAGTGGGTCTTTTGTGTATGGCTTTTATGATCTTGAGGTATGATCCTTCTATCCCTACTTTCTTGAGGGTTTTTATCAAGAAATGATGCTGTCTTTTGTCAAATGGTTTCCCTGCACCTCTTGAGAGGATCATGTGGTTCTTATTATTTTGTTTATTAATGTGATGTATTGCAATGAGTTAGTTGTGGATATTTAACCAGCCCTGCATCCCAAATATAAATCCCACTTGGTCCTGGGGAATAATTCTTTTAAAGTTTTGTTGGATCCATTTGGCTAGTATCTTGAGAATTTTTGCATCCATGTTCATCAAAGGAATTGTTTTGTAGTTCTTTTTAGTGTGGTCTTTGTCTGGTTTTGGAATCAAGGTAATTCTGGCCTCATAGAATGAATTTGTAAGTTTTCTTCCATTTCTATTTTTTAGCCATCTTCAAAAGAATAGGTTTAACTCGTCAAAAAATATTTGGTAGACTTTCCCTGTAAAGCCATCTGGCACTGGAATAGTTTTTTGGGAGATTTTTGATTAGTCATTCAATTTATTTACTGGTTGTTGGTCTGTTAATATTTTATCTTTCTTCCTATTTCAGTTTTGGTACTGTATATGATTCTAGAAATTTGTCCATTCCTTCCAGATTTCCTAATTTATTGGCAATAACTGCTCAAAATATTTTCTTATTATTGTTTATATTTCTACAGTGTTGGTTGTGATCTCTCCTCTTTCATTATTCATTGCATTTATTTAGATCCTTTACTTTTTCTTTTTGATCAACTGGGTAGGGGGTTTCCAATTTTGTTAATTCTTTCAAAGAACACGCTCCTGGTTTCATTGATCTGTTAAAATGTTTTTTTTTATTTCCATAATATTGATTCTGTTCTACTCTACTCTTTCTCATATTCTGCTGGTTTGGGGCTTACTTGCTGTTCTTTTTCCTCCTCTTTATGGTGTAAGTTTAGGTTGTGTATCTGAGACATTTCTTCCTTCTTTAGGATGGCCTGTATTTCCTCTTCTGACTGCCTTTGCGACCAATAACTCTGGGATACCTGTTGTAATTTTCATTGGCTTTCATGTCCTTTTTTTTTCAGTCTTTGATTTTATTTTTTATATTAAATATAATTTATTGTCAAATTGGTTTCCACACAACACCCAGTGCTCATCCCAACAGGTGCCTCCTCAATGCCCACCACCCAATTTCCTCTCTCCCCCAACCCCCATCAACCCTCAGTTTGTTCTCAGTATTTAAGACTCTTCTGGTTTGCCTACCTACCTCTCTGTAACTTTTTTCCCTCACTTCCCCTCCCCATGGTCTTCTCTTAACTTTCTCAGGATTCACATATGAGTGGAAACATATGGTATCTGTCTTTCTCTGCCTGATTTAATTCACTTAGCATAATACCCTCCATCTACGTTGCTACAAATACAAATAATTAGTACTCCATCTTCTTTATCTATTTGTCAGTTGATGGACATTTAGGCTCTTTCCATAATTTGGCTATTGTTGAAAGTGCTGCTATAAACATTGGGGTACAAGTGCCCCTATGTATCAGCACTCCTGTATCCCTTGGGTAAATTCCTAGCAGTGCTATTGCTGGGTCATAGGGTAGATCTATTTTTAATTTTTTGAGGAACCTCAACACTGTTTTCCAGAGTGGCTGCACCTGTTTGCATTCTCACCAACAATGCAAGAGGGTTCCCATTTCTCCACATCCTCTCCAGCATCTATAGTCTCCTAATTTGTTCATTTTAGCCACTCTGACAGGCATGAGGTGGTATCTCAGTGTGGTTTTGATTTGTATTTCCCTGGTGAGGAGTGACATTGAGCATCTTTTCATGTGCTTGTTGGCCATCCAGATGTTTTCTTTAGAGAAATGTCTATTCATGTTTTCTGCCCATTTCTTCACTGGATTATTTGTTTTTCGGGTGTGGAGTTTGGTGAGTTCTTTATAGATTTTGGATACAAGCCCTTTGTCTGATATGTCATTTGCAAATATCTTTTCCCATTCCGTTGGTTGCCTTTTAGTTTTGTTGATTGTTTCCTTTGTAGTGCAGAGATTTTTATCTTCATGAGGTCCCAATAGTTCATTTTTGCTTTTAATTCCCTTGCCTTTGGGGATGTGTCAAGTAAGAAATTGCTGCGACTGAGGTCAGAGCGGTTTTCTCCTGCTTTCTCCTCTAGGGTATTGATGGTTTCCTGTCTCACATTCAGGTCCTTCACCCATTTTGAGATTATTTTTGTCAATGGTGTAAGAAAATGGTCTAGTTTCATCCTTCTGCATGTTGCTATCCAGTTCTCCCAGCACCATTTGCTGTCTTTTTTCCATTGGATACTCTTTCCTGCTTTGTCAAAGATTAGTTAGCCATACGTTTGTGAGTCTAGTTCTGGGGGTTCTAATCTATTCCATTGGTCTATGTGTCTGTTTTTGTGCCAATACCATGCTGTCTTGATGATTATAGCTTTGTAGTCGAGGCTAAAGACTGGGATTGTGATGCCTCCCACTTTGGTCTTCTTCTTCAATATTACTTTAGCTATTCGGGGTCTTTTGTGGTTCCATACAAATTTTAGGGTTGCTTGTTCAAGCTTTGAGAAGAATGCTGGTGCAATCTTGATTGGGATTGCATTGAATGTAGCTTTGAGTAGTATTGACATTTTGACAATATTTATTCTTCCAATCCATGAGCACGAGATGTTTTTTGATTTCTTTGTATCTTCTTCAATTTCCTTCATATGCTTTATATAGTTTTAAGCACACAGATCTTTTACATCCTTGGTTAGGTTTATTCCTAGGTATTTTATGATTTTTGGTTCAATTGTGATGCGATCAGATTCTTTATTTCTCTTTCTATTGCTTCTTTATTGGTGTATAAAAATATAACTGATTTCTGTACATTAATTTTGTACTCTGAGACTTTGCTGAAATCATGTATCAGTTCTAGTAGACTTTTAGTGCAGCCTGTCAGATTTTCCATGTAGAGTATCAGGTCATCTACAAAAAGTGAAAGTTTGACTTCATCTTTGCCAATTTTGATGCCTTTGATTTTATTTTGTTGTCTGATTGCTGATGCTACGACTTCCAACACTATGTTAAGCAACAGTGGTGAGAGTTGACATCCCTGTAGTGTTCCCGATCTCAGGGGGAAAGCTTTCAGTTTTTTCCCATTGAAGATGATGTCAACTGTGGGCTTTTCATGATGTTTAAGTATGTTATTTCTATCCTGATTTTCTCGAGGGATTTTATTAATCAAGGATGCTGAATTTTGTCAAATGCTTTTTCTGCATCGATTGACAGGATCATACGATTCTTTTATTTTCTTTTATTAATGTGATGTATCACATTGATTAATTTGTGAATATTGAACCAGCCCTACAGCCCAAGAATGAATCCCACTTGATCATGGTGAATAATTCTTTCTATAGGCTGTTGAATTCAATTTGCTAGTATCTTGTTGAGAATTTTTGCATCCATATTCATCAGGGATATTGGCCTGTAGTTCTCTTTTTTGCTGGGTCTCTGTCTAGTTTAGGTATCAAAGTAATGCTAGCTTCATAGAATGAGTATGGAAGTTTTCCTTCCCTTTCTATGTTTTGGAACAGCTTGAGAAGGATAGGTATTGTCTCTGCTTTAAATGTCTGGTAGAATTCCCCTGGGAACCAATCTGGTCCTGGACTCTTATTTGTTTGGAAATTTTTTATAACTGTTTCAATTTCCTCATTAGTTATGAGTCCATTCAAATCTTCTATTTCTTCCTGTTTGATTTTTGTGGAATTGTGTGGATGTTAGAAAAGTGTCCATTTTGGAATTCCGGAAGATGGCGGCGTAGGAGGACGCTGGGCTCACCACGCGTCCTGCTGATCACTTAGATTCCACCTACACCTGCCTAAATAACCCAGAAAACCGCCAGAGGATTAGCAGAATGGAGTCGCCAGAGCCAAGTGCAGACGAGAGGCCCACGGAAGAGGGTAGGAAGGGCAGCCAGGTGGTGCGCGCTCCACGGACTAGCGGGAGGGAGCCGGGGCGGAGGGGCGGCTCGCCAGCCAAGCAGAGCCCCCAAGTCTGCCTTGCAAAAAGCGGAGGGGCCTGAGGGACTGTGTTCCGACAGCAAGAGCGACTTAGCGTCTGGGAGGTCATAAGTGAACAGCTCTGCTCGGAAAGCGGGAAGCCTGGAGGACAAAGGGAGGGAGAGCTGCTGAGCCCCCGGACGACAGAGCTCAGTTTGGTGGGGAACAAAGGCGCTCGCCAGCGCCATCTCCCCCGCCCATCCCCCAGCCAAAATCCCAAAGAGAACCAGTTCCTGCCAGGGAACTTGCTTGCTCCGCGCAAACACCCAGCTCTGCGCTTCTGCGGAGCCAAACCTCTGGTGCTGTCTGATTCCCTCCCGCTGCCACAGGGACCCTCCTGAAGTGGATCACCTAAGGAGAAGCGAGCTAAGCCTGCCCCTCCTGCCCCTGTGCACCTTGCCTACCCACCCCAGCTAATACGCCAGATCCCCAGCATCACAAGCCTGGCAGTGTGCAAGTAGCCCAGACAGGCCACCCCACCCCACAGTGAATCCCGCCCCTAGGAGAGGGGAAGAGAAGGCACACACCAGTCTGACTGTGGACACAGCGGTGGGCTGGGGGCAGACATCAGGTCAGACTATGGCCCACCCACCAACTCCAGTTATACACCACAGCACAGGGGAAGTGCCCTACAGGTCCTCACCACGCCAGGGACTATCCAAAATGACCAAGCGAAAGAATTCCCCTCAGAAGAATATCCAGGAAATAACAACAGCTAATGAGCCGATCAAAAAGGATTTAAATAATATAACAGAAAGTGAATTTAGAATAATAGTCATAAAATTAATTGCTGGGCTTGATACAGTACAGGACAGCAGAGAATCTTTTGCTACAGAGATCAAGGGACTAAGGAACAGTCATAAGGAGCTGAAAATGCTTTAAACGAAATGCAAAACAAAATGGAAACCACCACGGCTCGGATTGAAGAGGCAGAGGAGAGAATAGGTGAACTAGAAGATAAAGTTATGGAAAAAGAGGAAGCTGTGAAAAAGAGAGATAAAAAATCCAGGAGTATGAGGGGAAAATTAGAGAACTAAGTGATATACTACAAAGAAATAATATACGCATGATTGGTATCCCAGAGGAGGAAGAGAGAGGGAAAGGTGATGAAGGGGTACTTGAAGAAATAATAGCTGAGAACTTCCCTGAAGTGGGGAAGGAAAAAGGCATTGAAATCCAAGAGGCACAGAGAACTTCCTTCAGACGTAACTTGAATCGATCTTCTGCACGACATATCATAGTGAAACTGGCAAAATACAAGGATAAAGAGAAAATTCTGAAAGCAGCAAGGGGTAAACGTGCCCTCACATATAAAGGGAGACCTATAAGACTCGTGACTGATCTCTCTTTTGAAACTTGGCAGGCCAGAAAGAATTGGCACGAGATTTTCAGTGTGCTAGACAGAAAAAATATGCAGCCGAGAATCCTTTATCCAGCAAGTCTGTCATTTAGAATAGAAGGAGAGATAAAGGTCTTCCCAAACAAACAAAAACTGAAGGAATTTGTCACCA
>NW_024412443.1:2199348-2273385 GCF_014898765.1 Herpailurus yagouaroundi
GTGATGGGTATTGAGGAGGGCACCTTTTGGGATGAGCACTGGGTGTTGTATGGAAACCAATTTGACAATAAATTTCATATATTAAAAAAAAAAGAAAATTGTCCATTTCTTCTAGGTTGTCCAATTTGTTGGCATATAATTTTTCATAATATTCCCTAATAATTGCTTGTATTTCTGAGGGAGTGGTTGTAATCTTTACATTTTCATTCATGATTTTATCTATTTGGGTCCCTTCTCTTTTCTTTTTGAGAAGCCTGGCTAGAGGTTTATGAATTTTATTTATTTTTTTCAAAAACCAACACTTGGTTTCATTGATCTGCTCTACAGTTTTTTTATATTCTATATTATTTATTTCTGCTCTGATCTTTATTATTTCTCTTCTTCTGCTGGGTTTGGGGTGTCTTTGCTGTTCTGCTTCTATTTCCTTTAGGTGTGCTGTTAGATTTTGTATTTGGAATTTTTCTTGTTTCTTGAGATAGGCCTGGATTGCAATGTATGTTCCTCTCAGGACTGCCTTTGCTGCATCCCAAAGCATTTGGATTGTTGTATTTTCATTTTCATTTGTTTCCATATAATTTTTAATTTCTTCTCTAATTGCCTGGTTGACCCATTATTCTTTAGTAGAATGTTTTTTAACCTCAATGCTTTTGGATATTTTCCAGACTCTTTCCTGTGGTTGATTTCAAGTGTCATAGCATTGTGATCTGAAAGTGTGCATGGTATTATCTCAATTCTTTTATACTTATGAAGGGCTGTTTTGTGACCCAGAATGTGATCTATCATGGAGAATGTTTCATGTGCACTCAAGAAGAAAGTATATTCTGCTCCTTTGCGATACAGAGTTCTAAATATATCTGTCAAGTCCATCTGGTCCAATGTATCATTCAGAGCCCTTGTTTCTTTATTGATCCTGTGTCTAGATGATCTATCCATTGTTGTAACTGGGGTATTAAAGTCCTCTGCAATTGCCACATTCTTATCAATAAGGTTGTTTATGTTTGTTATTAGCTCTTTTAAATATTTGGGTTCCTCCAAATTTGGTGCATAGACATTTATAATTGTTAGCTCTTCCTGATGGATAGACCTTGTAATTATTATATAATGCCCTTCTTCATCTCTTGTTACAGCCTTTAATTTAAAGTCTAGTTTGTCTGATATAATATGGCTACTCCCAGCTTTCTTTTGACTTCCAGTAGCATATAGATAGTTCTCCATCCCCTCACTTTCAATTTGAAAGTGTCCTCAGGTCTAAAATGAGTCTCTTGTAGACAGAAAATAGTTGGATCTTGTTTTTTTATCCATTCTGATACCCTATGTGTTTAGTTGGAGCATTTAGTCCATTTACTTTCAGTGTTATTATAGAAAAATATGGGTTTAGAGTCATTGTGATGTCCGTAGGTTTCATGCTTGTAGTGATGTCTCTGGTACTTTGTGATCCTTGCAACATTTCACTCACAGGATCCCCCTTAGTATCTCTTGTATGGCTGGTTTAGTGGTGATGAATTCCTTCAGTTTTTGGTTTTTTTGGGAAAACTTTTATCTATCCTTCTATTCTGAATGACAGACCTGCTGGATAAAGGATTCTCAGCTTCATATTTTTTCTGTTCATCACATTGAAGTTTTCCTGCCATTCCTTTCTGGCCTGCCATGTTTCAGTGGATAGGTCTGCTACTAGACTTATGGGTCTCCCTTTGTAAGTTAGAGCCTGTTTATTCCTTGCTGCTTTCAGAATTTTCTCTTTATCCCTGTATTTTGCCAGTTTCATTATGATATGTCATGCAGAAGATCAATTCAAGTTATGTCTGAAGCAAGTTCTCTGTGCCTCTTGGATTTCAATGCCTTTTTCCTTCCCCAGATCAGGGAAGTTCTCAGCTATGATTTGTTCAAGTACACCTTCAGCCCCTTTCTCTCTCTCTTCCTCTTCTGGATTCCTATGATATGTATATTGTTCAATTTGATTGCATCACTTAGTTATCTAATTCTCTCCCTGATAATCCTGAATTTTTTTCTTTGTTTTTCTCAGCTTCCTCTTTTTCAATAATTTTATCTTATAATTCACCTATTCTCCCCTCTTCCTCTTCAATCCATGCTGTGCCACCTCCATTTTATTTTGCACCTCATTTATAGCATCTTTTAATTCATCATGACTATTTTTTAGTCTCTTGATCTCTGTAGCAATAGATTCGCTGCTGTCTTCTTTACCTTTTTCAAGCCCAACAACTAATTTTATGACCATTATTATAAATTCTTGTTTAGTTATATTGTTTAAATTGGTTTTGATCAATTCATTAGCTGTCACCCCTTCCTGGAATTTCTTTTGAAGAGGGTTCTTCCTTTTCGTCATTTTGGCTAGTTTTCTGTCCTTTACGCATTTTAAAACCTTGTTGTGTGCTCTGCACCTGCAAGCACTGTATTAAAGGGAGGTCATATACTGTCTAGGCCTGGCCCTTCAGGAGGTGTTTTTTTGGAGATTGTTACTTGCTCTGTTGTTGTGACTTTGGTTATTTTTTTCCCTACTTGTAGTGATATTTTGGACCCTCTACCAGGTGTGCTTTGATTTGTTCCTTGGTGTAGCCCTGTAAAGGAAAACCAACAGACAGACACAGAGGAGACAAAAACACCCAAACACACAAATAAACCAAACAAACCAATAAACAAAAGCAAAGAACCAAAAACTAAAAACAATAAACACCAACTACAAGTAAAGAAGGGGGTGGAGGTGGTGCTAATGGAAGATCATATACAAAGAGAGAAATGACAGGAGTTGGGGGAGGGATGGGGAAGAAAAAATAAACATTGACTAGGCAGAGAGACTAAAAGGCTTATTCCATAGAGATATAAAGGAAAATAAAGAAGGAGGAGGGTGGGGAACAAAAATAAACTTACCCAGACAGAGAAACTTATGGCTTGATTATTCCATAGAGAGAAAAGAATGTAAAGAAGGAGGTGTAGAACATGTATGAAGAGAATGGATTAAATATGTCTGTTTAGACAAACCACTAACCAAAGTAACCAGCCTAGAGGAGGGATGAGATAAGCAGGAGAAATTGAGGTAGAATATATCTATATATCCAGAATTGACCTAGAATTAATCCAGGCAATGCTGCAGCACTGGTCTAGAGGAGTTGTCCATCTGGTTAAACACGGTGTGTTCAGCTCCAGAAGATATGCAGTCACCCAGTGTGGAGGGCCATGGTTTGGTGTATGCTTGCCCCGACTCCATTCTGGGTCCCTTGGATGATCCCTGAAGCTCTGCCTTGGTGGTGGTGGTGGTGGGGGGGGGGGAATGGCAATCCCCCAGTCTCTTTTCCATGGACCTGGACACGGTGGACTCCTTTTGAGTCATCCTCACTGTGCCGCCGGTGGAGATGGGCAGTCCTTCTCGCTCCACCAACTACCCTGACCCTGCCCTTGGCTAGGATTCAAAGTACCGTTCTGTGTACTCTGGCACTGGGGAAGCTCCTCTCAGTGTGGCCCGATATGTGGTCCTGTCTGGCTTTGTCTGTGCCAGCAGACTTCAAGGAGGGCCGTTGTATCCTACTGCGGACTACACTGCTGACCTCTCCACCAAGCCCTGGGGTGGCAGATGCAGGCAGGCTTTGTACTATTGCACAGCCCTCCAGGGAGGGGACTGCACCCCTGACCTACCACTGAACCCAAGGCTGGCTCCCCTTCTCACCAGGTGCATGAACAGGGAGCCAGCCCCTGGCTGAAGAAAGCCCCACAGCTAGAGATAGGATCCCTTTCAGTCCCAGACTGAGGTTTTTCTCTTCTCCAGACACGGTCCTACACTTCCCCAGCTGCTCTTTCTCTTCCCTTTGTCTCTCCACAGGAGGAGGATCCCTCTCCTCTGTGCCTACATGGTCTGTTTTATCTCCCTCAGTTTGCAATCACCCACCTGTCTTTTCTCAAGTTGTCCCATTTTCTTCCTGGTAGATTCAGTCTCTTTTCCTCCCAGACTCTTGGGGTACAAAATCCTTTGGCTCCAGCCCTTCTTTGTTTGAGAGACGTGAGATGTATAGATCCCCCTACTTCTCTGCCATGTTGACCCCTTTTCCATGTCCTTTTTAATTTCTTCCTTAATTTCTTGATTAACCCACTCATTCTTTAGTATGATGTTCTTTAATATCCAAGTATCCATGGTCTTTCCATGTCTTTTCTTATGGTTGATTTTGAGTTTCATAGTGTTGTGTTCGAAAATATGCACAGTATGATCTTCTTCATCTTTTTCTCCCTTCAGAGAGTCCCCTTTAAAATTTATTGTCAGCCTGGTTTAGTGGTCACAAACTGCTTTAGTTTTTGTTTGCCTAGAAAACTTTCTATCTCTACTTCTTTCTTAAAACACAAAAATTTTTAATGTTTTCTTTATTTTTGACAGAAAGAGGGAGACAGAGCATGAGCGGAGGAGGGGCAGAGAGAGAGGGAGACACAGAATCTGAAGCAGGCTCCAGGCTCTGCACTGTCAGCACAGAGCCCAATGCAGGGCTCGAACTCACAGACCGCAAGATCATGACCTGAGCCAAAGTCAGATGCTCAACCGACTGAGCCACCCAGGGGCCCCTCTCTATCTCTACTTCTATTTTGAATAACAGCCTTGCTGGATAAAGAATTCTTGGTTGTATATTTTTCCAATTCAGCACACTGAACATATCCTGCCATTCCTTTCTAGCCTGCCAAGTTTCTGTGGGTAGGTCTGCTGCAAACCTGATCTGTCTTCCCTTGTAGATTAAGGACTTTTTTTTTCCTTGCTGCTTTCATAATTTTTCCTTGTCTGTGTATTTCGTGAATTTGATTGTGATATGTTTGTTGATGGTTGGTTTTTGTTGAATCTAATGGGAGTTGTCTGTGCCCCCTGGATTTGGATGTTTGTGTCTTTCCCCAGGTTATAAAGTTTTCTGCTATGAATTACTCAAATAAACCTTCTACCCCTTTTTCTCTCTTCATCTTCTGGGACCCCTATGATTCTGATGTTATTCCTTTTTAATGAGTTACTTGTTCTCTAATTCTTGTATCATGTTATTTTGCCTTAGTCTCCCTCTTTTTTTTTTCTGCTTCATTATTCTCTAGAAGTTTGTACTCTATATCGCTGATTCGCTGCTCTGCTTCATCCATCCTTGCTGCCCTGGCATCCATTCAAGATTGCAGATCAGTTATACCATTTTTTATTTCATCCTTACTAGTTTTTACTTATTTAACTCAGCAGAAAGGGATTCTAATCTATTTTCAACCTCAGCTAGTATTCTTATTATCGTGATTCTAAATTCTGGTGCAGACATCTTTCTTGTATCTGTGTTGATTAAGTCCCTAGCTGTCATTACTTCCTGTTCTTTCTTTTGGGGTGAATTCCTTCGTTTTGTCATTTTGAAGGAAGAAAATGAATTAATAAAGTAAAGAAAAAATTAAACAATTAAAAACAACACAAGAAAAATCAAATAAAGGGTACTAGATCTTACGTGTGTTTTTGTGTGGTTGTTGAAAGAAACTTGATAGATTAGCGATAAAAGGGAAGGATAAGAAAAGGGAAAAAAGGACAAATAGAAAATGTTTGAAAATTTGACGATATGAATACAATAAAATAGAATAAAATGAAATGATGGAAGTAAAATAGAATATAAAAAGTTTACAAAAAAGTAAAAAAAATATAGTAGAAAAATTTAAAGGAAAATATTTTTAATAAAAAATGGAAAATAAAAATAATATTTTTCTCTTTCTGTATTTAAGAATAAGATAAGAAAACAAGTTGAATACATGGAGCAGCGAACAGAATCAAATATGATTGAAATTACATCCAGTTTCTCCTAGGAAAAAAAAAGAACAAAACTATGAAGCACTTTATAGTCTGTAGACTACGCAGGAGGAGAGACTTGTGGTGTTCCTGAAGAGCTCAGTTGGCCCAGTTGGGCGGGGTTTAATGTAATGGATCCACTCTCCACTAGGTGATGCTGTTTAGGTTACTGGTATGGATTGTGGCACATGTAGGCATGTATGCTAATATGCAGGAGGGGTAAAAGTGGCATCACTTAGCTACCCAGTCTCTAGTATCAGAACTCTGTGCTCTCCCAACCGACAATCAAGCACATCTCCTTGGTCTCCAGCTTCTGTCCATTTCCCACTTCTACACCGTCTGTGACCAAGCTGTCAGTCTGCCATGAGGCACCTCCATCCTGAGTTTTATCTCAGATGAGGCTATGTTTCTCAACCCCCCCACTTCTAAGAGACTGCAGCTTTGACCCACTCTGACTCTCTGGGGTAAGGGAGTGCTGAGCAATGGCCACTTGCCAGCCCACCCTCAGGAATATTCGCCCACCCTGCCACTGCCAATGCCCAGAGACTGTGAGCAGTATCAGCGTTCCCTAGAAAATGTTAGTGTGATTGTGTAGCATCAGCATTTCAGGGATTATGGCAAATCACAACACCCATCTGGCACCAAGCTCTGCCTTTAATGTCCTTATTCCAACACCAGGGAATGTGGTTGGTCTCCAGGGTCTGCTGGGACCTTTGCCTGTGGGGACGCAGGAAAGCCTCTACCAAATGTCCTCCTAGTGGGGGAACCGCCTCTCCCTATGTGGCCTGAGGATGCCTCGTACCTCACTTTTTGCTCCTAGGGTTCACCCTTCCCACCAGAGCACCGCCAGGTATTGAGCTGCAGAGTTTCAGACTCTGCACTTCCCCTGTTTATAGAGACTTCATGGAATTTAAACTCTCCTTTCTCCTTTTTTGTTCAGTCCCTTGCATACTCTTTCTTTTCTCTCCAGCTGCTTTCAAGCAGGTGTGAAGGATATTTTCTGTACTCTCCCCCTGTCTCCATCCTCTTTCTGCAAGCAAATGCAGCTCCCTGCTCTCTGTGGCTTTTCTCTCCCCCAGTTCTCTTCTCTGCACCATGCACCTTGTGAGTTCTGTGGTTCAGGTTATGCATATTGTTGTTAAACCTTAAATCAGTTTTCTAGGTGTGCAAGATGGTTTAATGTTGATCTAGCTGCATTTTAGGGATGAGAGACACACAAAACATTTCCATGGTTTTCTGCCATCTTGGCCCCTTGCCTCAAGAATATTTATTCTTTTGATCCATAAGCATGGAATGTTTTTCCATTTCTTTGTGTCATCTTCAATTTCTTTCATCAGTTTTTTTGTTATAGTTTCAAGAGTACAGGTTTTTACCTCTTTCATTAGGTTTATTCCTAGTATCTTATTATTTTTGGTGGAATTGTGAATGGGCTTATTTCTTAATTTCTCTTTTTGCTGCTTTATTATTGGTATATAGAAATGCAACAGATTTCTGTACATTTATTTTGTGACTTTAATGAATTTGTTCAACAATTCTAGCAGTGTTTTGAAGGAGTCTTTCATGTTTTCTATATATAGTATCATATTCTCCACAAGAGTGAAAATTTTACTTCTTCCTACTGATTTGGATGTCTTTTGTCTCTTTGTGTTGTTTGGTTGCTGTGGCTAAGACTTCCAGTGCTGTGTTGAATAAAATTAATAAGAGTGGATATCACTGTTTTGTTCCTAGTCTTAGCTGGAAAAACCCTTAATTTTTCACCATTGAGTATAATCATAGCTGTGAGTTTTTCATATATGACCTTTATTATGTTGAAGTATGTTCCCTCTAAACCTACATTGTTAGAGTATTTATCATGAGGTGATAGTTTGTCAAATGCTTTCTCTGTATTTATTGAAATGATCATCTGGTTCTTGTTGTGTGGTGCATCACATTGAGTGATTTTTGAACATTTAAAATATTGTACACTCTCACATGCCTGGAAAATATCCAACTTCATGGTGGTGAATAAGTTTTTAAATGTATTATTAGAATCGGTTTGTTAATATTTTTTTTGTTTGTTTGTTTGCTGAAGACTTTGCATCTATGTTCATCAGATACTGGCCTGTAGTTTGTTTTCTTTCTTTGTAGGGTTTTTTTCCCCGGGTTTTAGCAAGAAGGTAATACTAGCCATGTAGAACAAATTCAGCTTTCATACCTCCTCAGTTTTTTGGATAGTTCAAGAAGAATGGGTGTTAACTATTCTTTAAATGTTTGGTAGAATTTGCCTGTGATGCCATCTAGCCCAGGACTTTTTATTGTTGTTTACTGATTCAATTTCACTGCTAGTAATAGGCTCAAATTTTCTATTTGTTCCTTCTCAGTTTTGGGAGGTGAAATGTTTATAGAAATCTAACCAGTTATTCTAGGTTGGCTAATTTGTTAGCATATAATTTTTTTATAATATTTTCTTATTATTTTTTGTTTTCTGTGATGTTTTGTTTTTATTTTTCCTCTTTTATTCTTTATTTGACTTGAGCCATATCTATTTATTTATCATCTATCTATCTGTCTATCTATCTATATTTTCTTTATGAGTCTGGCTAAAGATTTATCAATTTTGTTCATCTTATGAAAGAACTAGTTCCTAGTTTCCTTGAACTTTTTTTGAAAAGAATGAACTATTTCATTCATTTCTGGTCTAATATTTATTTCTTTTCTTCCTCTGGCTTTGGACTTTATTTTATTTTATTTTTGACTTTGTTTTTTTTTTTTTTAATCTCTAATTCCTGTAGGTGTAAGGTAAAGTAAAGTTGTTTATTTGAGATTTTTCTTGCCTTTTTAGGTAGACTTGTGTTGCTATAATCTTCCATTTTAGAACAGCTTTGTTGCAGCCCAAAGATTTTGGATTATTGTGTTTTTATTTTTATTTGTCTCCATGCATTTTTTAAATTTCTTGATTGAACCATTCACTATTTGGTAGAAGATTATTTAATCTCCATGTTTGTATTTTTTTTCCATATATTTTTCTTGTGGTTGATTTCCAGTTTCTTACCATTGTGGTCAGAGAAGATATGTGGCATTATTTCAATCTTTTTTACTTTATTGAGACTAGTTTTGTGGAATAGCATATGATCTATTCTGGAAAATGTTTGATGTTCACTTGAAAAGAATGAGTTTTCTGCTGTTTGGGGATGAAAATTTCTGAGTATACCTGTTAGATCTACCTGGTTCAATGTGCTTTCAAAGCCACCATTTTCTTGTTGGTTTCCTGTCTGGATGATTTATTCATTGATGAAAGTGGGCATTAAAGCCCCCTACTATTATTGTATTACTATTGATTTCTTCCTTTATGTTTGCTATTAGTTGCCTATCTATTTGGGTGTTCCCATGTTAGATGCATAAATATTTACTGTTGTTATATCTTATTGGATTTTTGTCTTTATGATTATGTAGTGTCTTTCTTTGTCTCTTATTACAGTCTTTGTTTTAAAATCTATTTTGTTTAGGGGTGCCTGGGTGGCTCAGTCAGTTAAGTGTCCAACTTTGGCTCAGGCCATGATCTCAGTTTGTGAGTTTGAGGCTTGCATTGGGCTCTGTGCTGACAGCTGGGAGCCTGGAACCTGCTTCGAATTGTGTGTGTGTGTGTGTGTGTGTGTGTGTGCCCTTCTTCCATTCACTTTCTGTCTCTCTCTCTCTCTCTCTCAAAAATAAAAAATTAAAAAAAATTAAACAATTAAAAATAAAAAATATATAATCTGTTTTGTTTGATATAAGCATTGCTACCCCAGCTTTCTTTTTGTTTTGATTTGCTTGGCAAATGTTTTCCATCCCTTTCCTTTCAATCTGCATGAGACTTTAGGTCTGAAAATAGTCTCTAGTTGGCAGCATACAGATCAGTCTTGCTTTTTTGTTGCAGAACAAGCCGGAGACACCATAATAATGTCCTGAAAGAAAGGGACAGAGCAGCAAGAAACTGAAAGCAGTTTCATTCCCAGGATAGAAGGCTGCCAGGGCTTCTTACTGTCTCCAGAAGGACATCATATTGGTGCCAGGCCTGGCAAGAATGTTTTGTGTGGTGTCAGAAGTACTCACCACCCAGTATGGAATACACTGCAGGTGCAGGACCTGTCAAGATGCCAAATACTATGTTGTATGTGCTTGCTGTTATCAGACAATTTGCAAAAATAAAAGAGGCTTGATCCAGTGGACCGATGCTTCAGCTCCTGGAGAGTCTTAGCCCCCTGCTTTCCAATTCTCTCATCACTGCACCTTTAGGACCTGTCTCTCTACAGCTGGTACAGGAACAGGGACCTGAAGGTGGAAGTGTGCAGCATGCTGAAGAAATGCCAAGGGAATGAAGGGAACTTTAGATCCCTTTAGAGCTGGGGAAGCTCATCCTTCGGGATTTCTGCAGGCTAAGTATGGGGATTCACCTCATCTAATTATAACTCACATATTCAGCTCTTGCAGACTCTATTAAAGAGCTCAGGGATAAAAGTGAAACATTTCGGGTTTGAGGGTTTGTTTTATTTAGTGAAGAAACATTGTTATAGGTTTACACACTCTGGCAGAAATGCTTTGAATCAGAAACGATGGAATTTGGTTTTACATGCTTTGGACTGTGCTCATCAACAAGGAGAAGTAATCCCTCTCTCTGTATGGTCTTAATGTAATTTAATTTCCCTGGCTTTACAGCCCTTGCAGTCAGAATCCGGGTAAGAAGGGGGCATTGGTCCTCGCAACCTTTCATGGCTGAAAGTGATCATGAGCTTGTAGATAATGAGGACTCAGAGCCCAAGCCCCTACTCCCACCACCGCAGGAACAGAAATCTACAGGGCCTTGGGTTAATGGCCAAGAGATAGTTGCAGTTCAAGCTTCTGCTCCCCTGCCTCTCGCACTACCCCATGGCCCTGAGCTGGTCAACCCTTTTACAGAAACTAAATGTTCCACTTATTAAAAAAAAAACAAAAAAACAAAACAGAAAAAAACAAACATTTATTGATACTTCCACTCAGAGCATCACAGTTCCTGTTTCCCTCATGATGCAGATGCTTCAACAAGCTACGCCTGCAGGGGACACTGAATGCCTGCTAGTATGCCTGCAGTTTATACTGTCAACATTACCCAAATTCCTCCTAATCAGCAGCCCTCAGGGAAGGCAATGATTTGATCATATTCCTTTAAGTTTTAAAGTCATTAAGGATTTGAAACAGGCTTGTTTGAAACATTTGAAACAGAATATAGTGTTAATTCCCCCTATATGTTGGGATTGGTGTCTGGGTTTAGCAAATTCAGAGAGACTCATTCCATGGGATTTGGGAGGTGCTAGGTTGCACTGTCTTAAATGCTTCTGAATTTTTGCAATTTAGAACTTGGTGGGATGAAGAAGCACAGATACAGGCCTGGTGTAATGCTGCAACAAATCCTCTGGTGCCTATTACCTAAGAACAACTTACCGGAACTGAACAAGGATTTGGCATACTGGTTCAGCTTCAGTATGATGATCAAGCAGTGATACAAGTTAGATTGTGCTGCCTTAATGCCTTGGAGAAAAAAGCTACCCCTGGACAGGCTACACCTTCTTTTGTTCAAGCCAAACAGAGTCCTAACGAGCCCAATGGAGATTTCATCACTCCACTAAAGGATGTTATTATAAAAACTGTTTCTCAGGCAGGTTCACAGGATCTCCTCTTACAACTGCTGACTTTTGATAATGCTAATAAATGCCAACAAACTTTACACCCAGTGAAGGCTCAAGGAGGTGACTTAACTGATTATTGAAAGGCCTGTCAAGATATTGGCTGAGAGGTCTATAAAATGGGGCCACTGGCAGTGGCTATTCAAGGTACTGGACCTTGCAAACAGTCCAAGTGTTTTCGCTGTGGCAAATTGGGACATTATAAAAGGGATTGTCAACAGCCTAGTCGGAACAATCCCCATGATCTACCATGGCCTCCAGAACAAAATACTAAACCTCCTGGGTTATGCCCCCCAGTGCAATAAAGGCTACCATTTTGCAAATCAATGTAGATCGAAATTCCATAAGAATGGAGCTCCCCTGACATCTAGGTTGGGGAAACGGGATAATGCCTTCCCCCCCACAAGGGTCCGAATATAAACAATATGGGGGATCAGATTCCACATTGTTATCCTGTGAGCAACAGGGCTTATCACGCAAATCTGTCCATGACCTCCTCCATGCCACATGAGGGAGCGCTGCATTAGATATCCCTGCTCCAGATTCTCTGGTCCTTGAACCCTCCATGAGAATTTATAAGGTTAAAACTAGGATTTATGGCCCTCTTCCTGCAGGGTCCATTGGCCTTCTTACTGGATGAAGTAGTCTTACATACAAGGGAGTTCGTGTCCACTTAGGAATTATAGATGCTGATTTTAAGGATGAAATTTTAGTAATTATTAGTACTTTTGTCCCTTATAGTGTCAGGGCAGGAGATCAAATTGCCCAACTATTGTTGCCTTACATTGCTTTAAATTCCATGCCCGTAGAATGACAGGGAGGGTTTGGATCTACCAACAAACAGGTATTTTGGCAAACATTTCTGAAGGACAGAAGGCCTGAGATGACCTTACAAATTAATAGAAAGTTGTTTACTGGCCTGGTAGACTCAGGAGCTGATGTCAACATCATTGCTTCTAAGTTTTGGCCTAAGAATTGGCCACTTCGACCTGTATCCACAGTCTTTACAGGTGTAGGAAAAGCTACTGATATCCAACAGAGTGTTGAAATTTTTCTATGTAAAGGGCTTGAATGCCAGGCTGCTACTATCCAGACTTATGTTACTGATATAGCTATTAATCTGTGGGGAAGAGACCTATTAAGTCAAAGGGGAACATATATTAATATTCCTTATGTTTCCCCTGCTGCAACCAATATGATGTCCAAAACGAATTATAATCCATTAATAGGGCTTGGACAACAAGCAAATGGGCATTTGGAACCAATTGCTGCTGAAATGCGGTCTCCTTATATGGGACTGGGATATCCTGTACAGAATCCAAATTTAGCGTAAGGGCCACTGTTTCTGAACAACGTTATGCTTTTTTTTTTTTTTCAACGTTTATTTATTTTTGGGACAGAGAGAGACAGAGCATGAACGGGCGAGGGGCAGAGAGAGAGGGAGACACAGAATCGGAAACAGGCTCCAGGCTCTGAGCCATCAGCCCAGAGCCCGACGTGGGGCTCGAACTCACGGACTGTGAGATCGTGACCTGGTTGAAGTCGGACGCTTAACCGACTGCGCCACCCAGGCGCCCCATATGCTTTACCATTAAAATGGTTAACATCTTCCTTGGTGTGGGTGGAACAGTGGCCCCTTCTGAAGGAGAAATTAGAGGCTTTAAAGCAATTAGTGCAAGAACAATTGGATTCAGGTCATGTAGAAATGTCCACCAGTCCATGGAATTCTCCTGTGTTTGTGGTAAAGAAAAAATCTGGAAAATGGAGAATGTTAACTGACTTAAGAAAGGTAAATGAGGTTACACAACTTGTGGGAGCTTTGCAACCTGGGCTCCCTTCTCCTACTATGATTCCTCAGAACCAGTCATTAATTATAGTAGATTTAAAAGATTGTTTTTTTCACAACTCTAATACAGCCAGATGATAGAGAAACATTTGCTTTTTGTGTACCTTCATACAATCATATAGCTCCTGTGAAACGCTATCAACGGAAAGTGTTTCCACAAGGTATGCTTAATAGCCCCACTATGTGTCAGCATTTTGTTAATCAGCTGCTTTCACAATTACACATTCAGTTTCCACAGGCATTGATTACCCATTACATGGATGATAATCTTTTTGCTGCAAAAACCCCTACACCGGTAGAAGATCTTTATCAGGCTGCTTGATTATTGTTACCCAAATATGGCCTAATAATAGCCGAGGATAAGCTTCAAACCCAAGATCCCTTCCTTTATCTTGGTGCAAAAATTCACAAGGCAACAATCATTCCCAAAAAGTACAAATACTCTGAGATAATTTAAAAACTGTAAACAATTTTCAGAAGTTACTAGGAGATATAAATTGGTTGCAACCTGTTTTGGGAATACCGACTTAAACCTTATCTCATCTTTTCCAAACATTAGCCAGTGATCCCAACCTTAACAGCCCTAGGGTCCTCACAAAAAAGGCAGAGGCTGACCTCCAATGGATTGAAAATCATATTCAGAATTGTCATCTCACTTGTATTTGACTTAATGTTCCTAATCAATTATTGATTTTTCCTAGTCCACGTTCTCCAACTGCGGTCTTACAGCAGGATGGGGGAATCATTGAATGGCTGTTTTTACCAAATAAGGACATTAAAATTCTTACCATACATCTGGATAAAATTGGGAATATAATTTGGAGAGGCCGATCCCAATTACATGTGCTTAATGGTGGTGATCCCTCCTCTATAATTATTCTTTTATCATATCAACAAATTGATGTGGCTTACCAAACTAATATATAATGGCAAATAGCCTTGTCCAATTACATAGGGAAATTAGACAATCACTATCCAAGAGATATTGTAATTTCTCAAGGTTACATTATGGATTTGGTCAAAGATAATTCAAGACCAGCCTTTGGCAGATGCTGAGACATATTTTACAGATGGAAACGGTCATGGTAAAGCTTCTATACATGGTCCTATTTCTAAGACACCCTATACATCTACCCAAAAGGCTGAATTAGCATCCATTAAAGAATTGTTGCATTTTGTACCTGCCTCCTTCAATACTGTAACAGATTCACAATATGTATGGTTAATTAACATCCTAAACATTGAAACTGCACATATCGTTCCACAAAATGAATTACATCATCTGTTTTTACATTTACAAGAATTAATACGGCATAGGCAACACCCTTTATATATCACTCATATTCGCAGTAATTCTAACCTTCCTGGCCCATTAGCCTAAGGAAATTCCATTGCTGATGACTTATTACAAGGCACCTTACAAATGGCACAACAGGAGCATATGCTTCACCATACTAATGCTCAAGGACTTGCCCATAGACAGGCTATATCACACGCTCAGTCAAAAGACATTGTTAGTACCTGTCCTTGTTGCAACCCCCTCACTGTGGCTCCATACATCTCTGTAGTGAATCCTCATGGACTACAGGCAAATGAACTTTGGCAGTCTGAATTTAGCCATATTCCTGCTTTTGGTAAACTCTCTTATGTGCATGTTACTGTGGATACCTTCTCTGGATATATATGGGCCCACAGCACGTACCGGAGAAAAGGCTATGCACGTTACTGCTCATTTCCTTGAAACCTTTACAATTCTAGGTATCCCACAATGCATTAAAACTGATATGTATCTCATAAGGTGGTCCATTTCTTTGCAGCCTGACAAATTACTCATCTTACTGGCATGCCCTATAACCCTCAAGGTCAAGGGATCATAGAACACACTCATCAGGTACTTAAAAATATGTTAATTAAACAAAAAGGGGGAGAAGAAGAAGGACTTAGACTTACACCATGGGAACAATTACATCGTCCCTTATATACTTTACATTTCTTGGACATACAAGGACCCCATACATATCCTGCTGCTGAGGTACACTGGCACAAGCAAAAGAATGAAGACTGTTCATCAGTTGGTATATTGGAAAGATGAGAAGGGATACTGGGAAAAGGGAGAGGTTGTTGTGTGGGGCAGAGGGTATGCTTATATCTCTACAGATTAAGGCTACCAGTGGTTACCCAGTCACCGCTTGAAACCCAGGCATGAGCCAATCCAAGTGACCTCGGTTTGACCTGACCCCACTAGTCGAAGAGTTTCGCCAAATGCCATCCAGAAACCAATAATTGTGCCCAATGTGCCACACCCTTTTCTGAGGTGCACTAGGACTTCTCAACCTCCTACTTGGGGACAAATTAAGAGGCTGATTCATGATGTTGAAAAAATATTGATGCAGGCTCACAGCCCACAAACCCCTGCTCACCTTTTCCTTGCAATGGTTGGGGTTATCACTACAATGGTAAGTGCTGATAACTATACTTACTGGGCTTACATCCCTCATCCACCTGTCAATCAGGGCGTAGATTGGTATGACTCCCCCATGCCGGTATATACAAATGACACTGAATGGACCCCTGGGCCATTTGACAGCAGAGGACTGAATAGGCCAAATGAAGAAGGAACTGTTATGAATTATACTATAGGGATTGAAGGTTCTCCTATATATTTTGGTTATGGGAAACACTGCCTCAAAAGTAAGCCTCAAGCATGGCTGTCTATTATTAAAAATGGGACCCAGCACAAACATATTTTCTTACTATCAGCCCATTCTCCAATTGGCTCCAATCTTAATGACACTCTTCCAATGCTTCCATCTTGTGCTACTCATACATTGTCAGAATGGAATGGATGGGTGACTTGGGAAGCATGTATAGGGGAGATAGGGCGAGTTCTTTTAAATACTTCCTAAGGAAGTGTCATTGATTGGAGCCCTAGGGGCTCAGCTCGCCTTAAAAATTCATTACAAAATCTATGATGGTGTGTTCATAATCATACTATCAGCACCACTGCTAATGGCTCAATTGTTTGGCACAGTGCGGGATTTTCTGCACTCAGTCCTCATTTACAACAAGGACCATTACAAAAGCATATTTGGAAATTAACTGATGCCCTCCACCAGGGTAGCACATATTGGAAGGGCACATATTATAAAAACAGCTCCAGCAATATTTCTACTTTATCTTTCATGGTCAATAGTATCCAGTACATACGGGCTTGTGTCCATTTGCCATACGTACTATTAAAAGGACATAGTTTGGAATGATTCTGAGACCCTTATAACCTGTGTTTACTGCTCATTATATACTTGTCTTAACAATTCTATACCCTTTAATATGTCATCCAAAAGCTTATATTTACTTGGAGCCTGCACCAGCCTGTGTCTGCCAGTTCACATGTCTCAACCATGGCAACATTCTCCAGAAATGTATCTGATGGACCATGCTCTATGGCGAATTCTTCATCGATCCCAATGATTTGTTGGAATGCTTGTCGCAGCTATTAGAGGCATTATTGCTGTGACTGCTGCCGCAGCTACTGCAGCTCTCTCGTTATACCAACCTGTGCAGACAGTACAACTTGTGCAACAATGGCATGAGAAATCACACCGACTTTGGAATACACAATGGGACAGTGACAGTAGACTGTCCAGTGAAATTGCAGACCTGCAACAGGCTGTGATACTGCTGGGAAATCAATTAGTGAGCCTACAAAGACAAATATCATTAAAATGTGATTGGAATGCTACATCAATAAGTGTAACCCTGTTACCATTTAATAACACTAAATTGCCACGGAATGATGTTAAGAGACACTTGCTTGGACATTCTAATGTGTCTATGGACATTCAACATCTGCAAGCAGAGATATAGGAGGCTTCCAAAACAAATCTGGACATGTTATCCAGTTCTAAGATCTTAGAAATTTTATCAGAGGGATTGGGAAAATTAAACCCTATAGAGCATGTTAAGATTTTTAGTTTCTCTACTGCTATTCTGTTTGTATTAATATGCAGGGTATTTATCTTTGCATGTACAGTCTGGCGCCAGGGACGACGAGCCTGTCAACGAACCAACTGACAATTTGGGTTATGCAATGTCTTCCTACAGTCCATTGTATACAAACAAAAAGGGGGAGACATTGGAGAACAAGAAGCTGGAGGCACTGTAAGAATGTCCTGAAGGAAAGGGATGGAGCAGGAAGGAACTGAACGCTGTTTCATTCCCAGGACAGAAGGCCACGGGGACTGCACATTCTCTTCAGAGGGACATCATACCGGCACCAGGCCAGGGATAAGAATGTTTTGTCTGGTGCCAGATGTACTCATGACCCAGTATGGAATACACTGCAGGTGCAGGGCCTGTCAAGATGCCAAATACAATGTTGTATGTGCTTGCTGTTATCAGACAATTTGCAAAAATAAAAGAGGCTTGATCCAGGGGCCGATGGTTCGGCTCCTGGAGAGTCTTAGCTCCCTGCTTTCCAATTCTCTCATCTCTGCACCTTTAGGCCTATCTCTCTACACTTTTTTATCCATTCAGTCACCCTATGTGTTTTGAATGGGGCACTTAGTCCATTTTGACTCAAGTAATTATTGGTAGTTAGGTACTTATTGTCATCTTGTTACTTGTTTTACAATCCTTTTTGTAGTTCTCTGTTTCTTCTCTTGCTGTCTTCCCTTATCATTTGATCGCTTTCTTCAGTGATATGCTTGGATATTTTCCTTTCCGTTTTTTCCTTCCCTTTCCTTTCCTTTCCTTTCCTTTCTTCTCCTCTCCTCTCCTCTCCTCTCCTCTCCTCTCCTCTCCTCTCCTCTCTTCTTTTCTTTTCTTTCCTTTTCATTTTTGTATATCTTTACAAGTTTTTGATTTGTGGCTAGTATTAGGTTGATGTATAACATTTTATGTATATAGCAGTCTATATTAAGGTGGTCACTTAAGTTTGAACCCATTCTAGAAGTGCTAAATTTTTATTCCTACAATTCCTACACATTCCTACACATTCCTACACTACGTATATTATGCCATACTTTACATCCTTTTGTGATTTCCTTGACTAATATTTTTTAAACATTTTATTTATTTATTTATCTTAAGGAATCTACACCCAATGTGGGGCTTGAACTCACAACCTTGAGATCAAGAGTTGCATTGTCTTCCAACTGAGCTAGTCAGGTGCCCCTCATTGACTAATTTTTATAGATACAGTCCATTTACTGCTTTTGTGCTTTATCTTCTGTACTGTTTTTTAAATATATTAACCTATTACTTCTTTTATTATGTTTGTATTTATCTGTGAACTTTTTTCTTTTATTAGTTTTTGTACTCCTTCTCTTTCCACAGAATTCCCTTTAACATTTCTTGTAAGGCTGGTTTAGTGGTGATAAACTCCTTTAACTTTTGTTTGTCTGGGAAATTCTTTATTTCTCTTTCTATTATGAATGGTGACCTTGCTGGATAGAATATCTTTGGCTGCAGGTTTTTTTTTTTTTTCCTTTTAGCATTTTGAATATATCAGACCATTCACTTATGGCCTAAAAACTTTCTGCTGAAAAATCAGCTGATAGCTTTATGAGGTTTCCTTATATATATTCCTTTCTTGTCTCTTGCTGCTTTCTTGTCTCTTTATCATTATTTTTTGACATTTTAATTATTCTGTGTCCTGATGTAAATCTCATTGGGTTGAATTTGTTGGGGGCTCTCTGCACCTCCTGGATCTGCATGTGTGTTTCCTTCCCCAGATTAGGGAAATTTCAGGTATGATTTCTTCAAATATATTTTATGCCCCCATTTTCTCTCTCTTCTCCTGGGATCCTTACAATGAAAATGTTTTTATACTTGATGGTGTCACTGAGTTCCCTTAACCTATTCTCATTTATTATTCTTTCTTTTTGCTGTTCAGCTTGATTGCCTTCCATTACTGTTTTCCAGGTCCCTGATCCATTCTTCTGCTTTCTTTAGTATATTATTTATTCCTTCTAGGTATTTTTGACTTCAATTATTGACTTCTTCACTTCTGATTGGTTCTGTTTTTATAATTTCTATGTCTTTGTTGAAGGTCTCATTGATGTCCTCCCTTGTTTTTCTCAAGTCCAGTGAATTTCTTTATGACATCCCCCTTTAGTTTTATCTTTATCTTTATTCATTACTTTGAATTCTCTATCAGACATATAGTTATCTCCCTTTCATTTATCGTTTTTTTTTTTTCCTGTTATTTTGTCCTGATCTTTCTTTTGGGATATGTTATTCTGTCTCCTCATTTTGTCTCATTCTCTATTTCTATATATTAGGAAAGTAGTGGACTTATGAAGAAGTCCTGTAGTATATTAGGATATCCTGTAGTAGAAGTCCTGTAGTATATTAGGATTAGATATAGTATATCTGTATATTAGGAAAGTAGTGGACTTATGAAGAAGTCCTGTAGTGTCCTATAGTGCAATGTCCCTTGTTCACTAGAACCAGTTGCTTCAAGGATGTCTAACTGCATGTGCCCTACTGTTGTGGTTGAGACATGTTTGCCTTTAGTCCAGCTAGCTTCAATGACCCCTTTGCCTGTCGTGGTCAGGGTTTGGTCCTTGTGCTGTCAAGGACAACCTTGTGGGGCAACCTTGTGCTTATAGTTGAGTCAGACCAGGTGCCTTCCCTTAGCCCCTTTGCTGGATATGTGGGCATATCAAAATGCAGGGTTCTCTCTGTGCATTGCCCTATGAGAGGCCTTTAGTGATGAGCAGAACCTACAGTCAGAACAGATGTCTGCCCCTAATCTATCTGCTAGGGTTGCTGTGACCTTGAACTACAAGGCTCTTTTCTTGTGCTGTCCTTTGTAAGATTTTTGTTGGTGGGTGGGACTGGCAATCAGGTCAAATATCTATCCCAGCCCACTTCTGGGGCTATGATCAAACTGGTATATGTGGTTATCTTCCCCTTTCCCCAGGGCAAGAGTCACTTTGGAATGATGCTGGCCACTGTTAGGGCTGCTTGTGAAATGAGATGCAGTAGGTACTGCTTTGGAAGGACTCCTGCTGAGTGGGGCAGGTTGGATGGGGTGAATCTAATGGATAATGTGGAATGGGATATGTGGTGTTAGCGAGCTATGTGGAAAGTGTGGTGCTGGTTCTTACAGGTGTCTGGGTATCTAGGCTGGGTGGGAGGAGGGAAATGGTGCCTACAAGTTCTTTTATTCTTAGAGAAATCCCTTAAAAATCCATGCCCCTCTAGCACAAGTTCTGAGATTAGTAAATACATCTCCTTCTCATATACCCTAGGCACTTTTCAAACTGGTGCTTCTATGCTGTTTCTCCACTAGGTTGTTTATTATACTTTCTATAAGGGTGAGGACAGTTTCCTATTGTCCTCCAGCTCTCCTAGCACCAAGCATGATGAATTTTAAAGTACCTGTAGTTATGCCCTACTGACTTCAAAAACTCATGCAGTTAAGCCCTGCCTGGTTTTCAAAGCCAAATATTGCAAGGATTTGTCTTCCCAGTACAAGGGTCTGGGGTGCCTGGTGTGGGATCTGCTCTTCTCCCTTGTCCACATTGGGGTGTCCCACTGGGAGTTTGATTCCTGACCATTTTTCCACCCCTCTTACCCTTCTAGATGTGACCTCCTGTCTAGGATTAACTGTGGAGAGAGTTGTGCCAGTCTTTGTGTCATTGTCTGGGTTAGTTGCATTGATGTGGCTGTTATCTAGGTGTATCCATGGGACAAGGTGAGCTTAGGATCCTCCTACTCTGCTATCTTCTGAGATTCCCTGATATATATGTTTTTAACATGGGTTAACTCCTCTTGTAAAGTAGAAACAGAATCCGATAAAATCCAGGCACAAACTAGAAAGTTAAATGCAGTGTCCAATGATATCCATGGTTCTTTGATCTTTTTAGCTGACTGCCCCCAAGAATTCCTTCCTGGTTTGGGTCAATCCTCCTATTTGGATTCAGTATTTTTACTATTATCGGAATTCTTGTCCCTGTAAAACTTTGTGTCCTCTCTATAGTTTCATGTTATAAGGACACCACCCAAATAATGGTCACTCAACAATTTGAAATGATTTCTAAGGCTTATGACACCTCACACGAGGAAGATCCAAAAACTCCAGAAGACATTTGGCCTTAAAGGAACTTGACGGTAAAGCCTTTTTCCATTCTGGCACTCTTGTGGCTCAAATGTGGCCTAAAGCTCCTAAGGAAATCATTTTTCTCCTCTTGAAACATGCCACACTGGGAATGAGTCTTCCTGAAGAAAACAAGAGCAATAATCCTTGATGATTTAGCATCACTGCTTAATGTCAAGGAAACAAAGGAATATAAGAACAGCAGCCACTACCAGGCCAGGGGACAACCTAATCACACAAAGGACAACAACAACTAATCAGTGGTAAACTCCCAGTGCTGATTCAAAGGTAAAGATTGACCTGACACACATTGTTGAGTTCTATTTGCAAATGTAAACCCCTGTAAGCACTCCAATACCAGAGCAATGAAAGCCAGGAAACTAATGTTGACCCTGGCTGGCCCCATGACTTTGACGTGGACTCTGTCACCTCAAGATGACTTTTCCCCCAGTTGCTTGTTGAATTCCCCATTGTGTAAGCCCCTTCATGAATATGTATGTGCCCTCAGCTTAAAACTTCCCCAATTTTGCTGTTCAGGGAAACATTGCTTTGAGAAATACCCCAAATGTTCTCCTTACTTGTTACAAGCAAAACCTTTCTTTTCCATTCTGGCCTGGCTGTGTCTTTTGGCTTGACACCCACCAAGAGGTCAACCCAGTCTCAGGCAGCACTGCCTTCTGAAGGCTGATCAGGGATGCTTTCAGAGAAAGATCAAGATCAAAGGGGAAAATGTGACAAACTGGCATGACTAGAAACATTTTAAAATAGAGCCAGAGTGGCCACTGCAGAAAAGCTCACTTACCTGCCTTTGTATGAACTGGGATATAATCTTTGGATTGGGAAAATATCAGGTGTTTTAAGCAATTGCTGGACAAGTTGGAGAGCGGGGGTGGTAATGGACATCCTGATCACAAGACTGATGGTTGTGGACTTTCTGAAGATAGAATCAGTAGTCTATCAGTGTAACTTAGCTTGTCATCACACATAGAAAACTTTTTTTTCTGTTCTCCGACTCTTGTAATTTCCCCCTTCCTTTTTCCTCTTAGAAACTCCTTGCTTTTATCCTGTAAGTGGGACACTATTTGGGTTTCTGCCTGAATCTGTGCTCACTGAATGGCAATTTTTGATTCTGAAATAAACACTCATTTGTCTATCATTGTGGCTCTTATTTTCAGGTTAACATTACACAAGTGTGGTACACTTGTTACAGTTAATATATCAATATAATATATTCTTATTAGCTAAAGTCCATACATCATTCAGACTTACTTACTTTTTTCCTAATGTGCTTTTTCTGTCCCACATGACATCTAGTCATCAGTCCCAGGATCCCACATGACATCTAGTCATCAGTATGGTCTCTCTTTGTCTTTTATTTATTCACTCATTCCTTCATTCATTTATTCTAAGTAGCTTCATGTCCAGTGTGGAGCCCAATGCCTGGGGCTCAAACGCACAACCCTGAGATCAAGACCTGAGCTGAGATCAAGACTTGGAAGCTTAACCTCTTTAGCCACACAAGCACCCCTCTCTTTGTCTTTTAGATACACATTTAGCTAGACTCCCTCCTTCCAGGCTCCCTTGTATTTTCATGATTTCTCCCATGGCCACCTCCTCTGCTCTCACAGGTGCCATTACAGTAACAGGACATGACTCCAGGGTCTCCCCTACAGCCTGAAGCTGTCTCCAGTCTCCAGATGTTCTGTCCAGCTGCTCCCTTGTGGCTGCCCTGAACTCAGTGAGACCCACACTACACTTGTGCTGATGTATTCTTTCCTCTTCACACCTCATCTCCTCACATCTCCTTCCTCCTGCCTGTCTACTGCTGTTGGCTGGTTCTTGCAGGGTATCCCAGATGTGCTAGAAAGACAACATTGAAAGTCTGCTCCCCAAATCTCCAGTCTGCACTATGACCCTGACTGCCATTTGCTCCCCTTCACCCCACTGTGCTCCACCCTTCACCCCCCTGCCCTCCCTTCACTCCACGGCCCTCTTCCCTTCAACCCACTTCCCCTCCCTTCACCCCTTTGCCCCTCCCTTTGCCCTATTCTCCTCTCCCTTCACACACTGCTGCCTTCCCTTCACACTGCATTATTCCCTTCACGCCACTGCCCCCGTCCCTTAACCACACTGCTCCCCTCCCATCAAAAAACTGTCCCCTCCCTTTACCCCACATCCCCCTCTCCCTTTACCACATTGCCACTCTTCTGCATACTGCCCTCCTCCCTTTACCCCACTCCCCTCCTCTCTTAACCACACTGCCTCCCTCCCTTCACCACACTGCTTCTCTCCCTTCACCCCACTGCATTATTCCCTTCACCACACTGCTCCCCTCCCTTCACTAAACTGCCCCCCTCCCTTCACCACACTGCCCTCTTCCCTTTACCACAGTGCCCTCCTCCCTTCACCACACTGCACCCCTCCCTTCACCACACTGCCCTCCTCCCTTCACCACACTGCCCTCCTCCCTTCACCACACTGCTCCCCTCCCTTCACCACACTGCCCTCCTCCCTTCACCACACTGCACCCCTCCCTTCACCACACTGCACCCCTCCCTTCACCACACTGCCCTCTTCCCTTCACCACACTGCACCCCTCCCTTCACCACACTGCCCTCCTCCCATCACCGCACTGCCCCCCTCCCTTCACCCCACAGCCCCCTCTCCCTTTACCACACTGCCCTCCTCCCTTCACCCCACTGCCCTCCTGCCTTCACCACACTGCCCCCTCCCTTCACCCCACAGCTCCCTCTCCCTTTACCACACTGCCCGCCTTTACCATGCTGCTCCCCTCCCTTCACCACACTGCTTTCCTCCCTTCACACACTGCCCCCCTCCCTTCACCCCACTGTCCTCCTCCCTTCACTACATTTCCCCCCTCCCTTGACCACACTGCACCCCTCCCTTCACCCCCCTCCCTTTACCACACTGTCCCCCATTCACCCCACTCCCTCCTCCCTTCACCTCACTTCCCCCCCTTCACCCCACCATAGCAGAGCCATCTCTGAAAACACAAACCTGGTCTTACCATATCCCAATCCTAATTGACTCTGAAGGTAAATTTGAAGCTTGGTGCCACCCTGGCCTTGTTCTGTCCCTTTATATTCTACTTTTATTTTTCTGCCACATCTCACTTTATGGTTACTTCTCATAGCAGTCTTCCTACAGCCAGAGCACCAGCGTGCAAGAGCATCTGGCTTGGGAGTCCCCCGCAGACCAGGTTCAGCCATTGTCCACTGACAAAATCCACAGCAGAGAAACAAGTGTGTTGATACAGAAAAGGATTCTATTTCAGTGTGGCCAGCCCCAGGAAAACAGCGGGCTAACGTGTCAAAGATGTCTCCAAGTACTGAAAATACTTCCAGGTTTATTTTCTTTAAAGTTTATTTATGTATTTTGAGAGAGAGAGTTGGGGGAAGGGCAGAGAGAGAGGAAGACAGAGGATC
This sequence comes from Herpailurus yagouaroundi, assembly GCF_014898765.1. Classification (NCBI taxonomy): domain Eukaryota; kingdom Metazoa; phylum Chordata; class Mammalia; order Carnivora; family Felidae; genus Herpailurus; species Herpailurus yagouaroundi. The sequence continues at coordinate 2,224,211 of NW_024412443.1, forward strand.
AGAAGCAGACTTCACATTAACAGTGCAGAGCCTGACGCGGAACTCGAACTATCAACTGTGAGATCAGGACTTGAGCCCAAGTGGAGTCAGATGCTTAACTGACTGAGCCAGACAGGTGCCCCCTTCCAGGTTTATATAAGGAAAATGTGGGCCAAGGTGGGTGGGTACCTGCACAGGTGGGCAGCGAATGTCAAATCAATCATTGTCTTGGAGTCAGTCCTGGGTGGTGTCTTGGTGGCTCCGGGCAGTCCTCATTGCTTGAGGGGGTCATTTCAGGGGCTGCTTTACCTTCGGGGTCTTCCACCTGAGCCACGAGACAAGCCAGAAAGAACCCTACTAGAAAGTGTGAGGTCAGAGTGGAGGCAGCTGAAGCCCTCTTTCATTCCCTGACACATTCTCTCTGTGTTCCTCATCTGTCACCCTGTCCCAGCAGTAATTTAAAAGTTATTTGTGCAATTTATTATCTAACGCCTTAGACAAGCTGCTGGCTCAGCACACTATGAATGCCCAGACTACCTAACGGGCTACCTGGATGGGAGTCTTGGTCAGCTGGGTCTCCCTAAGCCTATTTCTGAACCATTGTGCATCACCTGTGAAATAATAATTGTGCCTCTTTTGCAGGACGATCCTGATGATTAGAGTTGACATGGGGAAAGATCGTCCAAGCTTTTCTCACTGAGATCCAGCGATTCCCGGGAAAAGTAAACACCAAGTCTCTTCCAGGTCATAGGATATTCTCCAACTTCTTTTTCTGCTTCTCAGTTCATCAACCATAGGGAGGGGCATGTTGTGGTTTAGGTCTTACACAGTGCATGTGCATTTCCCTTCTTAGTTCCAATGACCCCACCCAGTGCCAAGCTTGGGTTATGGGCTTTGCAGGCACAGCTGCACCTCTGACTACCCAGTCCAGGACTGAGGGTCACTGCCCCTGAGGCACAGAGCAGTTAAATGAGCCCCAGGAGGGGCGCCTGGGTGGCGCAGTCGGTTAAGCGTCCGACTTCAGCCAGGTCACGATCTCGCGTTCCGTGAGTTCGAGCCCCATGTCAGGCTCGCGTCAGGCTCTGGGCTGATGGCTCGGAGCCTGGAGCCTGCTTCCGATTCTGTGTCTCCCTCTCTCGCTGCCCCTCCCCCGTTCATGCTCTGTCTCTCTCTGTCCCAAAAATAAATAAAAAACGTTGAAAAAAAAATTAAAAAAAAAAAAAATAAATGAGCCCCAGGAAACAACTTAGAGCCATCAGAAAGTGGTGGGACCGGGAGTCAGGTCCCCTCAGGTCTCTCCACTACACTTTCGTGCCTTTCTGGAAAACAGATGGAAAGACAGAGAGAGCCTGGGGAGGGGCAGGGGATTAGAGGTAGGAGAACTGAATGCCTTCAAGATGTCTGCAGTCAGCGCTTCCTTGCCTCCCATTTGAGGTTTGATCTAATTAACAAGACAGAAAGTGCACTAGAATACAAGATACCCAGAAATAGGGGCACCACCCAACTTCTGCTGTAGCCCTAAGAGCCATGCTCTGCCTTCCTCAAACAGCTGCTCCTCTGAGTACAGGGTCCATGGCACCAGGAGTTTGGGTCCATCGACGGGCATACGGCAACCAAGCCCAGGTGTCCTGGCCATCCATACGTTCTTCACCAACTGGCTGACGGCCAAGGTAGCAAAGGACAAGGGTAGACAATGAGGGCTGCTCCTACGTGCTCGCAGGGAAATCAGGTCTTCTTCCCAGAAAGTCTCCCCCTCGCCCGATTTCAAACCACACCAGGGTCTTCTGATTAGAAATGATTTTATTCTCCCTTCTCTAGATTTATCATGACTTCACCCTTACTCTCCAGGACCTGAAGCTCACCCAGGGCCACACCCTATAACCCAAGCCCTGATCTTGCCTGGAGGAAACAGACAAGCCAGAGAAGCCCCCAACCTCCACTGTCCCCAGGAGGGCCTCCCCCAGGTGGAGGAGACTGAGCTCAGACTGGGGGAGGAGGACACTGTCTGGCTTTGCACAAGCCTTTGTGTCATAGATTCCTTCTTCCCAAGTGTCCATGATGATGCAGAAAAGGCACGTTCCTCCCTCCGCCTCTTCAAGCCTAACCCAAAATCTCACCTCTACCAAGAAAAAAGTGACAAAAGTCATGTGTTCCATGTTCTCAGACTGTCCATCCTAACAGGAGAGCAACTGCATCTATTACCTTTATTCCCCCTCCAAGGGGAAGCCCTGGGGTGTGGTGGGGGCAGCGGTGACAAGTAAGGCATTCACTGCCACCCAGCCCCTCAATCCACTCAGCATGGCTACTTACAGTAGTTTGAGCATGAGGCACTTTGCAGTCTGTGCAGGAGGACATCAGGATTGGCAGAGTGGTCAACATCCAGCACAGATCCAAGCTCCTGGTAAGCACGGAAGGGGTCAGGACATGCCACCCTAAAATATGCCACTATAAGGTAAGTAAGATTTGGAGCTAAAGGAATTTGAGTTCCTACAATTCCTTATTTGCCTAAAAGCAGCCCCTCCCAAAAGAACTGACATCCTCAACCCCCTCACCTCCTTGGAGCTTCACCAAAAGTCAACCAAGGATGATGGGCTTTTATCACCGGAAAGGGACTAGAAGTCAGAACCACACCCAGACAGACTTTGTTGGGAAGCTATTGTACCTCCCAACTATTCTCCTAAGGGCCCTAAGGGCCCATTTGTCGGTCAATAAAATCCTTTGTGTTTCCATAAGTACCCTTTCCCCACCCTTCTAAGAAGTCATTCCTTCTCCCAGAGCAAAGTGCCCCTCAGTCCCTCCCCAGCCCCTACTAAGAAGGTATAGAAGCCCCAAATTCTAACCACCAACTTGAATCACATTTTTCTATGACTTTATGTATATAAGTGGGTAAAAAAAAAACACAAAACCTGTCTTTTCCCTTGCTTATCGATATTTTGCCAATTTAATTTGGAGGTTCACAATTAATGAATAGAAGGTAGAGAGTTTTTTCTCCCCAGAAGTGCTCAGTGAGTACAAGCTGAGACCATGCACAGAAACTGGGTTTGGAAAGGTGGGGTGCAACAGGAAATGTGGGACTGGATAGACTGGGTGGTACAGATGACCATGAACCTGCAGGCAGGTCCCAGCCCTGGGTGAGAAAGACTCAGCTTCAGGAAGGAGTGCTCCCGTCATAAACCACAGAAGTGCTCTTAGAATAGGGAAAGATGGGACAAAATAGGCAGAGAGGGAAGGGTTACCTGAGCTCCCTGGGGAAAGGAACCACAGATTTTGGAACAATGCTGGGAGCGTCTGACCACAACAAATCCCCTCAGGCATAACCTTCCTCTTAAGAATGTAACAGATACCACCACTCTCCCTCAGGTTCCCCTCAGGAATTTGACAATCCAAATACCTAGCTAAACCATAAAACATATGTTATACCTTATACGGGGTATGGTATGACCAGTCTGACTCTTCACACCATGGAGTTGAGTCAATCAGGAATGGACAACCCAGTACCTAGAGTTGTTCAGCCGGTAAGGGTAGGACCTGAGAAGGAATAAGGGGGAAGGAAGAAAGTGCGGACCAGAACCTTATAAAACAAGGACGCTTCCCTATAGTTGCAGGCATTCACCTTCGAATGTGCCCTCTATAAAGACAGCGTTCATATTCTTCTTTTTTTTTTTAATGTTTATTTATTTTTGAGAGAAAGAGACAGAGCGTAAGCATGGGAGGGGAGGAGAGAGAGGGAGACAGAATCCGAAGCAGTCTCCAGGCTCCGAGCTGTCAGCACAGAGCCCAACGCAGGGCTCAAACCACCTGAACCAAAGTTGGAGGCCCAACGGACTGAGCCACCCAGGTGTCCATTAAAAAAAATTTTTTTTTAATGTTTATGCAGTTTTTGAGAGACAGAGAGAAAGCATGAACAGGGAAGGGGCAGAAAGGGGAGACAAGAATCGGAAGCAGTCTCCAGGCTTTGAGCTGTCAGCACAGAGCCTGATATGGGGCTGCAACTCACGAACCGTAAGATCATGACCTGAGCTGATTAAGACTAGATTAGAATCTTATACTCTAATTAATAAACTTTTGCCTACCACTCATTCTGTGTCCACCTCTTCATTTTTCGAAGTAGCAAGACAACGAATCCTGGGTATTGAGGTAAAAAATCCTGCAAGACTCTGAGGCTGGGAGAGCCTGGTGCAAGGACTGACACTGTGTCCCACCACTAACTGGCTGCCTGTGAATGAGCTGTTCAAGCCTGCTTGGGCTTCGGCTTCCTCATCAATGGAATGAACAGGCCAAGCCAGGCAATGTGAAGATGCCCAGTGGTTCTATAATCATCACTTCCAAGGGCAGGGATGCACCGTGATGCAAATAGCATCACAAACCATTTCCCTCTGAGGAGACAGTGAACTTACTCTGGAGAACTCCATGCATGCTAATGTTTTGTCCTGTATCCCTCTTATTCCATTCTAAAATAGGAGACAGTATAAAAGGATTTTAAAATCAGTCCATAAATGAGGAGTCCCCACTCCCCATGCTGAGTTTTGCTCAGCTTGTGAAAGGCACATTCATACTCAAGGCAGTTTAATCTCAGGATGACAGGTAAGAGAGGGTGGGCAGCATGGGGTTTCAATCTTACCCCTCAGAGTGGAAACAATGGTTGAGCCTAGAGTTGGGAGAGAGGTCACTGATTTGGAACATAGCAGGCTCTGAATTGAGGAAAACAGGCCACCAGAATACTCTTCTCAGCCTGCTTCCCTGCCTCTCTAGGAGGTGGGCTTGGATAAACTCCTGCATAGAGTGATGCAGAACAGGAGGTATTAAGATGGGGGGTAGCTGGTAGTACAGAAGGATTGGGGTGCGGGGTGCGGGCAGGGAGGAAGGGAAGGAAGAGGGGCCTCCATTCCTTATCAGTCAACTCGAGGCACGAGTTATGGAAGTTGAGAGAGAAGAGGACAGGTGTTTGTTTAGGCTTCTGGGTGGACACCCAAGTGTGGAGCAGGGAAGCTTGTCAGGGACGCAGGCTTCTGGACCCCAGAGGCTGGGTGCTCATATGGGGACATCATGTCAACCTGTCCACCGTATGCTGCCTTGAGTACTGCCCAGATCATGGCACGGGTGTAGTCAGGGAGCCAGGGATACCCAGGGCCCATCCTAGGAGGCTCAACATTTTCTTCAAAGTAGACGAGGCCTCTCTGCCAGACAGAGCAGGGAAGATTGCACCCATGCAGCATCTCAGAACCTCAGTGAGGGTTCATCTCACCTCTAAAGTTCAAGTTCCTGGCTCCCAATTCTTTACCCTATTGAGGTTCAGTCATTCTTGGAAGTCCGTCCTAAGAACCTCTTGTAGATAGTGCAGAGGTAATAAGGGATGTTCCTCCCACCCTCTTCTTCCTTCCCTAGGTGGGTGTGCAAAGTCAGCAAGGAGGGAAATGGCAGGACCCTGGCAGGCAGTGGGACTGGTGGGTGGCCAGTCTTCCTTGACCACAAGGGGGTGTCCTGAGTGGTGTAGCCCTGACCCATGGCTTCCCCTAGCTGTGGCTAGGGTTGGCTCTGGCTGACTCCGTCATAGCAATGCCCTGGACACTCAAGGGACTCTGAGAATTTCAGCACAAGTTGAGAGGCTTGGAACAGAGCTCTTTTTTTTTTTTTTTTTTTTTTTTTACATTTATTTATTGAGAGACAGAGAGGGATAGAGCATGAGCATGGGAGGGGCCAAGAGATGGGGAGACACAGAATCCAAAGCAGGCTCCAGGCTCTGAGCTGTCAGCACAGAGTCCAACGAGGGGCTTGAACTCACAAACCGAGAGATCATGACCTGAGCAGAAGTCGGACGCTTAACCAACTGAGCCACCCAGGCTCCCCACTTTTTTTTTTAATGTTTACTTTTTGTGAGGGGGGAGGGGCAGAAAAATTGGTGGGGTGAGGGGCAGAGAGAGAGGGAGACACAGAATCTGAAACAGGCCCCAGGATCTGAGCTATCAGCAGAACCCAACATGGGGCTCAAATCCATGAACTGTGAGATCATGACCTGAGCCAAAGTCAGACGCTTAACCAACTGAGCCACCCAGGCGTCTCCAGAGCTCTGTCTTGAGCAGACCTAAATTTACTTTCATGATGAAAAGCCAACTCTAGGCCTGGCCAGCCATTAACTTGGCCATAGGGTTTATTTGGAACCAAAGTCTCTAACTCACTCAAGACTTTGTGCACCAGATACCTGGAGAGTTTGCTTTTGTTGCACAGAATTGGTCCCCTAAGGAAGTGGGAATCTAAGTGTGATGGTTGATTTTATGTGTCAGTGTGGTGGGGCCATGGTGGCCAGATATTCTGTCAAAAAAATTTTGGATGCTCCTGGGAAGGTGTTTTTGGATGAGATTAACACTTAAATCAGTTGATGTTGGCGCGTCTGAGTGGCTCAGTGGGTTAAGCACCCTATTCTTGATCTCAGCTCAGGTCTTGATCTCAGGGTGTTGGGCTTCCCACTGGGCATGGAGCCTACTTTAAAAAAATGTTAAATCAGTAGATGTTGAATAAAGCAGATTGCTCTCCATAATGTGGGTTGGCCGCAGCCAATCAGATGAAGGCCGCTATGGACTGACTGTACCCCCAGGACCCCAACCCTTCTGTACTCACTACCAGCTGCCATCCATCCTGATACCTCCTGTTCTGCACCACTCTGCACGGGTGCTTATCCAAGCCCACCTCCTAGAGAAGCAGGGAAGAAGGCTGAGAAGAAATTCTGGTGGCCTCTTTTCCTCGATTCAGAGCCTGCTATGCTCCAAATCAGGGACCTCTCTCCCAACTCTAGGCTCAACCCGCTAAAATTTATATGTTGGAAACTAATCCCCAGTGTAATGGTATGAGGAAGTGGAGCCTTGGGAGGTGATTAGGTCATGAGCCTCATGATAGGATTAGTGCCCTTATATACAAATCCAGAGAGCCCCCTCACGCCTTCTACCATATGAGGACACAGCAAGCAGGTGGCTGCTTATGAACCAGGAAGTGGGTTCTCACCAGACACCAGATGTGCTGGAGCCTCCATCTTGTACTTTCCAAACTCCATAACTGTGAGAAATCAGTGTTTGCCACCCAGTCTCTGGCACTTTTATTACTGAAGCCCAAACTGACTGAGACAAAAGCCTTAATAAAAGATTGACCTTTCCTAAGAAAGAAGGAATTCTGCTAGCAGACTGCCTTTACACTAGAACTGCAAGTTTTCCTGAGTGTCCAGATGGACAGCATGCCCTGTAGGTTTTAGATTTGCCAGCTCTGGAAATTATGTGAGCAATTTCCTTAACATAAATGTCTTTCTTGGGGTGTCTGAGTGGCTCAGTCAGTTGAGAGCTTGACTTCAGTTCAGTTCATGATCTTATGGTTCGTGGGTTTGAGCCCCACGTTGGGCTTTGCACTGACAGAACAGAGCTTGCTTCCAGTTCTCTGTCTCTCTCTCTGTCCCTCCCCTGTTCAAACTCTCTCAAAAAAGAAATAAACATTAAAAAAAAAGAATTTAAATTTGGGAGGGGGACAAAACATAAGACACTCTTAAATATAGAGAACAGAGGGTTACTGGAGGGGTCATGGGAGTGCGGATGGGCTAAATGGGTAAGGGGCACTAAAGAATCTACTCCTAAAATCATAGTTGCACTATATGCTAATTAACTTGGATGTAAATTTAAAAAATAAATTTTAAATGAATAAATAAATAAATCCCTTTCTCTCTCTATATATATGTATATATATGCACATACACATCCTGTATTGGTGACAATTCTGTGGAAAATCCCGATAGTTAAGATTTTTCACTTTGGGTGGCTTAGTTGGTTAAATGTCTGACTTCAGCTCAGGTCATGATCTTACGGCTCGTAAGACTGAGTCCCGCATCTGGCTCTGTGCTGACAGCTCAGAGCCTGGACCCTGCTTCAGATTCTGTATCCCCCTTGCTCTGTGCTCCTTCCCTGCACACTGTTTGTCTTTGTCTCTCTCTCTCTCTCAAAAAACAAAAAAAAAACATTAAAAATTAAAAAAAAAAAGATTTTTCATGTTTTACTTAAGCAATCTCTACACTCAACATGGGGCCAGAATTCACAACCCCAAGATCAAGTCATACTCTCCACTGAGCCAGCCAGGTGCCCCTCTTGATAGATACTGTTAAAAAAAAAGGAGTGTATGGGTGGCTCAGTAAGGTTAAGCGTCCGACTCTTGATTTTGGCTCAGGTCATGATCTCATGAGGGACTCGAGGGATCGAGTCCCATATCAGGCTCTGGGCAGACACCGTGGAGACTGCTTGGAATTCTCTCTCTGCCCACCCACTGCCCCCCCTCCCCCAAGTAAAGAAACTTTTTTTTAAAGAAAAAACCTCTCAGCTGAGTAAGTTTAAAGATCTAATTGACTGTATTCAATGACTTGACTTAGGCAGCTCACCATCTAGCAAGCAGAAGCGATCTCTGATCTCTGAGGACCTGTACAATATGAAAGGCTTTAATAGGCAGAAAGGGGCCGGGACAAGGATGTCATAAACAAAAGAAATTATTATTTCAGTTAATCACCTTCTTCTGTGGAAAGGGTGGGTTTGCCTTACTAGTGTTGATCAGGAAATTCCAGACTGAGTGGTTTAAAATTCTATTCCTGGGAGAGATCGAAATTAATTTGGTTGGTTATTAAGTTTTGATGGTGCTTAGCAAGAGTGACTCCACTTGGGGCCCATTATTTCCTTTTAACAACACAACGAGGTATCAGTCTGTCTCTCCTCTCTCCACTTCACGGTGCAAAGCCAGGGATCCTGGCCCAGCAGCAGGTATCCTGGGCGTTTTCCCTTAGATGCCTTTGATCTTAGACAAAACCAAACGGCCCCCACCTGCCGAGGAGGGTTTTGGGTAACTCATCACATTTCCTTCAGGTTTAACACTCCAGACTCTTGACTGAAGAGAATCATTTCCTGGGGGAGCATCTCTTTACTGTGGAAAACCAGATGGTCAAGGGCAGTTTTAATTTGCCAGAGACGTAGGACATTATCAATTAACTGGCTGGTTTTGATTTTAATCCTCACTTGAAAGAATCAGATTCTCAGTAATCACCATAATGAGTTGAATGGGGACCCCTTGATCTGTTCCCTGAAACTTGTGAATGTCACCTTGTTTGGAGAAAGGGGCCTTTGCAGACTAATTAAATTAAGGTTTTTGACATGAGACCCTCAAGGATTACCTGGGTTGGTCCTAATTCCAATGAGAGTTTATAAGAGCAGAAGATGTGAAGAAGAGGCTTTGACAAGACAGAATTTGGGCTGATGCAGTCACAAGCCAAGGGATACCTGGAGCCACCAGAAGCTGGTGTAACCCATGGATGTCACAACAAATTATCACAAACTGGGTGGCTTAAAACATCCAGAATGTGTCCTCTCACAGTTCTGGAGGCCAGAAGTCTGAAATCAAGGTGTTCAAGGCTCTAGGGTCTGATCATTTCTTGCATTTTCCAGCTTCTATTGGCTTGAGACTTTCCTCAGCTTGTGGCTTCTCACTCGATCTCTGCCTGTGCCTGATATAGCGTTCTCCCATGTGTCCCCCCTGCTGTGTCTCTTAAGAACACTTTTTGGATTTCAGGCCCACACACGTAATTCAGGATCATCTATTCTCAAAATTTTTAACTTCATTACATCAGCAAAGACCTTTTTTCTAAACAGGTCATGTTCACAGGTTCTGGGGATTAGGACATGGACATATCTTTTTTTTTTTTTTTTAATTTTTTTTTCAACGTTTATTTATTTTTGGGACAGAGAGAGACAGAGCATGAACGGGGGAGGGGCAGAGAGAGAGGGAGACACAGAATCGGAAACAGGCTCCAGGCTCTGAGCCATCAGCCCAGAGCCCGACGCGGGGCTCGAACTCACGGACCGCGAGATCGTGACCTGGCTGAAGTCGGACACTCAACCGACTGCGCCACCCAGGCGCCCCTGAACATATCTTTTTGAGGGACGAAACTGAGCCCTTTCATCCCCATACAGTTTCCCACTGTTTTCTCTTACATGGGGCCATGTTTTGTTTTTAAGTTTTTATTTTAATTTCAGTTGGTTAACATACAGTGTAATATTAGTTTCAGATCTACAATATAGTGATTCAGCATTTCATACAACACCTGGTGCTCATCACAAGTGCAACCTTGATCCCCATCATATATTTAACACCTGGGGCCAGGTTTTAACCCCATTTTATATGGTTTGTTATCTTGCTTATACCAGATTCTCAGGAATCCTGAATGACCGTTCTTTCTCCCAAGACTACTTACTCTAACTTGGGATTTCACTCCTAACAGTGAAACCTATGGAGCCTCAAAATTAACAACTCAAGAAATAGGTGTTGGCAAGGATGAACAGAAAGGGGAACCCTCTTGCACTGCTGGTGGGAATGTAAACTGGCACAGCCACTCTAGAAAACAGTATGGAATTTCCCCAAAAAGTTAAAAATAGAGCTACCCTAACATCCAGCAATTGCACTGCTAGATATTTACCCAAAGGATACAAAAATGCTGATTCGAAGGGACACATGCCCAATGTTTACAGCAGTGCTATCGACAATAGCCAAAGTATGGAAAGAACCCAAATGCCTGGATAAAGATGTGTGTATATATATATATACATGGATTATTACTCATCCATAAAAGAAAACCTTGCCATTTGCAACAATGTGGATGGAGCTAGAGTATTATACTAAGCAAAATAAGTCAGTCAGAGAAAAGTACCATATGATTTCACTCTTATGTGGAACTTAAGAAACAAAATAAACATGGAAAAAAGAGAGGCAAACCAAGAAACACTCTTAACAATGGTGAGCAACTTGATGGTTACCAGATGGGAGGCAGGCGGGAGATAGCTTAAATAGGGGATGGGAATTAAGGAGAGCACTTGCGGTAAGCACCAGGTGTTGTATATAAGTATTGAATCACTAAATTCTACACCTGAAACTAATATTACACTATGTTATCTAACAAATTTAAATAAAAGCTTTAAAAAAAAAAAAAAAAAAAAAGGAAACCTACGGAGCCTAGCTGGTTAGTGAGGTTGAATTTTGTGGCTACTTTAGGTACAGGGAGTCCCAGGAAGAGCATTCAGATGTGGCCACTGGCCCAAATGGTCCTGCATTATATCAGCCACTGGGGTCTTGCTATCAGAACCCTGACCAGGGCGTTTATGAGTCTCACATTCTAATGTTCTACTTGCTGGCTCTCCATGAGGCAAACTCCTTTTTTATCTCCTTCCTACTATTTCTATCCCTTGAGACTTTTAATAATGTGTTCCTGTGCTTGGGGATATGCTGAAGGTCTCATTTCCAAGGGTTTTGTGGATAAACTGTGACTTGAAAATGTGTTGGAAGACCTGTTGCCTGGGAATAGGAAACTGAGTCAAATAGATGAACTTTGGCCTAACTTATTTCATGTCTTAAAAGCTTCTGTACCTGATCTGCTTCAGAATGAGGTGCTAGAGAATCTCAGACTCTCCCTGAATCTCCTACCTTTCCTGTGACTCTGCTACTTGGTAGAGAGCTTTGTGCAATGTGGCATCACGAAGATTCCCCAGTGCTCCTTTCCTGGCCAGCCTGCCTTCTTGAGCACATGTCTTAACATGTAGTCTTGATGCAAGGAGCACCAGTGGGCCGGACCATCACTTTTAAGACAAAACAGGATCAACTTTTGTTGCCAAAAGACAACGTGCCTGGGCTTGATAGGATTGGGGGTCATCCAATCCCCTACATTACACTGCAAACAGAAGAGCTTGTGCATGGTCCAAATTCTGCTTTTGGTGGAGGAAGGAAACCATCTCAGGGAAGAAGAGCAACTTGGACCAACGTCCAAGTCCAAGGCAGGTGTGGACTTGCGCCTTCTCTCCCATCAGTGTTATAGCGTGACTTAGGAATGGCAAGAGTTCAGGAGACAAAGGATGCACTAAAAAATGGCCAAAGTTCAGTGAAATAGCTATGGTGTAACCAGGAGTGCAACTTACCCGTGGTGTAGACAGAGTGACTTCCTTTCTCTTCCAGAGAAGGCTCAGATCAGATGACGGAAACTATCTGAGACATAAAGGTTTCACACAGGGATGTCTGATGTCCAGAAGGAACATTTTCAAGATCATTATACCTGAAGCCCTACTGTTCTGGCCTGTTGACTGACCATCTCTCTCAGCTGTGCATTTTACTTTTTTAACTAAAATTAAAAGTCTAACACGAATATTAATTCAGTGAGTTTTTATTATGCACCTGTTCAGTTTGTGGGAACAATGCCAAGGGATCAGAGGAACAGAGAGGGCAGATGCTTCTCAGACGAGAAGTCTCGTCTCCTGAACCTCCATGGCCAGGTAGAGACCCCTCACCTGCCTGCCCAGTGCCCACAGAGGGAGGGAGGAACCAAGTGGGCCAGCCCTCCTATTACCTGCAGCTTTCCGCAATGCAGGCAGCCCTGGCTTCTTCTGCACAGATGAACCTGGGATTTGAGCTACATCACCCATGACGGTTCCCAGGAGCAATGTCAACTCCTGGTTTGCTGGGCGCCTTGGTCAGCTTTGGGTCAGGGAATCGGAGGCTGCCTCATGATGTCTGATTGATACTCAAGAAACACACAGCCTCTCTTTAGGTTTCAGTTCTGTTACATTCCACTTGTTCCTTACTTACAATCAGATTTCACACATAAAATACACCAGGTAAGTGAAGCAATGCTCCTTGTAGACGTGTCTTAAGTGGGTGGGTTAATACACTCACCAATGGACCTTTGGGCAAAAGCACAGCTGGACGAGACAAATGTGCACAGCGTCTGGCTTCTATTTGGAATTTTCCACTTTCTTATTAGCCTTAAAAGATCTGGGGGGTTTATTTTCCCTGTTTCCTGGCAGATTGATACAAGAGGCAAATTCTTCTGAAACAAAGAGCCCCAATAGTTTATTTATTACTGAGGGTAGGACCAAATGGTTTTATGACACTTACTGTTCCTGGGTATGAAGCTGCCCTTACACAGGCACAGCCATCATTTAACTATAGGACCTCGGCACTCTCTCACTGGGTCTGGGGGAGTGGTGTCTTGACAGGACAATGAAGTGAAAGACAAGGAGACACTGGCAGGTGTATAAATAATACAGAACACCTGACCGGTCGCTGGCTTTTACAACTGGCCACAGCTGCTCACCAGTCCCCAGGCCTTCTCGTCACTGGGCCTAGTAGACATGGTCAGTTCTCCCAGAAGCATTAAGACCACAGCCATCCGTGCCTGAGATTCCACTCCCCATCCAGAATGCCAGGCTACAAACTTTGAAGGCTCTTGTGCAGAGGACACCCCACCCTGAAAGCAGCAGCTTGGGTCTGAATCGTGCTTCTGGTTGAAGAAAGAGCTAGCTACAGTGTTTGTATTGGTCCTTGTGTGGATTGGGGATGAGAGCATTACGTGACCATGTGGTATTGTGGGCTGAACTGTGTCCCCAACCCCCACAACTCTAACCCTGGCACACTGGAGTGTGACCTTCTTTGGAACTGAGGCCACGGCAGGTGTACTTAGTTAAGATGGGAGTCTACGGGAGTAGGACGGGCAGACCTTAGATATGGATGCATTCCTTCCAGAAAGGGACAGACACACACACAGAGCACCATGTGAGAATACAGCAGAGCTGGGGTGATGCTTCTGGAAGCCATGCAATACCAACAATTGCCAGCAAGCCCTGGGGTGCGGGGGCAGGTGACAGGCGATGCATGAAATAGACCCTCCCCTGGGAGGGGCCACCCTGATCTTGGACTTGTGCCTTCAGAACTGAGATGATGCCTTTGTTGTTTAAGGCATCTGGTTTCTGCAGGAGCCCTTGCAAACGACCACAACCAGCACACTAAGTCACATACGCACAAAATGAGCATGACTTCATGTGAGGTTCTGGTTTCCTGGCTCAGCTCACCCAGACAAACACAACAGGACACCCTCACTGGGGGCTGAGCCCCCCCCCCCCTTCCTGGACTCAATGGACTGCACGTCCACCCAAAACCACCTATGAAGACCCTTCAAGGGTACAAAGAAACAGCATTTAGGGGTGGGTGTGCTACAGTTTAAAATGAGGCTTTGCCTTAGATAAGCTCCTGTTCCCTAATAAGCAGACACCATCACAAATAAAAGGGTAGGAGTTTCCCTTCTGCAGGAGCTATAAAGCCCCCCAGCACGGTTTGAGCCTGAAAAGGGCTGCCTGATAGCAGTGGGTTGTTTCTATGGGCCAAGAGGTGATGGAGACTCAGCCTTCTGATGACAGGATGTGGCCTGGTGTTTGGCCCTGTGGTCACAGGCCCACAGGCCGCACCCTGCCTTATTGCCACCCTCAGCCCATCAGCACACCCCAAGCTTCCTGCTGCCGGACAGCAGTGCAGGTACCCCCAGACCTCAGTACAGGGGAAGGGAGTGTACTTGACACTGGCTGGCAAGGGCCAGACCCCGGGGGGTGGTCCCATCCCTCCCTGCCAGGGAAGCTCTGGAGGGACGGTTCTCTAGGACCTGTAGAGATGAAGAGTCACAGCTGGTGGAGACGCGCCCTCCCTGCTTTTTGGCACGGCCGAGACAGAGCGCATGCTCAGTCGGCCACTATCTCATTTCTACCTGAGAGCGAAGGGTGGGAGGACGGAGCTTCTGTCCGGGGCAGGTGCACCGCGGGAGGGGCCAGGCCGGGCCGCCTCAGTAGGAGTTGAGGGCCTGCTTGGAGCGGCGCTTCAAGTGCAGGCGCTGGTGGCGAAGCAGGTCGCAGTTCTGAGAGAAGCTCTTAACGCAGTAGCGGCACTGGAAGGGCTGCGCCGTGCCCCGCAGGTGCGCGCTGCTGCGGTGCCGCGCCAGGTGCTCCGGCCGCTGGAACGCCCGCCCGCAGTCGCAGCACTGGAAGGATAGCAGGCCGCCCGGGCCCCCGCCCACGGCCCCCGCCGCGTTCGGCTCGGTCTTCGGCACCGGCTCCAGTCCACCCGTCGGCAGGTGTATCCGCCTGTGCGACAGCAGGTGCGAGTTGAGGCGGAAGCTCTTCCCGCAGGCGCCGCAGCGGTAGGGCTTCTGCGCCTCGTGGCTCTCCAGGTGCCCGTCCAGGTCCTCGCTGTCGCTGAACAGCTCCCCGCACACCGAGCACTCGTGCGGCTTCTGCTCCCTGCGGCTGCGCAGGTGCCGGATGAAATTGACCCTCCAGCGGAAGATCTTCCCGCAGTTGGGGCAGATGTAGGACTTTTTGGATGACGTCTGCACCTCGTCCCCGGGCTCTGCGCCGCTGCGGTGGGAGGCGGGGAGGCTGCGCGGCTTCTCGGCGGGGCCCCGCGGCTCATCAGTGCAGTAAGGGCTGAGCTGGGAGTCCTCGTCTCCAGAGCTGGACAGGACGATCTCGATGGTCACCTCCTCGTCCAGGCCGTTTTCGGGGGTCAGCGCGTCCCCTCCGGCTACAGGGAAGCCACGCGGAAGTTCATTCAGTGCTGCTGCCCATGCCACAGCCCTGCCCCTGCAAAGGCTCCCCAGGGAGGTTCAGAGTGGATTCTCTTCCCCTTCCCTGTCCTGTTCCCTTAAGGCCCCATCACACAATCCTTTCCTTCCTCCTTTTCTAGGCAGAGACCCCTACAAGCTCTAAGGACTTTGTATTCGTCAGTGTGAAGTCTTGGCCATTTACACATCAGTTAACACCACTTACCTAATGTCATAGGGCACGTTAAAGCTGTCAGGAAAGAGAAAGACACCATATTCTAGAAAGGCAGTGCCAGGAAGGTACCAGCTACCATGTGCTGAGCACTGACAAGCTCCAGGGGCTCTGTGGCACTTGTGACATGAACAGCCCTGTTTGTTCCTGGACATAAGTCACTGATGTATTATTTGCCAAATTATATACACGCACAAACTTGGGTGACACTCTCTGGGCTCAGGGTTGAAGGGGAGTCAGGCTCGTTGTGCTGACCTCAGGGCTGTTCAACAGTACCCTACACCCAGGTCAGCTTTCCCTCAGTGTCACCTCTAACGCCTGCCAGCCGCCCCCAGTGGTGATGGGTAGAGCTGCTCTGTACTTTAGACTGCAGCGGACAGACTCCATGAATCCTGAGTCTGTGATGTTGGAAGATGGGTGGGGAGTGGGGTGAAGTTGTAGCCCCAGGCCCACCACGCAGCTCCCCATCTGGTCTGTTTCCTCACTGTGTGAGATGTGGGACTGAGGCGGGGGGGGGGGGGGGGGGCCGGGGGCGGGGAGTGCTGCGAGACCCCCTTGAGGTCTTAGCAGGAATTGAGATGTTAGCAGAAATATGCTGATTCTGGATTTAGTCTCTGGAGGAAGGAGCACCCTGTGAGGTTAGGGAATCTGAGGGTGGGTGGAGCTGGAGATACAGAAGCAGGGCAGGAGTACCCAGAAGCCACAGAGCATGGGGCAGACACCAGGCAGCAGCAGGGCCATGAAGCACTTGTTCCTAAGGGGACTAGGGTAAGGGGACACAGCACAACATGAGACTGGGGAATAAAGACTTGAGAACCTGGAAAATTCCCACTTTTATCCACACTGAAAAAATTACAAAGTATGCCCTGGAGAGAATGCCCAAGTGGCCGGATAACCATTTGGTAAAGGGATTCTGGGTGTAACCCACAGAGGGGAGGCAATCCAGGAAAGAGCTGCGGAGGACCCTCTGGTCTGGTGACCTGAACGCCTGTGAACTGCACTGTGAGCAGGGACGCTGCCAACTCAGACTAAACAGCAAGAGACCTTAGGAAGGCCGTCAGACTTCTGGGATTCCACAGAGAAGTCCAGCAGAGCTATCTGGAGACACATGGCAGTCGGCCTTGATGAAAGAGGGCTGGCTCCAATGGCCGTCCCCAGGTAGACAGGATGCTACAGCAGCCTGGGGCCCAAGGGCGATCAGAGTGCTGGCCAGAGATTGATCCCAAGCCTTAAGTTCAAGTTTATTTATTTTTGAGAGAGAGAGAATGAATGAGTGTGCACATGAGCAGGGGAGGGGCAGAGAGAGAGAGAGAGAGAGAGAGAGAGAGAGAGAGGGAAGGAGAGAGACAGAATCCCAAGAGGGTTCTGTGCTGAGTCAGCACAGAACCCAACTTGGTGCTCAAACTCATGACCATGAGATCACGACCCGAGACAATATAAAGAGTCAGACGTTTAACACACTGAGCCACCCAGGTGCCCCAAACTTTCTTTTTTAAAAAAAATTTTAATGTTTATTTTTGAGAGAGAGACAGAATGCAAGCAGGGGAGGGGCAGAGAGCGGGAGGCACAGAATCTGAAGCAGGCTCCAGGCTCTGAGCTGTCGATACAGAGCCCGGCGTGGGGCTCAAACTCATGAACCACGAGATCATGATTTGAGCCGAAGTCGGACCCTTAACCAACTGAGCCACCCAGGCGCCCCAAGCCTTAAGTTCTAATGGAATTTGCCCTACTGGGCCTCAAACTTGCTTGGGAACCTTTCTTCTTCCCAATTTTCCCCTTTTGGGATGAAAAGGTCTATCCTGTGCCAGCCTGAGCACTGCACTTTGAGAAGTACAGCACTGGACGTGTGGTTTCACAGATTCACAGCCAGAGAGGATGTGCCTTGGGTCTCACCTCTACCTGATCTACAGGACATTCAGATAAGGTTACGGATGCAGAGCTGGTGCTGGAAGAGATTAAGGGATGTCCAGAGAGGGTGAATACACCTTGCATGGGAAGAGAACGTGGACTTTGTAGGACACGAGGGTGGAATGAGCTGAACTGCAGCCCCTTAAAAATCCACAGATCCAAGTCCTAACCCCAGTACCTTCGAATATGAGCATATTTGGAAATAAGGCATTTCAAGAGGGAATTAAGTTAAAATGAGGTCATTAGGGCAGGACCTGCTCCACCAGGTGTCCTTGTAAGAAGATTGGGGCACAGACACTCAGAGATGGATTGCGAGAAGACACAGGGAGGAGACTGCCATCCACAAGCCAAGAAGGGGGAGGGGGGCTCAGAAGCCCACCATGCGGCCACCTTCATCCTAGCCATGCAGCCTCCAGAATTCTGAGAAAATCCACCCTTGTTTGAGCCTCCTGGTCTGTGGTATCTTGGTATCGCAGCCCTCTGAGACTAATAGAATGCACATGGGAGGACATCCACTCAGATCAGAAAGTTAACAAAAATAGACGTGGAGCTTCTGAAGAGGGAGGAAGAAATCAACAGTAATGCTGTTGTGTGTCATCAATACAACAATGTGAAGAATCCCTAGTATGTAACATGAGACTCCAAGGTGTGCCCAGAGCAGCAGGAAGAGAGTAAGAGGGAGCTCTTGGCTCAGCACTGATGAGTAACAAGGTGTGTGGGGTCGGACGCAGGGGCGCTGAACTGAGTAGTAGGGTAACGGTGGGGTAACAGGCAAGAATTACTGATCTATCTACGTGCTTTTACATGAACTATTTAATCCTCAACGAGTCCATCTGAGGGCACGTGGGCCGGGGGGTTGCCGGCCCCCTCAGTCCTTTAGGTGTCCAGACTCTTGAATTCAGCTCAGGTCATGATCTCATGGTTTGTGGGTTCAAGCCCCATGCTGGGCTCTGTGCTGACAGTGTGGAGCCTGCTTGGGATTCTCTCTCAAAATAAATAAATAAACATTAAAAAAAAGAGAAAGAACCATAGTAACCCCACCTGGCAACTATGATGATTATGCCTGTTTGGCAGGTGAAAAATTTAAAGCAGAGGGAGAAAGCAGCCCTGAGTTTCAGGAGAGCTGTGGCCAGGCTGTGCTGCAGGCAGGAAATGGCCAGACCGGCGTGTGAGCCAGGAGCAGAGGCACATGCCTTGGCTCGCAGCTGACGTGTCCTGAAGGGCACTCTGTGCACTGGAAATGAACAGACCCCCAAGAGCCAGAGGGGCTGAGGGGCAGCGTGGACTGAAAGTAAATAAAAAAAAAATAAAGGCATTATAAAAAATTTATTCTTAGAATGTTAGAGTGGGGAGGCTTACTTACAAGACAAAAAACCAAACAGGAGACGATGAATAAATTTACATTTTTAAAATGCAGAACAAGAATTATAGGCTGAAAGACCTAGAAAGTTTAAAAAAAGTGGGAAGAATCGTGTGCATATATGTAAGAGGCCCTTAATGTTGAGTTTCTATGAAATTCTCTCAGAGAACACCAGCTTGGTAATGTGAAGGGTATAGCCCAGATGTTGTGCATCTGACCACATGGCTTCATATCTGCAGGGCAGGGTGTTCCTGGGCCCCTGACTTCGGACCACGTGCCCCAGATGCACAACAGAGACATCACAGTACCTCTTACGGGCTAAATATCTGTCTCCCCCAGTACTCATACGTTCGAGCCTGCGTTAGGCAGTGCGGCCTCTGTGGGGGGTGGGGAGTGGGGGGTGGTGGTGGCTAGGTTTAGACAGTGGGACCTACTGGTGTTGGGACCCTTGTGTTGGGATGAGAGCCCTTACAAGAAGAGGAAGAGACAGGATAGATCCATGCTGTCTCCTTCCAAGAGGACACAGGGAGAAGGCAAGCGTCTACGAGCCAGGAAAAGTCCTAACTACTTACAGGATGTGCTAGCACTACCATCTCAGACTCCCCCCACCTCCAGACTGTGAGAAATAAATCCCTTTCGTCTAAGCTGCCCCATCTACACTGTCTTGCAGAATCAGCCTGTGCTAAGACAGTATGCATCTTGGAAGGTGCCAGAAGGACCCAGTGCACACAACCTCGTTGAGAACTTACAGTGGTGCTGCACTTGGGCCCTAAACAGAGCTCACCAAATGTGAACAGGGAAAAGCCAACAAAAACAAGGATGAATATTAACTAGTCGACTCACAGAGGAAATGTGGGAAGCTAAAAGACACGCTCCATCTCTGTGCAGCACTGAGATGCACTGGTGATTGGCATGAATGGATGGGCCCGTAGCATCTTGCGTGGGCACGGCTGTGCAGGTACAGACCCCTCCCCTGATGTCACACAGCATGGGCCACCAAAACAAAACCAGTGCCTGTTCCTGGGAATCCAGCACCTCCCCAATCTCAGACGGCAATCTTGGCTTGTGCCATTTCAGAAGAGACTCTGTGTCAGGACCCAGGAAGGGGAGTGGAGGTGAGAGCATTCCATATTGGTGAACATCCGTCCCCCTTGTGAAATGACGCCGGTGGGGGTGAGACACACTGTGGGCAGGGAGGTGCCAGCAAGGACCCAACATGCCTCTGGCGGTATTGCTGAAGCCTGCATGAACGATCACCCTCAGCACACAGATTTACACAAACACACACATAAATGACTGTGGGCCCTGCATGAAGCTGCATGGAAATACCACAATCCCACGCCAAGTCTTGCCTCCAAATGCCACCACGGGTCAAAGAGATCATGTGTTAGCCCGTCTTCCTAACTGAGGGAAATCTCCATGACCCAGTGGGCTCCAGGGAGAACCAGAGCTTGGGTCTGGTGTTTGGAAAGAGGTCTGAACCCCGAGACCAATAAGGCTGGCTGTATTTTAGTTCTTGCTTCTGCAGGTGGTGACTTTCACCATCACAGCTCAGAGTGCATGCTGGCCACTCCTGTGAGGCTCTGCCTCCTTGTCCAGAGGGCCCCTCAACTCGGCCATCCCAGACCTGGTCTTAATTCCTGGACTCAGATCAGGGACTCTGACCCTACATCACAGCCCTGCTTCAACCCGCAGAGGGAGGGCAAGGAAGGGAGGTTCTCCAAACCTGAGGGATCCAGGCAGAACAGAACCAGCCCAAGCAGCTGCAGCTGGCAGGGGTCCCGAAGAGTCCAGTTCCTGACCCCACCCTACCTCCCAGCTGCACACACGCACCACACTGGACACCACACACGCGTGCACTTTCGCATGCCTCACACCGGACACCAAGTGCACAGGCACACACACACGGACCCCACCACACAGCACACAGGCAGGTAGACATGTGCTCACGCGCACCACACTACACACCAGCACACACCATGCTACACCCCCTACCATGTACATTGTTGCTCGCATACACACTGCACACCGCCCCCCACTCTCCCCACCCCCTTTACCTGGGCGGGTACTCTGGGTGAGTGCCGTCTGCTGGCAGGTCTGGAACTCGGGCACCTGCAGCTCATCCCGTTTCCTTCTCTCTTCCACCTGGAATGGCTGGAGACCTGGGAAGTCTTTCCAGAGAAGAAAATGGAGAAACTGACTTGCCCTGCAGTTGCCAGCCTCACATATGCCCTGCTGTGATCTGGGAGCAGCCCTGGGCAGCCGCTTGGTAAGGTGGAATGGCCAGCAGCAGGAACATGGGCTCTGACACCAGACAGAATCTGTGTGGATGTGGATGCCGTCTGGTCCTGAGGGCATCCCTGTGCTCACCGCCACTCTGTGGTGGGGTTTGTGCAGGCTTCAGCACGGGGCCCTGCACCCATGGATACAGACCCAGCCGGTGCAGAGGGAGCACAGGGGCCGCCGCCTCCATGTGCCGGAGAGTCTGCACCTCGTCCCAGCTGGGGGTGGTGAGCCACAGCCTGGTCTGATTTGCCAGCTTCAGGTCCCAGAGGGGCCGAGGTGTGGAGCTGCTGCCCATACTGTGCAAAGCGTGTCTCCCTGAAGGGGTGGACATCTCATGGCATCAGGGCACAGAGTTCTGGTGACACGGACTGCCCCAGGGCAGGGAGGTTGTGGGAAAATGCTGCTGAGCTGTGCTGCTGTCCACTCAGCCCCAGCACCTCTCTGTGCCTTGGTTTCCTCACATAAACCAGACTGGCCAGGCATCCAGAGGTGCTATGCCTGGTGCCTGGCCAGGAGAAGCTATGGCCTCCTCCTCCTCCTCCCCGGCCTCACTTCTGGAGAGTACCTGACCTCACATGTGGGAGCTGGGGGCAGGGGGGCACCTGTTCGGCACAAACCAGCACTGCTTACAGTGAGAAGAAAGACTTCTGTCACACCCTGGGCTCTGGCTGAGGGCAGAGTGATCCCCACACCCAACAGAACTGAAACCTCACAGTGTTTCTGGAAGAGTCAGGGAAGAGGCCAGGCATGTTCCAGCAAGACAGAGTGTGGGATGGGGGGGAGGGGGAGGGACACTGGGCTGCAGAGGGAGGCTGGAGAGGCTGGCCTGCCCTGGCCAGCAGCAAACTCCCCCCAGCTCTGCAACCATCACTCACCCAAGTAAGAAACCTGGGGCACATCCTTCCCTTGCAGGTCCTGCAACTCTGGAACCCGGGGCTCGTTCTCCTCTCCCTGGGAGAGATGCAGCTGGGTGCCCGGGTCACCTGTTCATGGAGAGGAGGACACAGTTGTCACTGAGGTGTCTGCACAGGAGCCCAGGCCAGATGGAGGGGGGGACCTCCGCACCAGGGCAAATGCACCCACAGGGGCCATGAGGGGCCATGGGGCATGCAGGGAGGGGGCAGGACAAGGAGCACATGAAAGGAAGAGCTTTGGGATGAGCGCATATCCTTTGGGGCTGTCAGGAAATCAGACGTGAAGAGAGCCATAGAAGAATGACAGAAAACCAGGGTGCCTGTATGGCTCAGGTCATGATCTCACGGCTTGTGAGTTGGAACCCCGCATTGGGCCATGTGCTGACAGCTCACAGCCTGGAGCCTGCTTTGTGTGTCTCCCTCTCTCTCTGCCCCTCCCCCACTCATGCTCAGTCTCTCTTGCTCTCTCAAAAATAAACAAACGCTAAAAAAAAAAATGGCAGAAAACCAGACGCACAGGAAACATGTTGCATTTGGTTTTGTATGAAACAGCCAGGCGAGCCTGATCTACATGTGGCAGACAGAGGGTGGGTGATGGTCAATCTGCAAAGTGCCCATGAGGTCTGGGGGTGAAAAGCAATCAGATGCCGCCCCCCCCCCAGTCTCTGGCCTCAGGAGAGAGGGGGTAAGTCTTACTTGGAGGCAGCGAGACCCCACAGTCCTCCCCGATGATGAACTCTCCATAGAAGCCCGTCTGCGCAGGGTCTAGAAGGGACCAGTCCTCTTGGGAGAAGCAGAAAATCATATCCTTGAAAGGAGAAACCCGGTTCTGAAACCACAGGGGGACAACGAGGATGCCTGAGTCCAGGGAAGCTCTGAACCAGGGGAAAGCAAGCTGGGATGAAGGGCAGAGCCCCTCGAGACCCCAGCCGCATGAGCCCCAGGAAGGGAAGGCAGAGAGGCTGCCCCAACTGTAGCCCGAGATGACCTCACACGGATCGGGTTCAGCATAATCCCAATGGCAGATGCCTTTCGGGGACAGGATGGCCACGGATCATTCACTGGCTTCCTTGTCAGTGCTGGGGCAGCCTGACACCCTCAGCTCCGAGGTGAGTACATGGGGAGTGTCCAACTGAATCACCAATGCAGACATTGCATTTTTAGAGTTTATGCTGCATATGTGCAAAGTACAAGCTTGTTCACTGCAACATTAATGATTCCAGGTGACAGTGAAAGAATCTGACATCTGTGCCCAGTGTCACAGAACTAAGCTACTTCCCAGCAGGAACATCACACACCGGTGAGGAGGAACGAGGGCCTGTCTGTACCAAGAAGGAATCCAAGGGATTCACCCATGGAAAAAGCACCCATGTGGAAGGTGGTCTAGATGGTCCCCACGTGCCAAGTGTCCAGAAGTCTGGAACGCTGCCTGCTGCTATAGAGGGGCCTATGGTTAGTGCTACATGGAGACTTTGCCTTCTTTCTTTTTTTAAAAAAAATTTATTACTGTCTTTTTAAATTACATAGGCTCCACACCCAAGGTGGGGCTTGAACTCAGGACGCTGAGATCAAGTGTTGGATGATCCACCGACTGAGCCAGCCAGGTGTCCTGACAAGGAGACTTTTCTTATACTTTGAGTCATGAACCATGGCAATTTTTTTTTTTTTAATTTTTTTAACGTTTATTTATTTTTGGGACAGAGAGAGACAGAGCATGAACGGGGGACGGGCAGAGAGAGAGGGAGACACAGACTCAGAAACAGGCTCCAGGCTCTGAGCCATCAGCCCAGAGCCCGATGCGGGGCTCGAACTCACGGACCGCGAGATCGTGACCTGGCTGAAGTCGGACGCTTAACCGACTGCGCCACCCAGGCGCCCCAGAACCATGGCAATTTTTAATTTAAAAAGTGATAGCATATGCATATAATACCAGGATACCATAACAATAAAGAAGGACCCCTGGGGGCTTAGTCGGTTAGGCGTCCGACTGCAGCTCAGGTCGTGATCTCGCAGTTTGTGGGTTCGAGCACCATGCTGGGCTCTGTGCTGAGAGGTCAGAACCTGGAGCCTGCTTCAGATTCTGTCTCCTTCTCTCTCTGCCCCTCCCCCGTCTTCACTCTCTCTCCCTCTCAAATATAAATACAATAAACATTAAAAAAAATAAAGATATCCTCTGCAAAATAGAACTACAAGATCTCTGCCAGCTGAAGCATGAAGTGAGGGTTTCAAGTTTCCTGTGAATGTTACAAGACAAATGGATGGTAACAATGTCATGTAAACATTGTTCATTTTGGGGGCACATGGGTGGTTTAGTCGGTTAAGCATCCAACTCTTGGTTTCAGCTTAGGTCATGATCTCACGGTCTGTGAGTTTGAGCCCTGCATCAGGCTCTGTGCTGGCAGCTCAGAGCCTAGAGCCTGCTTCAGATTCTGTGTCTCCCTCTCTCTCTACCCCTCCCCTGCTCATACTCTCTCTCTCTCAAAAATAAATAAAACATTAAAAACATGAAAAAGAATTCATAGTATTTCTTTCATTATTAATTTTTTAATGTTTATCCACACATTTCTGAGAGAGTGACAGCATGAGCAGGGAAGGGGCACAGAGAGAGGGAGACAGAATCCCAAGCAGGCTCTGCACCATCAGCATGGAGCCCAATGTGGGGCTTGAACCCATGAACCATGAGATCATTACCTGAGCTGAAATCAAGAGTCGGATGCTCAACCGATTGAACCATGCAGGTGCCCCATAAACTCTTTAAAGGTCAATCATCAGGAATATAAGTGAAATTTAACAGTTGTAGGTTTACAATTACTTCTTGGTTTTTCTTTGCCCAAGCAAAGGTTAAATCTGATTAAAAAGATTATAAGTGTTATGCTCCTCTGGGTCCTGGAGGGTGTAGGAAAACGGGTCCTCACACATGCTTAGCAGAAATGCATGTTTCTGGACATTTGGGAGAATGCTAACAGAAGCACACCCATTCTACTTCTGGGAAATTCTCCTAAGGAATCCTCAGAGATATATGCAAAAATGTGTGTGAAACAACATGGAACATGCTGTTTGGGAGAATTGCGCGAGGATTCTTTTGTTCTGCACACTTTTCCCTAGTGGCTGAAGACTGCCCTGAGCGTGTAGTATGTAGCTAGCTCTAGGACATGGACTTATTTCAGAGTATGGTTCTGTCAATAACGTTCGGGTTTTCCCCAATTCTTTGCTACTAAGAGCAACGGTCCAATGAACTCCCTCATCAGTCTCCCTGCCCACGAACAAGTGTCTCCAGGGTCGACATGAACATACCTCTTCCCCGATATTAAATAGTCCCACATCGTTCTTCCAGTGGGGTACCCACAACTGTACTCCACAGGCAACACACCTGTACTGTTCACCCACATCTCTGCCAACACCTGGCAAGGCCAAGTCTACGGTTCTAATGACACTGTGGGCAAGGAGCAATCAGCAGTGGAACTACCCTTTTCTCGATGAACATTTTTCTCATGGGTTTATGGGCCAATCTGCATCTGTCTTCTTTGAAATCCTCGTGTATTTTCTTTGCACATTTTTCTATTTTCTCATGGTTCCTTTTCCTAATTTTTTTAACCAGCTTATTTAAAATTGCAGACGTAGGTGTCTCTTATAAAAGAAAAATTAATATTATTTTAATTTTAAAATTAAAAAAAATCCAATGTGTTGCATTAAAAAAAAATCAGTAATATTAGTGGTATAGAATGAACTGTTTGAAAAAACAGAACAAAACACAAAAACCTCACACCTCATGACAAAAACACAAAACAAAAAAACCCCCAACCAAAACCAGAACAAAGAACAAAAACAACAAAATCTTGAAATGAATCAAAGACCCATATGTAAAAAATCACAACTATAAAATTTCCAGAAGAAAATTCTGTGTGACCCTGGGGTAGACAGAGATTCATTAGGACATAAAAAGTATATATTACAAAAGAAAAACACGGGACCTCTGATGTCCAATCTTCATAAGACATCAAAACAATGAAAAGGCAAACTGTAGAAGAGTGATAGAAAATATTTCCAATAATATATCAAAGGACTTTTATCCAGCATATATATATATATATATATATACACACACACATATATGTGTGTATATACACACACACACATATGTGTGTATACACACACACACACACACACACACACACATATATTTTACAAGTCCTTTTTAATTTAAAAAAATTTTTTTAAGTTTATTTATTTATTTTAAGAGACAGAGACAGTATGAGTGGGGGAAGGGCAGCTAGGGAGGGAGCGAAAGAATCCCAAGCAGGCGCTGTGCTGTCAGCACAGGGCCTAATGGGGGGCTCAACCCCATGAAGCCGTGAGATCATGACCTGAACCGAAATCAAGAGTTGGATGCTTAACCAACTGGGCCACCCAGGTGCCCTAATTTAGTTTTTATTTTAGAGAGAGAGAGAGAGTGTGAGCAGGGGAGAGGGACAGAGGGGCAGAGGGAGAGAGAATCTTAAGCAGGTTCTATGCTCAGCACAGAGCCTGACACGGAGCTCAATCCCATGACCCTGGGATTATGACCTGAGCCGAAATCAAGAATCAGATGCTCAACTGACTGAACCACCTAGGCACTCCTATTTTACAAAGTTCTTGAAACACAGTAAGATGGTGGGGGGGGGGGGGGGGGGGGGGAAGGGTGCCTGGTTGGTTCAGTTGGTATGCATGCAATCTCAGGGCCATGAGTTTAAGCCCCACATTAGGTGTAGAGCTTACTTAAAACAAAACAAAACAAAAAACTGCAGTAAGCAACCCAGTAAGCAGGGAAAATATCTGGGCACTTCACGAAAGATTAAAAGAAATGATCCACAGCACATGGAAAGATGAAAAACTTCATTAGTCAACAGGGAACTGAAAATTAAAACCATAATAAGATACCTATTTTAATGGGCAAAATATACACTTTTTCTAAAAAAAAAAATGACAATACCAGTAAATGGTGAAGATGTGTAGCAAAAGGAACTCTCATTCATTAGGTGGAGTGTTGAGTGGTAAACCACCACAGAAAACAGCCATTTCTCATATAATCAATCACATCCTTACCCTACAACAATTCCACTTCTGGATAATCGCCCAAGAGAAATAAAAACCTGTATCCACAAAAAGACATATAAGTGTTCTAGAAGTCTCACTCATAATGGCCAAAGTGGAAAGACCCAAATATGGGTTGACAAGTGACTGGGTAAACCAGCTGTCAGTGTGCAATGGAATACTACTCAGCAATAAAAAAGGAACAATTGATAGACATGTGAGTGACGCTGAAATCACTGGGCTGAGTAAGAGAAGCCTGGCACAAAAGACCACGTACTGTAGGATTCCATTTACAGAAAATTCTAGAATGAGAGAAAATCATCTACAGTGGCAAAAGGGAGATCATGGCTGGCCTGGGTGTGAGAGCAGGACTTGCAAACGGGCACAGGGGAATTTCTGGGATTTGATAGAGAGGAGATGTTTTCTATGTTGACTGGGGTCATAGTTATGTGAGTGCAGACACTTGTCAAAACTATCCAAACTTGGGTTGCCTGGGAGACTCAGTCAGTTTTTAAGTGTCCAACTTCAGCTCAGGTCATGATCTCATGGTCTGTGGGTTCAAGCCCCATGTCGGGCTCTGTGCTGTAAGCTCAGAGCCTGGAGCCTGCTTTGGATTCTGTGTCTCCCTCTCTCTCTGCCCCTCCCCTGCTCATGCTCTGTCTCTTCCTCAAAGATAAACATTAAAACATTAAAAAAATAAACTAATAGAGTATTTAAAAAATGTGTGAAGTCGAATCAGGAGTTTGGAACAGGCTTCTCAAACTCACATATGCCTACGAACCACCTAGGCATCTCAGTAACGATGCACTCTGCATCAGTAGGTCTATGGAGGAGCCTGAGAGGCGGCATTTGAACAAGCTGTAAGTGGCTTTGCTCCCAGAAGAGGTCGGTATGATGGAAGCCTGTCCTCCCAAGACGAGTTCCACAGGATGGAAGATGGAGCTGAGAAAGTCATGGGTTTGCAGGACAGAATCTGATGTTGGTTTCAAAGGGGATTAGAAGGTCCATCCCAAATACGCCACTTTGGCGTTAGGACTTTCAGTCAACTGAGAAACAGGATCACAGAGAAAGTTCTCTACCCAGGGCGCCTGGGTGGCTCAGTTGGTTGAGTGACTCTTGACCTCAGTTCAGGTCATGATCTCATGGTTCGTGGGTTCAAGCCCTGTGGAGGGTGTGTTCTGTCAGTGCAGAGCCTGTTTGAGATTCTGTCTCTCTGCCCCTGCCCCACTTGCACAATACTTTTCTCTGTCTCTCAAAATAAACATTTACAAAACAAAAGCTCTCTACTCTCCCCCATCTGCCTAAATGAAGGACATGAAGCTTCCCTGTGAAAAGCACCCTGGTCTCCCACCCGCAAGGGCAAAATTACTCTTCATCTCCAGAGAGGACAGAACTGGACTCTTACCAGACCAGAGACAACAAAACACACTTGACCAAGTAACCCTTGTTTTCCATTACTCTCCAAATACTTGCCTTCCCATAATTTACCAACCCTCTGAGCTAACAATCCCTTTCCTCTGTCTTGTCACTTCTCTGCAATTACCGCCTTGGGTTAAAATGGTGCATCAGTCAGCCTGCGGATCTGACTGCCTTCTTGGGGTTTTCATTTCATTTCTGTGAGGCAACCCACAGGCACAGGAAATAAATCTTTTTAATCCTGTGACTCTGCATTGTGTCAATTCAATGTACAGGGGGCACTGAGCCTAACAGAGTGGAGGAAAAAGGTTTTTTTTTCGCCCTGAAGATGGTAACTGCCCCTGTTGGTAAACAGTTGAGAAATCAGAGCTCTCAGGGGCACCTGGGTGACTCAGTTGGTTAAGCATCCGACTTTGGCTCAGGTCATGATCTCACGGTTTATGAGTTAGAACCCCGCATTGGGCTCTGTGCTGACAGCTCAGAGCCTGGAGCCTGCTTCGGTTCTGTGTCTCCCTCTCTCTCTGCCCCTCCCCCAGTCACATTCTGTCTCTCTCTCTCAAAAATAAATACACATCTAAAAAAAATTGAAAGAAAAAAAAAGAAATCACAGCTCTCAGATGGCAGTGTGGTTCTGGTTCTGCAGATTCTGAAGACAAAAGTGGAGGAGATGTAGAAACTGCTCACTTTAGCCTTGGATGGGTGTCTGGGAACAGACCCCAAGTGGAAAGAGGAACTAATCACAGTGGACAAAGTTAGCATCATGGAAGCAAACCCCAGTGCCAGGGCCAGGTGGTGGATCTGTGATGCTCTACTTGCTGACAGAGTCTGACACAGTCTGACACAGCCACCCTGGGACCCCCGGGGACTTCTGTCTCATGGGGAAATGCTAACATGTCAGGGAGAAGCAAGGATGTACAGCATAATCCCTGCAAGGGAGAAAAAACTGGCACAGGTAACTCTGGGCGCAAGTTCAACAAAACATTCGAAGATCTTCACAGGAACTGGGAACATGTAACACACTCCTGTGCTAAATCTTGCTCATTCTTCTTCTTCTTTTTTTTTTTTTTTAGTGTCTATTTTTGGGAGGGGAAAGAGAAACTCAAGCAGGCTGTGCACTGTCAACACGGAGTATAATGTGGGGCTTGAACCCATGAACTATGAGGTCATGACCTGAGCCAAAATTGGGAGGGATGTTTAACCAACTGACCCACTCAGGTGTCCAGTCTTGCCAATTTTTATAAGGAGAGTGGATGGAGTACATAAATACGTCAATTTAAAAACAGAGCTATTTTTCCCTGATTCCTGCCTCTAAGAATAGCTAAAATCCCAGCCCCTTGATGCATAAAACACACATGGGAGTCTGAATGGGGAGAGGAAGAAGGCTGGCGTGGACCCTGAGGAATCTCAAGGTGACGAGCTCTCTCATTCTTTATGTCTCATGCATCCCAACTTGAAGTGAACGCAGAGAAGCTGGCAAGCCAGAGACACCCCCCCCCCCTCCCCACCCCAGGTGCAGAGAAAAACAAACCCGAACAAAGCCTGTGGTCTCAGCCACGAGACCAGGAAAGGAGCAGCTGAGCCAGCCGGGCATCACTGCTCTCCTCTACCCAGCACCGCAGAAAACACCACAGCCCCCAGCCTGCTCCTGTGGCAGAAAACAAACACCCTCATGAGGCTGATGCCAGGCATCCTGACACCCCACTGCTGGGTGTAGTGGCCTCCGAGAGGGCTGAGCGGGAGCCAGGGCTCCTGTCCTGCTGGCTGGAACAGTTCACCCCTCCCCGCCTGCCCCCCCACCTGTGGTCATCTAGGGAGACCACGTGGTCAGTTGGAGCTCTGCCCCAGTCAGGAGCCCCCCTCCCTGGTGCCCATGGAGACTGAGGAGGGGGCTGGACTCCTTCCCTCCCTGGCAGGAACAGGACAGGACAGCCCACCCTGAGGGGTCTTCTGCTCAAGCAGGGGTCAGAGTGAAAACCCACCTGAACAGGTTTCAAGGGGACCCAGAGTGTCATAACATAACATAGAAAGTCAGGGGCACCTGGGTGGCTCAGTTGGTTAAGCATCTGACTTTAGCTCAGGTCATGATCTCAAGGTTCCTGAGTTCAAGTCCCACATAGAGCTCTGCACTGACAGCTCAGAGCCTGGAGCCTGCTGCGGATTCTGTGTCTGCCTCTCTCTCTGCCCCTCCTCGTCCCCGTGTGCGCTCTCTCTCTCTCTCTCTCTCTCTCTCTGTCTCAAAACTAAATAAACATTAAAAAAGAAAGAAAAGAAGAAAGAAAGGAAGAAAGAAAGAAAGAAAATCACTGGCAACACCAAGAACCAGAACGATCTCAAAGTGAGTGAAAACGGAAGATATAAAGAGCAAGTAAATGGAAATACAAGAACCGAGAACCTGAGAGCTCAGGGATGAGCTCAACAGCAGAACGAAGGGCACAGGACAGTCTGTCAACCTGTGAAGACAGGAAAAGCCAACTGTGGCGGAGATGCTCTAACAGTCTCCGGTGCCTGTGGGACTGCAAGAACATGTCCCAGACGGGCGCACAGCGTAGGGCCGAAAAACGCCTCCAAGAAACCAGGCCTCAATAATTCCCTTCCCTGGAAAAAGATGTTAGACCAGCTCATTCAGGAAGCAGAGCCAACCCCAAACAGGTAATCCAAGGAAATCCACACCAAAACACATCCTAATTAAACTTCCAAAAACAGAATCTGAAAAGTGGCTAGAGGAAAATGACAGCTTCCCCACATGAGGGAAGAAAATCCCCGTCTCTGATGAGAAACCACGGAGGGCAGGCAGAGGCGGGCCATATGCTTCAAGTACTGACAGGAATTGGGGCAGCGTGGTGCCCATGTCGGGAGAAAACACCTGCAGGAATGGAGGGATCCAGGCATTCTCAGATGGATCACAACCAAGTCCATCTTGACCAGCAGACTCACCCTGTAGGAAATTATCTAAGTGGAAAGGAAGCCACAGAAGGAACCAAAAGGAAGAAAATGGTAAGCAAAAATAGGAGATGCACTAGGCTTTCCTTCTCCATTTAAGTTTTCTCAATAACTGACAGTCTGATGTAGTTCTAAATGTATCTTGGGAGGCGCACTTGGGGGCTCAGTCGGTTGAGCACCTGACTTTGGCTCAGGTCATGATCTTACGGTTCATGAGTTCAAGCCCCATGTCAGGCTCTATAGTGATAGCTCAGAGCCTGGAACCTGCTTCGGATTCTGTGTGTGTGTATCTCTCTCTCTGCTCCTCCCCTGCTCGTGTGCACACTCTTTCTCTTTCTGTCCAAAAAAAAAAAGTATCTAGAGGAACTAGTTAAATCACCTTTTTTAAAAAGAAACTTTATTTTTTTATTTTGGAGAGAGAGCACAAATGGGGGAGAATCTCAAGCAGGCTCTATGCTCACTCAGCACAGAGCCCGACATGGGACTCAACCCCATGACTCTGAGATCATGACCTGAGCCAAAATCAAGACTCAAGACACCCAATCAACTGAGCCACCCAGGCAACCCCTAATCACTTTTAATACAAAAGGGGGGGGGGATGAAGGGATGTTAAGGGCTGTGATAAGATAAATATCTCTCTCTATATCTATATGTATAATATAGAGGTATATCTGGATATGGATATATTGATTTCTGGTTTGAATCAATAAAATCAATACATATACATCTGTATACATCTATATGCACACAGATATATATATATAGATATATATATATAGATATATATAGATACATACATACATACATACATAATTTAATACCCACAGCAATCACTAAAAAAGCTGCATGACAGATTCTTTGATTGACCAAACTTTAGTCAGGTTCCCGAATCTTCTCCTGGGGCCATCTGTGGCCCTCCTATAAGGCACCTCCTTATAAAACACACATTTTTGGACACCTGGGTGGTTCAGTCGGTTGATTGAGTGTCCGACTCTTCAATTTCAGCGCAGTCATGGTTCATGAGTTCGAGCCCCATGTTGGGCTCTGCACTGGTGGCACGGATCCTGCTTGGGAGTCTCTGTCTCCCTCCCTTTCTGTCCCTCCTGAGCTCACGCACACGCGTGCTCTCTCTCTCAAAATAAATACATATTAAAAAAAAATAAAAATTCCTTTAAAAACTTTTTAAAATTGTATAATATAAAACAAAACGCACGTTTAGTAAGAATGCTGATAAGTCAGTTTATCCAGAACCCCAACCCTTGATACCTGATTAGGTTCCTTATTGTCCATCACCCCTGGTAAAGTCTGATGTCTGTGGCCTGCCTTTGGTGAGAATCCTGTTAGGTCAGTTTAGCTGGAACCCTATCTTATCCCTGACGTTTCCTCCTAGTAATGTTTTGTCCACAGACCTCCCTACCCCATGCTCCCTGGCTGTAAACTCCCACTTGCCGTTGCTGTATTTGGAGGTGAGCCCCAGCTCTCTCCACTGCACGATCCCTGCCATGTTCCCCATGTGGTCCTGAATAAAGCCTGCCTTATCATCTGTAACAAGTGTCACTGAATATTTTAACAATATAAAGACATATACTTGACAACACACTGGGTAAGTCAAGATGGAAAGCTACAGAATGTTCAGGTAACCCAGAGCAAAGCAAGAAAAAAAAAGAGAAACGAAAAACAGAACAAATGGGAAAAAAGGCATGTCAATAATTACATTAAAATATAAATGGTCTATGGGAATGCAAACTGGTGCAGCCACTCTGGAAAACAGTATAGAGGTTCCCCCCCAAAAATAAAAATAGAACTACTCTACGACCCAGCAATTGCACTACTAGGCATTTATCCATGGGATACAAGTACGTTGTTTCTAAGGGACATGTACACCCCCATGTTTATAGCAGCACTATCAACAATAGCCAAAGTATGGAAAGAGTCCAAATGTCCATCAATGGATGAATGAATAAAGAAGATGATAAAGATACACACACACACACACACACACACACACACACACACACACACACACACACAATGGAGTATTACTTGGCAATCAAAAAGAATGAAATCTTGTCATTTGTAACTACGTGGATGGAACTGGAGAGCATTATGCTAAGTGAAATTAGTCAGAGAAAGACAAATATCATATGACTTCACTCATATGAGGACTTTAAGAGACAAAACAGATGAACATAAAGGAAGGGAAGCAAAAATAATATAAAAACAGGGAGGGGGACAAAACATAAGAGACTCATAAATATGGAGAACAAATAGAGGATTACTGGAGGGGTTGGGGGAGGGGGGATGGGCTAAATGGGTAAGGGGCACTAAGGAATCTACTCCTGAAATCACTGTTGCACCATATGCTAATTTGGATGTAAATTAAAAAAAAAATTAAAAAAATATAAATGGTCTAAATAAGACATTTTTTTTTTAAAGTAAACTCTATACCACACATGGGGTTTGAACTCACGACCCTGAGATCAAGAACTGATGCTCTACCAACTGAGCCAGTCAGGTGCCCCTAAATTCATCACTTAAAACACAGCGATTGGCAGAGGGGATTAAAAAACCTGATCTGGGGCACCTGGGTGGCTCACTCAGTTAAACGTTAAGCGTCTAACTCTTGGTATTGGCTCAGGTCATGATTTGTGAGATGGAGCCCTGAGTTGGGCTCTGTGCTGACAGCATGGAGCCTGCTTGGGATTCGCTCTCTCCTTCCCACTCTGCCCCTCCCCCACCAGTGCTTTATCTCCCCAAATAAATAATAAAGTAAACTTTAAAAAATTTAAAATATATATTTAAAATTAATAAAAAACAAAAAACCTGACCCAAATATAGGCTATCTAAAATTTTTTATGTTTATTTATTTTTTAGGGGGGGAGAGAGAGAGAGAGCGAGCGAGCGCACAAGTGGGAGAGGCCCAGAAAGGGGGAGACAGAAGACCCAAAGCAGGCTCTCAAGTGAGCGCAGAACCCCATGTGGGGCTCGATCTCATGAACCATGCTATCGTGACCATGAGCTGAAACCAAGAGTCAGACGCTTAACCGACTGAGCCACCCAGGTGCCCCTAACTATATGCTATCTAAAAGAAACTCACCTCAAACATGATGATTTGGCAGGTTCGAAGTACAAAGATGGAAAGTATACATTACACAACCATTAATCAAAAGGAACAAGAGTAGGTATATTAATACCAAATGAGATAGAGCAAAGAAAATTACTAGAGATGTTATATAATAAAAGGGTAGTCCATGAAGGCATAGCAATCCTAAATGTGTATGTACCAAACAACAAAGCTGAAAAATATACAAGGCAAAAACTGACAGAACTCAAAGGAAAACAGACAAATCAATTACTATTGACTTCCATATCCCGCTCTCAACTGACAGAAAATAAGAAGAAAGTAACTTGATAGCACCACCAAACAAGAGGTTCTGATCAACTTCTATAAAACACTTCACCCAACACTAGCAGAATATATATCCTGTTTTTACGTGTGCACAGGACTATACCAAGACAGACCATACACTGGGTCATCAAAATCCTGGAGGGAGAGGAGAAACTCCCAACAAATTTGAAAGAAATACAGAGTATATTCTTGGATCATAATGGAACCAAACCAGAAATCTATAAAAGAAAATAAAGGGAAAACCTTCAAGCCTTTGGAAATGAAATACCACATTTTAAAATAATCCTTGGGTCAAAGAAGGCTCAAGAGAAATTAAAAAATACACTGAAATAAATGAAGGTAAAACCACATCATACTGTAACTTGTGGGATATGGCCAAAGTGGTTCTCAGAGGGATATCTACAGCACTAAAATGCTTATATTAAAAAATGCTTACATATATTAACAAAGGCAAAGCATGGAAAGAGCCCAAATGTCCATTGATGGATGAATGGATAAAGAAGACATGGTATGTATACACACATGTGCACACACACACAATGGAGTATTACTTGGCAATTAAAAAGAATGAAATCTTGGCATTTGCAACTACATGGATGGAACTAGAGGGTATTATGCTAAGTGGAATTAGTCAGTCAGAGAAAGACAAATATCATATGACTTCACTCATATGAGGACTTTAAGATACAAAACAGATGAACATAAGGGAAGGGAAGCAAAAATAATATAAAAACAGGGAGGGGGACACAACATAAGAGACTCTTAAATATGGAGAACAAACAGGGTTACTGGAGGGGTTGTGGGAGGGGAGATGGGCTAAATGGGCAAGGGGCATTAAGGAAGACACTTGCTGGGATGAGCACTGGGTGTTATACACAGGGGATGAATCATTGGATTTGACTCCTGAAATCGTTATTGCACTGTATGCTAACTTGGATGTAAATTAAAAAAAAAATGCTTACATTTGAGGGAAAGTCTCAAATCAATAACTGAAGCTCCCACCTCACGAACCTAGAAGGCAAACAGTAAAATAAACCCAAAGCATGTAGGAAGAAGAAAACAGTCAAGATGAGAGCAGAAATCAACGAAACTGAAAACAGGAAAATAACAAAGAAAAACCAATGAAACAATGAACTAGTTCTTTGAAAAGGTCAGTGAAAGTGAAAACCTCTAACAAGACTTACATAGAAAAAAAAAAAGAGAGAGAGAGAGAAAAAACACAAATTTCCAGTATCAGAAATGAAACCGGAATAGCACAGACCATGCCCATACCAAAACGATAAAGGAACACCACAAGAAAGTCTACAATGCAATACATTTGACAACTTCAATGAAATGAGCCAACTGCTTGAGAAGCGCGTACTACCAAAACTCAACCACCATCAGATCACATGAACAGCTCTGTAACCATTAAGGAAGTTGGCTCTATAATTAAAATACCACTTCCCCCCCACCCCGACAAAATCTCCCATTCATACGGTTCCACTATCGTATGCTACCAAATGTTGAAGAATCAAAACCAAGTCTAGGGGCGCCTGGGTGGCCCAGGGTTGAGTTTCTGGCTCTTGGTTTTCAGCTCAGGTCACAACCCCAGGGTCGTGAGATTGAGCACCAGGTCGGGCTCTGCACTGAGCATGGACCCCCGGATTGGGATTCTCTCTCTCTGTCCCTCACCACCTCATGCACACTCTCTTTCTCTCTAAAATAACATTTAAAAAATAATAAACAAATAAATAAAACCAATTCTAAACAATCTCTTTTAGAAAATAAAAGGGGACACTTCCTGATTCACCATACTCACCCATGAGTATAGATACAGAAATTCTTAAAATGCAGGTGACTCTTGAACAAGTCAGGGATTAGGGGCACCGACCCTCCCCCACTACAACAGAAAATCCATGTATACCTTTTGACTTCCTCAAAACTTTACTAATCACCTGCTCTTTACAAGGAAAACTTACCGATGATATAAACAGTTAACCCATATTTTGTATGTTATATGTATTATACACTGCATTCTTACAATAAAGTGACAAAAGAGATCATTATTAAGAAAATCGCAAGGAAAATACATTACAGTAAAGTACTGCATTTGTCAAAAAAAAATCTTCGTATAAGTGGACAAACAGTTCAAATTCATGTGTTCAATGTTCAACTGTAAGAGCAAATAAAATCCAGTAATATATCAACAGAAGAAGACGTTTATTCCATGGCAAGAAGACGTTTATTCCAGGGAGGCAAGGCCGGTTCAATATTCAAAAATCAATAAACATAACCCACAATATTAAGAGTCGCAAGAAAATTCATGTGATTAATGGAAACAAAAACACGTAACATTGGACAAAATTCAATAACCACCCATGATAAAAACTCCAGAGAAACAGGAATTGAGGAGGTTTCTCAAGTGGATAAAGAGAATTTACAAAAATCCCTCAGCTAACATACCAAATGGTGAAAGACTGAATGCTTTCTCTCTAAGATTGGGAACAAGGACATCTGCTCTCATCAGTGCTTTTCAACAACATGATCAGAGTCCTCACCAGCTGAATGAAGCAAGAAAAGGATATAAAGGCATATAATTGGAAAGAAATAAAAGTTTTTATTTGCAGATAGCATGATGGTTTACATAGAAAATCTAGAGGGCTCTATTTAAAAACAAACCAACAAAAATCCCTCCTTAAACAATGTGTCAATCCAGCAAGGTCACAGAATACAAAATCAACATACAAAAGAACCAAATGCATTTCTTTTTGTTGTTGTTGTTAAGTTTATTTATTTATTTTGGGACAGAGAAAGCCTGTGCGCATGAGCAGGGGAGAGTGGCAGAGAGAGGGAGAGACAATCCCAAGCAGGCTCCACAATGTCAGTGCCGAGCCTGATACAGGGCTTGAACTCATTACCCTGTGATCATGACCTGACCCAAAATCAAGACACTTAACTGTCTGAGCCACTCAGGCTCCCTTCCACTGCATGTCTTATACTAGAAATCAAAATTAAAAAAAAAAAAAAAAATAGTATCATTTATAATTGCTCAAAAAGTGAAGTACTTAGGTATGAATTTAACAAAACGTACACAGCTACTTACAAGCTAAGGAGCACACAGCACTAATGAAAGAAATCAAAGAAGTAAGTAAATGGAGGGGTGCCCACTGGCTCAGTTGGGGAAGTGTGCACCTCTTGATCTCGAGGTCGTGAGTTCTAGTCCCACAATGGCTACAGAGATTACTTTAAAAAAATAAAAATAAAAAAATCTTAAAAAAAAAAAGAGAGAGAGAGAAAGAAATAAGTAAATGGAGAGGCATCCCACATTCACAGACAGAATGACTCAGATGGGTGAAAATGTCAATGCTCCCCAAATGGATATACAGGCTAAACAAAATTCCTATCGAAATCTCTGTAAGACTCTTTGTAGACATGGACAAGATTATTCTAAAATTTACAAAGAAATTTTACAAAGGGACTAAAACAGCTGAAGTAATTTCTGAAAACAATACAATGGGAGGAATCAAGGCCGCCACTTCCAAGACTTAGAAAATAGCCGCAGTAATCAAAGCTGTGCGGTATCAGTAGAGACAGACCTAGGTCGATGAAACAGAGTAAAGAACCCAGGAAAAGACCTATAGAAATATGCTCAACAGAGTTTTTGCTTTTTTTACAGAGAGAGAAAGCGTGAGTGTGTGCACGAAAGGGCTGGGGCAGAAAGAGAGACAGAGAATCTTAAGCAGGCTCCACACCCAGCATGGATGTGGGGATAGATCTCAGGCCCTGGGATCATGACCTGAGCCACAATCAAAAGTCAGACGCTCAACCAACTGAGCCACCCAGGTGCCCCTCGAGTGATGTTTGACGAAGGAGCAAAAGCAATTCAATGGAGGGAAGAAAATCTTCCTTTTTAAAAAAAAAAAAAAAGTTTACTTCCTTATTTTGAGAGAGCACAGAGGAGGGCAGAGAGAGAGAGAGGGAGAGACAGAATTCCAAGCAGGCTCCATGCTGACAGCACAGATCCTGACGGAGGGCTCGATCTCACGAACTGTGAGATCACGACCTGAGCCAGAGCCAAGAGTGAGACCCTAAACCCACTGAGCTACCCAGGAGCCCCGAAAACCTTTCCAACAAATGGGGCTGGAACCAGACATCCACTGGCACAAACAAATAAGCCACAACTAATGTGTCACACCTCATTTATAAGTTAGAGATCACGGGGGCGCCTGGATGGCTCAGGCGATTGAGTGTCCAGCTCAGGTCATGATCTCGTGGGTTTGTGGGATGGAGCACCACATTGGGCTCCACAGTGTGGAAACTGCTTGGGATTCTCTCTTCCTCTCTCTCTCTCTCTGCCCCTCCCCTGCTTTCTCTCTCTCTCTCTCTCAAAATAAAGAAACTTACATACATACATAAATAAATAAGCTAGAGATCATGGACTCAAATCCAACTGGATCACAGATCATGGATTAAACCAATCATAGACTTAAAATGGAAAATGTTTAACTATATAACTTTTAGGCAAAAATATAGGATGAAGTTTTTGAGATTGAAGACCAGGCAAAGAATTCTTAGACTTTACACCAAAAGCATGATCCTTAAAAGGAAAAACTGACAATTTGGAGTAAATGAACATTAAAAACTTTTGGGCTTCAACTATACTTTAATAAAAAAAAATAAATAAAAATTAAATACAGTAAAATAAAATGGATGAAACTTTGGTTGGGGGCAGGGGGGAGGGGGTGGGAAGACCCTGTCAAAGGGAAGGAAAGTCAAGCTCCAGAATGAGAGGAAACATTTACAAAACACATATCCAACAAAGGTCAAATATCTGGGACATATAAGGAACTCTCAAAGTAAGAGAAAAATGCAAATGGT
This sequence comes from Herpailurus yagouaroundi, assembly GCF_014898765.1. Lineage (NCBI taxonomy): Eukaryota > Metazoa > Chordata > Mammalia > Carnivora > Felidae > Herpailurus > Herpailurus yagouaroundi. Next base: position 2,264,000 of record NW_024412443.1, read on the forward strand.
CCCATTAGAACATGAGCAAAAGTCGTGATGAAATATTCCATAGAAGATGACAGGATATTCAGAGGCCAGATCCGCACAGGAAAAGATGCCCAACATTATTAGCCCTCATGGAATGAAAATGTAAACCATAATGAGACATCACAGCACACCCATCAGAACAGCTTAAAAAAAAAACAAAACAGTGCAAACAGTAAACGGTGGCAGCGAGAATGTAGATTACTCACACACTGCTCATGGGAATGGGATGGCATAGAGTCCCTCCGGAAAACAAAACTAAATTCGCACTTAGCACACAACCCAGGGACTATATACCTGGGCATTTACCCCAGAGACACAAAGTGACGCTCACATAAAAACCTTACAAATATTTACAACAGCATTAGGCAGAATGGCCCAAACTAGAAAACAACCCAGAGGTTGTTCAACAAGTGCATGGGCAAAAAAATGTGGTGTATCTGGACCATGGAATTCCACTCAGAAATAAACAGTTCTTCAGACCGTGCCGACTGAACAGTCAACCCCCAAAGGCAGGGGTCCGTCTATACAACGTTCGTGAAGTTGACAACATCTGTGGTTAGTGTGGCCAACGAGAGGACGGCGTGAAGGAGCCATGGATTTCACGATAAAAAGCAACAGGAGGGATGATCGTGGTGACACAAATGTTCTGTATGATGTGTGTATCAACACCAGTGCGCTGGCTGTAGCCTCGGGCTGTGTTTTCACAAGACATTACCATTTAGCGTAAAGAGTACAAGGGATCTCTGATATTTCTCACAACTGCATGCGAAGGTAGTTACTCAAAGAAAAAAGATAAACATTACATGTACCCACGTTCACAGCAGCATTATTCACAACAGCTGGACACAAACCAAGGGTCCACCAAAAATGAATAAACAACATGCATTATACACACACTATTGGATATTATCCAGCCTCAGAAAGGGAAGTCCTGTCACAGGATACGGTATGGACGGACCCTGAAGTCCCTATACTACATGAAACAAGCCAGTCACAAAGGTGTAATTCTTATGCAAGCTAGTTAGGGTAGCTGAGTTCATAAAATAGAATGGTCATCTCTCTGGGGACACGGGGAGCTATTCCTGGAACCAGTGAGGAGTTTCAGTTTGGAAAGATGAGAAAGTTCTGGAGGTGGGCTGCATGACAGTGTGAATATGTGTATTACTAAACACTTAAAAACACTACAGTACATAAAAATAGTTAAGATGGTAAATTTTATGTAACATGTATTTTACTACAATTGAAACTAAGGGGTGCCTGGGGGGGGGGGGCTCAGTCGGTTAAGTGTCTGATTCTTAATTTCCACTCAGGTCATGATCTCACAGATTGTGAGTTCAAGCCACATGCAGAGAGTCTGCTTGGGATTCTCTTTCTCTCACTCTGCCACTCCCTCCTTCACTCTCGCTCTCTCTCTCAAAATAAATAAACTTAAAAAAAATGTTAGAAAGACTGAGAAACAAAAACCTTCGTGATGAAGACTTTCACTGCACTGAGCAGAAACGATCTTCAGCAGAGTGATGAAACAGCACTGACTTACCAAAATCTGTCTCCTGTTTACTGGGGCCTTTACAGGAACGCAGAGAAATTCAAAGACGAATACCTTGGTTGGGGTACAGGAACGTAGAGAAATTCAAAGACGAATACCAAGGCTCATTAGATACTAAGGTCACAGCATCTCTGTGTGTCATACTGGCCAAAAGTCTCAATCTTTAATAAGAAACCTGAATTTTCCTTCCTTGGGCTCACACTTGTGCTCAGCAGCCACCACACTACATGGGAGATGCTGACACACGTGAACAGAGCCCACGAACGCAGCTCTTGGGGAAAGGAGGCGCCCCACCCCATGTGCCCGGTACCACGTACCCAGGCTTCAGGTTACGCGGGATGCATCGTGTTTAGGATTGCCGAGAGCAACCTTGGGACGTGATTACTGTGTGTCTACCATCCTTCAGATGGCCCTCCATCTGTAAGGAACAATAACCAGACAAGGTCCACACCTTCTTGTCATGCACTTTCTCGTGCAACCAGACCAGGCTGTAATACCCAAGTCGCGTGCCAGCCAGCAGACATCATTAGAGAGAAACAAGGGGTGTGATGAGAAACCGTGGCTAGAGGCAATGGGGCTGGAAGGAAGTGCGTGAGACCCCCTATCGGACCAGCTTTCCATCCCACAGGGACGCCCAACAAGGGAAGCCTTGCATGGCCTTGTGCAGAATCACAACAGGGAAAAACGCCCAGGAAACTCCCCAACAACATGCCCGCTTGCGTACAGCACTGACATGATCTCTGCTTTTCCTCCATTTCCTAAATACAATCACTGTGGTTATCACTGCATAAGACAGTATCCTGTGAAGTATGAAAAGAGAGGTCTCCCTTTTTTCACAAGGGGGAAACCCTAACACACAGGGGGAGGACATCTGTCTCCCACCATCACAGCTGGCGGGCAGAGATGGGGTTCTTCAAGGGCTGTCCACACATCACTCACCGGGGGCAGCTGCAGGGCGGTTACCTGCTGTGTATCCCTCAGACTTGCCTCCTGAAGAAGGGCAGGCTCTTGCAGAACTGAAAGAGAGGAAACGTGGATTCATAAATCTCAGGTCTCTTCTCATCTGCAAGAGGAGGGCTGCAAGACGTCAAAGGGGTAAAGCACTTGTGAACCACAAGAATTTATGTCACCAATGAGAAGGCTTCAGGGGGGAATGCCTGGGTCATGTGCGCTCGGTCACTAGGGAGCTTTTTTGTATATAATATGTGATGTTTTTTAATAAAATTTTTTTAATGCTTATTTATTTTTGAGAGAGTTGCACAGTGTCAGCAGGAGAGGGACAGAGAGAGAGGGAGATATAGAATCTGAAGCAGGCTCCAGGCTCTGAGCTGTCAGCACAGAGCCCAATGCGGGACTCAAACCCACAAACCATGAGATCATGACCTGAGCCAAAGTTGGACGCCTGACCAACTGAGCCACCCAAGTGCCCCCAATTTTTAAACAATTTTTTAATGTTTATTTTTGGCAGAGAGAGAGAGGGAGAGGGTGAGAAAGAGAGAGAGAAAGAGAGAGAGAATGAGCGGGGGAGGGGCAGAGAGAGGGGGAGACACAAAATCCAAACCAGGCTCCAGGTTCTGAGCGGTCAGCACAGAGCCCAATGCAGGGCTTGAAGTCACAAACCATGAAATCATGACCTGAGTCGGAGTCAGACGCCTAACTGACTGAGCCACCCAGGTGCCCGTTTTTTAATTTTTTTTTTAAGAGAAAGAGTATGAGCAGGGAGGGGCAGAGGAGACAGAGAAAATCCCAAGGAGGCTCCATGCTCAGTGTAGAGCCCAACATGGGGCTCAAACCCATGACCCTGCGATCATGACCTGAACTGAAATCAAGAGTCAGATGCTCAGCTGACTGAGCTACCCAGGTGCCACTATTATTTTATTTTTTTAAATTTTAATTCCAGTATAGTACACATACAGCGTTATATTAGTTTCAGGTGGACAATACAGTAGGTTAGCAAATCTGTGTATTTACTCAGCTCATCAGGATAACTGTATGCTGCCATCAGGTAGCTCTGCAACTTTCCATGGGTTCAGGGATCTCAGCTTCAACCGCGATATGGGGGAAAATAAAGGTTAAAGCTCTACGGGGCTGTGGTGCCAGTAAGAGCTGCTAGTAATGAACATGATTGTAGACTCCACTATCATCTATAGATTTTTAAGTTCATAAATTGCAAAGCTGCATGAAGAAGCAGCTGTGAGGTACTCCTGGAAGAGCTACTGTCACATCAAAGTGCAGAGTGTGCGATTAGAGTCATCTCACCTGCCCTCAACTTGAGCTGCTGGGACCTCTGCTATATTCTCCTATGACGTCCCTCCTCTGGCTGGGACTTATTGCCTGCCTCAGGCTTCTGCTAGCCGGCGGGGGGCGGGGGGAGCCACGTACCTGGCAGGGAGTTGCTGTGTGAACCCGAGCTGTGTTTTAGAATGCGCTCCTTTTGGGGCATCTGGGTGGCTTAGTCGATTAAGTCTCCAACTCTCGATTTTGGCTCGGGTCACGATCTCGCAGTTTGTGAGTTTGAGCCTCACATCGGGCTCCGCACTGATGGTGTGGAGCCTGCTTGGGATTCTCTCTCTCCGAAAAATAAGTAAACTTTAAAAAAACAATATGCTCCTTTTACAGAGTGAGACTTGGAAAGCTGTACTACCATCTCCTGGTTGAGAGGAAATCCCAGAGGCTGACCCTAGGTCACGTATTAATCACTGCCAAAGCTAACACTGGAAGCCAGTGTCCCTTACCTTTCGGACCTGGGACACGAAGCTTTCGTCATGGCACAGGCAAGACACCTGTGCCAGTTTATCCTGTGGTGCCCGTTTATCCTGTGGTGCCAGTTTATCCTGTGGTGATGTCTGGCTGCCCCAGCTGTGGAAGCTCAGGATTGGAGTAGGGGGTGATTTAATATGCTCTCTTACCTGCTGCCTTCTGAGGGAGGGACTACAGCCCTGCCTTACATGTCCCCAGAAGAAATGAGTGCAGGGACACTATGCACATCCCTCTGCAGAGCTCTGTCTCCAAACAATATCTAGCTTTTGAGGAAGACCTTCAAGATTAGCAACTACACTGGGGCGCCTGGGTGGCTCAGGTGGTCAAGTGTCAAACTCTGGATTTCTGCTCAGGTCATGAGCTCACGGTTGGGAGTTTAAGCTCTGAGTCAAGCTCCGTGCTGACTGTGCTGAGGCTGTCTGGCATTCTCTCTCTCACCCTCTCTCTGCCCCTCCCCTGCTTATGCTATCCCATTCTCACTCTCTAAATAAATAAATAAACTTAGGAAAAAAAAACAAAAAAAAAACCAACAACATAGGAACTGTATAGCTGCTACTGGAGGCTCATCCCCACAAGTCAATGATGAATTTTAAGGTCTTCCTGATAACTAACTCGCATCATGCCTACTCTGTCCATTTACTGTTGTCCGGGGAAATACTGGAGCTGACCTATCTGACCCAAAGCCCCTTGGAGCACCTGGCTCACCTGCCTGGGCTGGTGCAGCACCTGGATCTCCTATCCGCTCTCCTGAAGACCCTCCCAGGACACGACCCAGGCTGTGTGCACACACAAGGTTTATCTGGGAGAATAAGTTCTGGGCTGAGTTGTGTCCCAATCCTAGTACCTCAGAATATGACTGCATTTAGAGAGATCTCTCAAGAGGTAATGAGTTAACGTGAGGTCACAAGGGTGGGCCCTGCTCCAACGACTCGTGTCCTTATAAATAGAGATTAGGACAACCGTTTGGAGATGCAGGGAGACCACAGTGATCAACAAGCCAAGGAAGGAGCCTCACGGGAAAGCGAGCCTGCCTGCACCTTGGTTTAGAACGTCTATCCCGCAGAACTCTGAGGATGTAAACCTGCATTGTTGGGCCTGCCCGGTACGATGCTTTGCCAAGCAATCCCTAGCAAACTAACACAAGGCCAGCGTGCCTGGACATCTGTACTAAAGTCAGATTAACTCCACCCAAAAAGAAACTTAATATGTTTTTTTTTTTTTTTTAACTGAAAAGCTTATAAAGGATCACTTCTGTGAGTCACAGAAGTGCACTCCCGGCTTCCTATGGCATGCGTAACTACAGTACAACGTGGGGAATCTGCCCACACCAACCTGCACCCCACAGGGGTCACTCCCCTCAACCACAACTTCCCATGGTGGTTACCGCGACCAAAAGTCAAGAAGGGCTCAGGGTCTCCGCTCTCAGCATTCTATGGGTAAAGTCCTTTAATTCTCAAAAGACCCATATGGGTGATGATTATCCCCAAAGGGTGGGCCAGGAAACCAGGACTTGGAGAGTGCTCTCAGTCATAGCTAGAGGACTCAAAGCCACCTGCCTCAAGCCACCACTGGCACTCTTTGTACAGATAGCCAAATAGGTCCAGGCAACATTCAGGCCTGAAAAACCCACCCTGTTCCCTCTGAAGCACTTGTAGATTTCCTTGCAGCTTCCTAACAAATCCGGAGAGCAGCTATTTCTTCGCTGGGGAAGGAGGTTCAGAGACACAAGATGTGGCTGTGCTCAGCCACCCACACAGGCGTCTCCCCAAACCGACCAAGTCTGGAGATGCACCCTCAAGAAGAGGAGATGGTGCGGCCTCAGACACCCACCCATAGCCCTGGTCGCTCTGTGTGGATTTACCACAGTGAAGGGGGCACACATCCTCAGGAGATCCTGACTGAATTGCTCTAGAGAAGGACCCAGACCATGGAAACAGTTCACGGCTCTTCAGGGGATGAGCAAGAAAAACCCAAGTCCAGAGCCAGAGGCACAGGGAGGGGTAACCCCACTGAGTACCTGGATCCCCACCGGGCTGGCCCGGGGTTCTGCTCGGGAGCCCAGAGCCCTGTGCTACGGCCGTGGGCTGGCTGTCCTGGCTCTTTGCAAGGTCGCTCTGGGCTTCTGCCGGCAGCCGCTCCGGCTCTCGGTCTGGAGGGCCTTCGCCATCATCAATCACCACGGGGTCTTCACAGTGCTTGAGCTGCAATCACAGAGAGGGTGTTCAGGGCGAGGTGGAGAGGTCCTGCACAGTGACCGCCATAGGCTCCGCCAGGGCCCCGCATAGGACAGAACCATGCCCCAAAGCAGGACCCTCAAGGAATGGAACCTGCTTTCTTGGGAAACCAAACTCCAGTGTGAGCCTTGCTGAAGTGTGGGGCTCTACACAGAACTTCTCCGCAGCCAGGGGCCCCGAGGCACCCTCCCCACCAGTGCTGCCCAGCCCCGCTGTGTCCCACTGCTCACCCACTGCCAGGGCCGCCCAGGCTCCCGCTCCAGCGCCTCCACGGCCGCCACAGCCTGATCACCACTCTCAGGCTCCTGGGCCCGCACCCAGCCCTGGATCTCACGGGGCAGGATGGCCAGGAACTGCTCCAGCACCAGTCGCTCCAGGATCTGTTCCTTGGTGTGTCTGTCGGGCCTCAGCCAGCCCTGGCACAGGTCCCAGAGGCGGCGCAGGGCCTCCCGGGGGCCCGCCGCCTCCTGGTAGCGAAAACGGCGGAAGAGGCGGCGGGAGGACTCGGGGCTGGGAAGCTCGCCCTGGGGGCTAGGGTTCTCTCCTGGTGGGCTCCTCATTTTCCTGGGCTCCTCGCTTTCTTTCGGAGCCAAGACTCGGGGACACAGGGCTGTGGGCATGATGGGATTTGATGGGGGTCAGCAGCAGAGGACGACCCTATTTCCAAACAGAAATCACTGGCTTCAATGTTCTGGTCTCCTGTGGCAGTTTTTGGGGGGCAGTGATGGGGAAAGTGACAAAACCCGCAGAGACCAGCCCGTGGGACAAGTCCTCGGACATGGGACAAGGGTCACTGTGGCTGGCCCTTGCACAAGGGGAGATAGGGAAGACACCCCCCCCCCCCAACACAAGAGCATCATGACAGGATTTCCCTAACGGGGCAGCCAAATGAGGCGGAGGATCTGGGAGAGAAGCGCTAGCATATCAACACATCACGGGCATTTCAGGCATCCAGGGAGCCCGACAGGGCCACATGCAGGGTAGAGACTGAATTGAGACTCATTGGTACCTTCCGTGGCCAGGTCCTCCTGGACAGGACAAGTGAATAGGCCGCTATCTTGAGGCTTAGCAGCCAAAGTCCCCGTTCTTGCCCTTGAAACCTTTACAAAAGGAGCTGGAAAGACACAGACATGCCTGGGGTGCCTGGGAGGAGCCTTCAAAGAGGATCCAGGACCAGAAATCAGCCATGCTGGTGCCCAGGGCCAGCCATCGGTGCTGGATCTGGACTCACACAGAGCAAGAATTAATGGCACCCAGCAGAATCCAGGGGGATAAAGCACACAGCCCAGATGATGCCCACGCATAAGATGGGAAGAGTCAAAAGAGGTAGGTACATCCTGAGTGTAGAGCAGAAGGTAACTACGTATGTAAAAACATCAGTGCTTTCAGACCAGCCTCCACCCAACTTGCCCCCAAGTCTGGATGGCAAACTTTAGGATGTGTTTAAAGATGCACTGGCCTTCCATCGAGCCTCTACCCCACCCCCTTGTCCTCTTCAAACCATGATGAAGGCAACCGTGTACTGCTCACGGCCCTTCCTACGTCAGAAGTGAGGTGGGGGGACTCTGGCGCAGTCACACCTGCACCTCCCCAGTGAACACACACAGGGCGACATCAGGGAGCAGTAACCCTGACTCTGCACTGTGGGACTCAAGGGAAGGGCGAATGGGGAAACATGAGGGCCTTGGACTCCAGTCTGCATAAGGCTCCAGCTCACTCCCATTTCACAGGAAGACCAGTGAGGCCAGGAGAGAGAACAAAGGCCACTGAGTGGCAATCAGAAACACTCCAGTCTCTGGACCCCCTTGCTCTGCAACATAGAAACCAATACAGAATGACACCAAAGTATTCCAAGTGTGTCTGGGTGTCCTCCCGCCTCCAGCACCTGGAATACAATCTCTCCTCCACCTGCCCCCACGTTCCCTGAGTTCAGCCAGCGCACACCTGCCGGGCCTCTATATTTCTCAGACCTGCCCCTAGGCTTGGGCGGGGGCTCGGGCCCCACCTTCTACACTGTTCGCAGCGGGGCATCCCGCTCGGGGTCTGTGCGGATCATCCTAAGCAGACAGCCGGGTCTGCCTTTGCCACCCCGGGACCTGGCACCTGGCACGCAGGCGGCGCAGAAGGATGCCTGATGAATGAGCTAACTTAAGTCCCGGGGGCCTTCCCGGAGGGGGCGGGGCATGCCTGTAGCAGCTCTCGGAGGACAGAGCCCCATCAGCAGAAAGGAAGGAGGAGGGCACGCTAGGCCAGACAGAGAAGCAGGCTGTCCTCGTTCCCCGCCTACCCCAGGCGCGCCTCCAGCGTAACCCGCTCCAGGCTCCTCACCTCGCAGCCCGGACCTCCTTCCCCGAGTCTAACTCCAATCCCTCCTGCTGCTGCGGAAGTCTCCGGCAGCAGCTCCTCATCCTTCCAGCCCGGCCTCCCGGGCGTCCTTCCTGAGGCCGAGGGACTCTCTCCTTGGCTGGTCGAGCCCCCGTCTCCCGCTCATGCACGAAAACGCGGCTGAACTAGTGCAGCAAATGGAGGCGCCTGCAAAACAGCATTCGTGCAGCCTTACAGCCCCGCCCGCGGAGTCCCTGGCGCGGAGAGACCTGGGCTGCGGGCGGGGAGACCCGGGCGCGTGGGGAGGCCGGGGCGCGCGGAGAGACCTGGGCTGCGAGCGGGGAGACCCGGGCGCGCGGGGAGGCCGGGCGCGCGGAGAGACCGCGACTGCAGGCGGGGAGGCCCGGGCTTGAGGGGCCGGTAGCGGGGAGCGCGCGGGAGGTCAGGGCGGAGGCGGAGGACGGGGCTGCGGGCTAGGAGGCGGGGGCGCGGGGAGGCCGGGG